>NC_067474.1:155736633-156089133 GCF_947179515.1 Apodemus sylvaticus
AAGAAGAAGAAGAAGAAGAAGAAGAAGAAGAAGAAGAAGGGTTCTAAAGCCTAGCAGTCCGGGCACCTAAGGTGAAGGCTTTGGTCAGGGCATCCCTACATCATCCCTGAGGTGAGCACATCACAGATAAGTTGCACTTAGAGTTTTAACCCCAGTAGATTGGTGTGTCACTTTCCTCATTGCTGTGGCAGAACTGTGGCTGAAGGGAGGAAGGGTTTATTCTGGCTCATGGTTTCCAGTGGTTTTAGTAAATCACAGTGGAGAAGGCAAAGCAGCTGTGGTGGGTCCATTTGCTACAGCAGGAACGCAAAGCTGTAACTCCTTACATCTCTGCAGATCAGATCGGGAAACGGAGAGCTAGTACAGAGATGGTGGGGACGAGCAAGAGCCCTCAAGGCTCTGCCCCAGTGGCCTGGATCTGCCAGTTAGGTCCTCTATCCTTGGAAGATTCAGGGCCTCCTCAAACAGCACCAGCTGCTGGAAACTAAGTGCTGGAAGACAGCCTGTAGGGACTGTACTAGTTTCTCTTCTTGTTAATGCAACAAAGTATCCAGCAAAAACAAACGCAGGAAGGGAGGGTTTATTTCTGCTCAGGGTTTGAGGTTGCAGTCCATGGTGGCAGGGAAGCATGGCAACAGGAAGCCGAGGGAAGTGGTCACATTGCAACCACAGTCGGGAAGCAGAGAGGCAACCATTGTGCTCAGCTCCATTTCTCCTTTAGGGATCCCAGGACATGGAAAGGTGTTGCATTTCCGACCTCGGCTAACATAATCTGGAAACTCCTTTCCAGACACACCCAGAGGTTTGTCTCCAAGGGGATTTTAGATCCTGTCATATTGACATTATTAACCACCATAGGCATTTCACATTCAACCCACAGCACCAGTCTCTGCCCCTTCTCAGCTGGGGTTTTCCTCAGCTTCTCTGTGCCCCCTGACACAAGAATGGATCTTAGACCCTAAGATCAATCCATCTGTAGGACTTGGGCAGTGGCTGACGTGATTCTGACAGTGACTATGACTGATTTTTTTTTTCAATGAGAAACTTAGGTTGCAGGAAGTTTAGCTATCTGATCGGTTGTTCAGACAGTAACCAGCCAGGTTAGGTTTTGAGCTTAGAGGGTTTGCAAGATTGTGTCCTTATGCCACCTTCTCTGGGGGCACCAGAACTGTGAGTTTGAGGCCACTGGGTGTCCAGCCACTAAGGCTGTTGAGTGGCCGGCTCCTGCCCCAGTCACATTTACTAATATTTTTTTTTTTTTTTTTTTTTTTTTGGTTTTTTCAAGACGGGGTTTCTCTGTGTAGCCCTGGCTGTCCTGGACCTCACTCTGTAGACCAGGCTGGCCTTGAACTCAGAAATCTGCCTGCTTCTGCCACCAAGAGTGCTGGGATTACAGGCGTGCACCACCATCGCCTGGCCACATTTACTAATGTTATCGGCAGGTCACACGCTATTATTTCTCCCCATACACTTATGCATTTCTTTCATGTGATTCCCTGTGACAATCTGCACATGCCATCAGCAAGTCCGTGCCAACAATTGGCCCCAGACCCTACACGCTTCATCCAGACACACCACTGCTTAAACGTCCCAATAGTTTTGTGTCCCTGGAGGGTTCCTTCCTAAGGAGTGTGAGGCAGGCAGGTGACCTCGGGAGACCCCAGGGAAGAGCAGGTACAGCTTCTGTAGCTATCACTTAGGATCAAAGGGGCCTTTGCAACAAAGAAACTGCTCCTACCCTAAATTGCCCAGTATGGAATAAAGTGGCGTCCACGAGGCCCAGGGACAACAGTCGCCATGCCTAACCTACAGAGCCCCACCAACATCCCTGGCTTGGGGAAGCTGGGTTCAAATACAGGTTTCAGAATCTGGCCAGCCAGCCTCTGGGCCATCCCTTATTCTTTCTCTACAGAGAAGCCAGGGTACCCAAGACTCAGAATCTTTGAGTAGCTGTTATAGGTCAGGCCTGAGGAGAAACTTTTCCGGTTTCAAAAAAAAAAAAAGCCAAAAGCATCAGTTGTAGGAAGAAAAAAGATGGATCTTTACATGTGTAAGAGTAGCACTGTGGGTTTTGGTCACAGTTGGCCTGGCTCGCTCGTTATACCCTCTGTGCCAGCTACACCCTCTGCTGGCCTTCAGTGTGTGTGTGTGTGTGTGTGTGTGTGTGTGTGTGTGTGTTTCCAAGCAGGGAGGATCGCTGTCTGAGCATTTGCCTCTAGTCCTGCTGGGACAGAAATGCAGCACAGCCTTCCTGCCTTACTGTTCTGGGGTCAGAAGTCTGTAACCATGACCAGGCCTAAGTCAGGAGGGAGCAGAACTATGTCCCTACCCGCAGCTCTAGGGAAAAGGCCGCCCTTTCCGATCTGTGTGTGTGCCTGACACCTTGCCTTGTGGTCCCTTCATCCTTCATGTAGCTGCTCTCACCGACCTTGCCTCTAATCACCTCACAGTGATGGAGCCATTGGGGTAATCAGCATAGTCCCCCAGGCTCTGGATCTGTGGTTTTCAACCTTCTAATGCTTCAACCCTTTGACATGGTTCCTCAGGTTGTGGTGATCCTCCCAACCATAACAACATTACGTTTGTTGCTACTTCATAACTAATTTTGCTATTGCTATGAATTGCAAGGTGAATATCTGCTATGCAGGACATCTGATATAAGATGTGGGGGGTGCCGCGCCCTCCCCCCTCCTCCCCACCTCCCCTCCAGGCCTGGCTGGAGCTGTGGGTGCATCCGCAGTTCCTTGAAGCACAGCTTTAACTTACAAGCTCTAAAAATACCATCCCATTGCTAAAGAAACCTGGGCCTCTTGTGAAACCAAGTGAGGACAGGACATTAAGGGCTTGGCAAGGGGTGCTGGAGAGCCCGGTCTGTGAGCGAGCGAGGCTCTGCTGGGGCAGCCAAAAGCATTTCCGAAATTCTTCTAGGTCGAGGTCAAGGCCCTGAACAGGGGCCCATGGCTGCGGGTGAAGGGAAGGGGAGAAAGCTGAAAACACAAGTGGGGGGACCTCCCTGGAGACAGTTTTGTTGTGGGCTACCCCGGGCCTTATTTATTCTCTAAATAAGGTTCACCTGACGCTGTATTGGCTAAACAATGCTGCAAGTGTGTGAACTTGCTAAACATGGCGGAGGAGTTCGGAGTCACAGAGCTTAGGTGCCAGCCCAGGTGGCACCAAACGAGGAAAGTCATGCCTCAGTGTTCCTATCTAAAGTGGAAGCAATAAAACCACCTCCCTTTTGGGGTGCTGTGAAAATTTAGGGCTGGGGCCACCCCCAGAGTAAGCAGTCACCACCCAGAAGTCTACCTTTCCTAGCCCAGAGATAAGGCCCCCTACCTTAGGCAGGGAGAAACCTAGATGCCCACGTGGCACTTGATCCCTAAGCCCCGCAGGGCGTTCTTCACTTATTTCTGCCATCCAAACACAAAACTATCCTTGAGCCCGTCAACCAGTGACTGGGGACAACGCACCTCCTCCCAGCCACGGCGCGGCAGCTATGGAACTCGGAACTCGCAGGGCAAGGATCAAAGGCTGGAGCAGGTCCAAGGCCTGCCTCGCTCCTGGCCACAGACTCACAGTTCCACTTCCTGTCTGTTTCTTTCTAAACCAAACACTTGGGGCCAAGCTCATGACAGAGGGGACCGGCCTGCCCATGCTCCATCTCCTCAGCTCCGCCTCTTACGGCGTGAGGAATTATTCCGGACAGGAATGCAAAGAAGCAAGCTGGAGTTGAGAGGTTAAACACATTTCCCAAAGCCACACAGTAACCCAGTGCTTGGGCTGGGATCAGAAGGGCTTGGCCTGATGCTTCTGTTTTATAAAGCTCGGTCCCAGGTGTCCAGTCAGGTCCGATCCGGCCAAGAAGGCAGGTCATGGGGGACTGTAGAGTGGGACATTTTCCCATTCTCTCTCCAGCAAGCTCTCTCTCTCTCTCTCTCTCTCTCTCTCTCTCTCTCTCTCTCTCTGTGTGTGTGTGTGTGTGTGTGTTGCTTTCGTGAATGTAGGGATTTGGCCCCAGGAGCTGACAACCATAACCCCACCAGGGCGGAGAACAGTCCGAACCTGTGGATTGAGCTATGAAGGGGTTTGCAGTGGGGCTGGCCACGAGAGGGGGCTGGGACGGCCGGAGCCCCTCAGGCAGATCTCTCCAGGGACAGAAAGTCCCACAAGGGCCTCCCTGAGTCTGTGAAGCATGAGGAAGGGCCACGCACAATGTGGGCGGGGGAGGGGCGAGGACCCGGGATGAGGTCAGGCCGGAAGGTGGGAGATGGGTCATGTGGGGAGCTAACAAGTGTGTCACTCTTTCCAAGGTGTCAGAACAGGGGAGGCTTTGGAATTCTTCCTGAAAGTGGCTTGTCTTTGGGAAGTTCAGCATTTCCTTCCAAGGACAGGGAGGGACTGCACATGTACAAAGGACACCAGACATACACCCCATACACAAACACAAACACACACACACACACACACATACCACCCATATACCATACCGCCCACACACCAGCATATACATATACAAACACACTGCACACACACACACACATGCACACACACCACCCATATACCATACCTCCCACATACTAGCATATACATATACAAACACACTGCACACACACATACACACCACCCACATACACAGCACACACACACTACCCATACACACAAAACATACACAGATACCACACCACTCACACTCAGACACACACACCACACCATACCACCCACATACACAGACACACATACACACACAACACCCATATATACAAAACACACAGATAGTATACAACTCACACACAGACACACACACCACCCACATACACAAACACACAGTACACACCACCCATACACACAAAACATACAGATACCACAGCATTCATACACAGACACACACACAGACATACATGCAGACACACACTCACACACCACACATACACACATCACATACACAAAACATACACACACACACACACACACACACAAAACATACAGACACCACACACACACACCAAACTCAAATGGTCACAGCCTCTTACCCCTAATCCAAGGGGGCACAGTCAGGGGACCTTGGAGGGGTGGCGGCCAGGAGGGACCCTGCAGCTTTCTCTCGCTGTCTGTTCTTTAAGGTCCTGGCAGCCCTGCTCTAGGCTGATGGTATGGAAGACTAAGCCACCACCCTACCCCAGAGACAGCCCCACACCCAGTAGCTCAAAGACCTAGTGTGTCAAGACCCATCCCAAAGGGACAGAGGGAGAAACGGAAGGGTGAATCATCACGGGCCTGTCTGGGTGGAGGGAGCCCCACGGGAATACAAAAGCACGGTCCCCACGTGTTCCCACACTGGGGCAATGGCCAGCCGGGTGAGCAGGGCTGGAAGATCTACTGAGTTCTGTCCTCAGAAGAGTATGAAGGGGGAGGTCTAGTCCCTGGGAATAAGGGGAGGGACACATGCCAGCCGCTACAGTGAGGGGACTTGGGAGAGCCACAGAGGCTGCTTCTAGCTGACCCCTCGGCCAACCACGGCTGATGGCTACGCAAGGCCAGGTGGCACGTTCCGATCACTTCTTACGACACAGTGGGACAGCACACTGAAACCTTCCGATTTTTTTGTTTTTGTTTTTTGTTTTTCAAGACAGGGTTTCTCCGTGTAGCCCTGGCTGTCCTGGAACTCACTCTGTAGACCAGGCTGGCCTCGAACTCAGAAATCTGCCTGCCTCTGCCTCCCAAGTGCTGGGATTAAAGGTGTGCGCCACCACTGCCCAGCTAAACCTTCCGATTTTTAAAAGGTGGCAACGAATTTGAAAACTTTCAGAAGCATGGTTCTGGAGAACACCCCCCTGGGTCATGAGCTTCTGGGCTGAGGATACAACAAGAGGATGGCTACCCCCTTGACCAGGGCATGAGGGTAAATGTACCATGTGGTTAGGCCCTAGATGCTCCAGACACTTAGGTTGCGTGGGTGGGAAACGGGCAAGGGCGGAGCAGAGGGGAGCGGAGCAGAGCTGGGGGCTGCTGGACTTGGTCTCTTTATTCTGTGAAGCTGATTGGGCACCATGCCTGTGGCCCCAGCAAAGGGATGGTGAGGGAGGCATGGCCTAGGGTGACAGTCTTGTCCCGAGTCCTCGCCTAAGGGTGCAGGGATCTGGAGCTGTGGATGTTAGTAGAGCAGCAAAGAGTCGCAGTGTCTCAGTGACTGTCCCAAGGTCCCTCAGACCCTAGCTATACATCAGACAGGATTTGAACCCAGAGCCCCCCAGGGATGCAGAGATTAGACCTGAGGACAGGACAGAGAAATAAGCAACAGAAGACCATCTGGTCACACTGCCCAAAGGGAATTGTCCCACAGCAACCTGTCACCTGTCACTAGACATGTTTGACCTTTGGCCCCGCCTGGCAGGGGTGCCCTGCTGTAGGGGACCAGGCTGTCCCAGGTGGGAAGTCCACGGTCTCCCCCAGCCCCTGGCCCACGTGTACCTGTTATCAGTGTGTGAGCACGTATACACAGGGCATGCGTGTACACTCATGTGCATGAGAGTAAACTGCCTAAGCCAGTGAAGACCCCATGTGGGTACCCCAGAGCCCCGGGGAGGCAAGGTAGTCTTGTGTGAGGTGGCACAGACCTGAAGGGCTCCTGTCACCTGACCCAGCCCACGGGGCACCTGTTGTCAAGGGGACTACTTACAAAAGATACCCTGGAGAGAGGACCTGCTTCCACATGCCAAGGCCAAAGCAGAGCTGAGGGAGATGCCCTGAGATGCCCAGGGCAAGTCCTGGCAGGAGAGGCAGCCACCACACCTGAACTCTACCCACACCTTAGAGGAAACCTCGAGTTACAGGTTGGCCAAGCCCAACACCTTCCCTCCCCAGCCCATTGGCAGTATCTATCCAAGTGTGCCCTGCTCACTAAAAGCAACCCCTCCCTGTCCTTCAGGCGAGGCTCCAATGCCACACATGTTGGCTCACTACGGCTCAATCAATGGTCTCTTCTGCCTCTGGCTGGAGAGAGAATTCCTTACATGGGGCTCTGGGACCCCTCTTAGGTCAGACTTTTCTAATGTGTGGTGGGCACCAAGGAAGGGCTCAAATGGCCCAGCTATCCCTGTTCCTATGCCACAGGCTACCTCAAGGGTTAGCACCACCAGTCTCTCCAGAAGGGGACAGTGGTGGCACAGGGAAGGGTGGGGCATGGGCTGTGGGCACCGTCATCAAGCTGGGGGTTCTGTAACTCGCCTCAAGCACAATACTGCCTAGTAGGGTTAGCTGCCGAACTGTGTGTGTGTGTGTGTGTGTGTGTGTATGTAAGTTTTAATAGTGTCTATGTGTGCCTGCTTAATATCTGTGGGATTTATTGCAGGTACCCAAGGAGGCCAGAAGAGGGCGCCCGATACCCTGGAACTGGAGTTGTAAGCGCTTGTGTCCATCCTGGGGGCCAAACCTGAGTTCTCTGGGAGAGCAGTGTCTCCTCTCATCTGGATGGTGATGAGGTCACCCAACGGTCATCAGAAGGCCCGAGGGGATATCCAGATGAGATGAGGAGAAACTGTTACCTTTGTTGGCATTCCTCAGTCAGAGAGCTGCACCCCGGGGTCTTTGGCCTCCCCCGAGGAATCTGGAGTCCTGAGAACTCAAAAATCCCAGAGCCACTGAGACCACGACACTGGGGATGGACACCACAGCTCAGCAAATCATTCATTATTTCTTTGTTCTGACACCCCCCCCAGGGCTAGCTGGCTCCTCCAGTCCTGAGTGCAGGTGCCGCTAGGTACATTGTAACTAGGTGCACGGTTCCCTAGGCAGAAGCATGGGGTGTGAAGGTGGGCTAAGAACAGCTGCTAGAAGGTTCTGTGGCTAACCTGGGAGACTTCCTGCACCCGCATCCCTCCGACCCTAAAGAAGAAACAGAGAAGTGAAGAGCAGGGTGTTGGAGCAGGGGGGTAACCAAGGGACAATTATCCTAATTAGTTTAATGGAGGTAGAAGACCTGCCTGAGACCTGCCCACCACGGATGGCTCCATTCCCTAGGCTGGAGTCCTGAATTGGATCAAAAGGAGGATGTGAGCCTCAGTAGCTAGATGATGAAACACTGTATCCCTTTCTTTTATCTTTGTCTAGCATCTCCAAACCGGTTCTTCTTCGGGAACACCTTAGTGGTCTTGCTTCCAAAGAAGGTCTTGTGGACCAGGACTTCAACATATGGACTCAACATAGGAAGCAATTTCAACAGATGAGTCGGCATAGGAAGGGCTGGCCTGTGACCCAGCAGGCTTTAGGATGGGGGGTGGCACACATTGGCTGCACAGAGCCAGACAATATCTACAGACCGCTTGGCTTTGCAACAGGTGTACTTTACAAGGCAGTGCCAAAGCAGCCTTAGAACACAGGAAGGATAAAGGACGCAGTTTTGTGCCAATAAAACTTTATTAACCAATGTAAGTGGGGAACTGGATCTGGCCTGTGGGCCAGGCTCTGGTTCCTGCCCTCTTCCCCTTTGGACAACCTCAGGCTTTGGAAAGAGTCAGGCCAGCAACCGGATCAGAAGCTCTGTAGCTTCAAGCTGTCGATAGAATCCCTCCTGACCCCTTATCTGTGTGGCAGCTGATAAGACTGTCAGATGGAGCCCAGACAGCAAGGTGCTGGCTAAACATTAATTCCTGTCTGTTCTGTTCCTTTGTGGGGCGGGGGTGGGGGGTGGGTACCATTACAGCTTGCTCTTGTAACATACACACTAGATTCTGGTGAGGCTTGGCACTGTGGCCTGCAGGCAGATCAGGTGCAAGAAAAACTCTGCCAGGACTTCTAAAGCTGTTCCTGGGAGTCTGACAGCCCGCTCAGCACCTCACAATCACATCGTGACGGTTCCCAGAGTCTCCTGTCTGGGTAACAACCTAACTCCAGGGGAGGCAGAGCAGATGGGCCAAGAGCCAGGGACTGAAGCCTGAGCCCACAGGCTCATTCTTGTTACTCTGACAAAACACCGAGAGAAAGGACATCCAAGGAGGGAGGGGCTACTGTGGCTCACGGTTTGGGAGGCTCCAGTCCATGGTCAGTTAGTTCCTCGGCTTGGGCCTGCAGTAAGGCACACCAAGGCGGGAATAACAAGCTGTTCACCTCACGGGAAGCAATGAGTTAAAATAGGAAGGGGCTAAATGAGACACGCCCCAGTGACCTAACTTTTTCCTCCTAGGCCGTGCCAAGGGCACACTTCCAACACGTGTACCTCAGGGACATTCACGATCCAAACTGAGCAAACCCCACATGGCCTTGACTCCCACGGTGCACATAAAACACCCAAGGGTAATGGACAACTGACAGACGGAAGCCTAAGAGGGAGAGAGAGGCAAGCCTCACCAAAGGCCGGCAACCCTCAGAGTGCGGAGGCCGGCAACCCTCAGAGTGCAGAGGCTGACCCAAAGAGTCACAGCGGCTGCGGTTCCCAGTGCCTGGGGCTTGGCAGGCAGCTGGAATGAACTGTCCCAAGCAACAGAGGTCACATGCAGGGAATGCCAGAGTCCCTCAAAAGAGGAGCTGACTTTGTAAGCAGTGGCAGGAGTGTGACCAGAGCTGCCAGTCCTGGGAAGTGTCTGAGAGCTGTGGCCCACAAGTCTTTCTCTGGGTCCCTTTCCTTCTACCTAAGCCAGTTTGACAGCCTCTGCTGCTAAATCTAAGCTGGACATCTGATTGTCCAACCCCCAGGTCAAGAGTGTCCTTAAGATTGGGGCAGTGTTCAATGCCATGAGAGCCTCTAAGCCAGGGACACAAGGAACACAGGGACACACATGGTAGCTGACCAATCCCGCAACTCCAGGTCCAGGGGATCTGATGCCCTCTTCTGGTCTCCTTGGGCATTGCATGCAATGTTACATATACCTACATACAGGTAAACAGTTCTACACATAAAATAAAAATATATCTCTTTTTTTTGCTTGTTTGTCTTTGTTGTTTTTTTTTTAAAGATTTATTTATCTCATGTATGTGAGTACACTGTCGCTGTCTTCAGACACACCAGAAGAGGGCATCGGATCCCATTACAGATGACTGCAAGCCACCTTGTAGTTGCTGAGAATTGAACTCAGGACCTCTGGAAGAGCAGTTAATGCTCTCAACTACTGAGCCATCTCTCCACCCTGTTTTTGTTGTTTTATTTTGAGATAGGTTTCTCTGTGTAGCCCTGTCTATCCTGGAACTCACTCTGTAGACAAGGCTGGCTTTGAACTCAAGAGATCCATCTGCCTCTGCTTCCTGAATGCTGGGATTAAAGGCATGCGCCACTACACTCAAAATAAATCCTTAAAGATCAAAAGGGCTGTCACAGTCACGGCTGGGTGGAGGTGCTTACAAACCTAATGGGCGGACCGCCATGTCCTAGCTGTTCAATGTCTCCCCCGCCCCCACTCCCCACCCCATCCCCCTACCCCGCTCCCTGGGCTTTCTGTTGTGGTAGACAGCAGAGCCTGGAAGCCAGAGTGACTGAAGAATGTCACTCTGCAGGCACTGTCCCTGCAGCAGAGTTGTTCTGGGGGACCCAGAGGCACAGAGAGGAAAGCACAGACGATACTGCTCCTGCCTGGACATGTAACCCTGATATCCCAGCCCTGCCTGCTGCCCCAGTCAGGGGAGCATCTTCTGGAGAAGGCCTTGAAAGGGGAGGAAGAGAGAAAGTGAAAAGGCGGGTGACCAAGGACCAGAGTGGGACCAGACACGAGGAGGCGGAGCCTGTGCGTAGCTGCTACCTCCCCGTAAGAGGCTCACCCCTCTCTCCCTTTACTCCCACCCAGATCCTCCTTTCCCTCTCTCTGTATCTTCCCAGTTGATTCTAATATTCCCCATGAACAGTCCACGATAGGCAGAGGACTAGGATGACCCGCCCGTGGCCGTCATGTCCCCAGCCTATTCCCAACGCAAACACTGTCTGAGGCACTTGCGGGCCTCCTGCCTGGCACACCATACAATCCATGCTCCTTTCTAGGACTTCAGAGTGCCTCCTCTTACGGCCCGCCTACCAGCTCTTCGTCTCTAGCTCCCATAACTCCTCATGCAAGCCCATTCATCCTTCAGCACCCCTCAAGCCCATGGGAACCTCCCGGACCTCAGACTATCCCATCATTCTCTGTCGAAGGTCCTCACCCTAGGGATCCAAGATGGCTACCCTGTGCGCCGCAGCCCAAACTCTCTGGACTCATCAGGACCGAGTACCCTCGGTCACCAACTCTGCCCTGGCCTGTGGCAGATGCTGACCCCCTATTTTTGGAAGGAGTGACACACACTCTATGCGCCATGCCCGACAGAAGGCTTGCAACAGTGGGCTCCTCTGCTTAGATTGTGAGTTGAACCCCTCATTCCTTATGGGCTGTCCCAACATGGCAAGGTCGGGTCCTGGGAGTTCCATAGGAGGAATATGACAATGTGCCTGGCTTTATGATCAACCCAGTAATGGGAAGTGAAGACATTCCAGAGGCACATACAGAAAAGCCGGGAGAGGGCGGGTCACGTGATCTGATGGAGACACAGCAGCAGCCTGGCAGCTCGGCACTCTTATTATTGTTGGATAAGGTAAAGAGGAGGAGGAGGAAGAAGAGGAGGAGGAGGAGGAGGAGGAGGAGGAGGAGGAGGAGGAGGAGGAGGAGGAGGAGGAGGAGGAGGAGGAGGTACAAGTCACCACTACACATCCACTCAGACTTCATCCGCTCCCTATAGACAGCATGTGGCCCCGTGACAGACACCTGGCTCATGTATCCCTGTCCTCACTTGGCCAGGTAGCACCAGGCACGCCAGTGGGGAGAGAATTGTTGCTTCATAATTGTCACTTCAACAGCAGTGGCAAACCTCTGTGAATGTCTAAACCTCTCTCCTCCTCCTCCTCCTCTTCCTCCTCCTTTTCCCCCTCCTCCTCCCACTCCCTCTCTCCTCCTCCTCCTCCTCCTCACCTCAGCATCCTGCCACCAGCACCTGTCACTCACTTCCTAATGCAACACTTTATCTACTCAGAGAAAATTCATCGGATTTTCACCTTTGCTGCAAGCAAAGTAAATTCAGTGTGCATCTTGCTAGACATGAAAAGGCCCCTCCACAGGGTCACATCATTCAGCACGTCCCTCAACCCTGTGTGAGTCTGAGTTCCCAGAAGGCTCCCCGACAGAGGAGCGCAGCTGCTGGCTTAGGGATCAGTGTCTGACGGTCTGGGAGCACCGGTGGTGTCTCATGGGCCTTTTCCACTAACGTCTTCATGAAACCCTTCTATTCAGAGCATCTGATTTCTAAGCGTTGGACCAAGCAACGCTTCAGCCCCGGGAGTCAAGTCCAGTCGTCGAGGTTCCAGTCCTGGAATCACTCCCAAGGCCCATCCTGAGAGAACTGGAGGAGAGACAGTGCGCTCGGCCTCCCTCTGTGCCCAACCTCACAGCAGGCAGAAGGTATTCATGATGGCCTCTGGCACCTAGCATGGGGGAAGGATTTTGCGAGGCTCTCAAGAGAGCTTGAAGCACGTTCTCCCTGTTTCTGGAAATAAAGGGCTCCCTGCTGCCTTCAAGAAAGCGAAGCAGATTTCTGGCTCTTCGCTTGGAAAATCAAAGGTAAGCTGCAGGGCATTGCCACAGGGCTGGAGTCTCTTCACAGTGCTCCGTGCAGAGGCCTCGGCTCCTGGCCAGGGGCTATCTGTGAGACCACCTACCTATTTGTGTTAGCAATGGGGCCTCAGCTGACCCACCTGTGGCTCCCGCATCTCAGGAAGACTGGCCTTGTTCTTCAGTCTCTTGGATGTCACCTGTCACCTGTCCCATCTTTCCCAGGCTCAAGGCTGCCTCTTCCACCCAAAGCCTAATTTTGAGGGACTCAGAGAAAGTCCACTTGTCTAGAGACAGGTGTTCTTCATAACAGGACACAAGGTGACCTGAGAGCTGGCAGTAGCTACCCCACCTGCCATCTGTGTGTCTGGTATAATCTTCCTCCCTTGAGCCAGTTCCTACACTGTAGAGCAGGTGTAATAATATAAGCCGTCCCACAGGCCGATGTGATAACTACATGTATATCACAGAGCCTGGCACACAGGAAGAGTTCAATAAATGCTCACCTCACACAGGGGACAGCTCCATGGAGACCGCAGCTGAGTGGCCAGGGTAACCCTGTGACTGGCACTTCACATGTTCTGTACTGTGGAGGGTATACCACACCCAGTACACGGGCGGGTCTCTATTCTGAGCAAACTTAGGGTTTGGTGTGGAACTCAGCAGAGAGCACGGCTATACCTTGTCAAGCCTCAACTTTTGGTCAGTATTGCGCACTGGACCTTTGTGCATGCCAGCTATCACCAAGCTACAACCCCATTTCCCCTTTTGCTACATTATCCAAAACTCTCTTTTATCCCAGACAGACCTTGAACTAGATATCCTCCTGCCTCAGCCTCCTGAATAGCTGGGATTGCAGTCCTGCACCACCAGGCTTGGGTTCATCTTAAAGTTCCTATGACAAAAATTAAAGAAACGATTTCTTCCTTTCGCCAACCGCAGCCAGGGGAGATGGTCACGAATCGCACTGCGGCTGCTCTGGACTGCTGCCCGCATTGTACCCAAGCGCCTGGTAGCTGGTGAGCTGAGATGCAGCTGCTGTTGTGACTGGAACGTCTAGTTCCTGGCTGTCCCTCCATCAGAGCCAGGGTCACATGCAGTACTGCACTGCCTGCCCACAGCTATGTCAGCAGGGCTGTGTTCTGCGCACTGAGCCGTTCCTTTCTTCTCTGTCTAGAACGGGCCTTTTCTGGTTTGTACAAGAATCCGTGTAGATCAATAGAAAGTTCCGCTAGAACCTCACAATCGGTCTTTCGAACACACAGGTAGGTGACTAGTTTTTCTCTCGCAAGCTGAAGTCCTTGCTTGCTGTGTGGAGTTGTGCTAATAGGCCATGACTCCATCTGACATTCTAAAAATCGATTTCACAAACAGATTGCAGATCTGAGGACCCTGCTGAGCGTTTGGGGTTCGGAGCAAGTCCTGCTTGCTCCTCAGTGAGTTGGGTCCTGTCATCTTCTCCCAGAGGCCACAGTGCCCATCCTCTAGCCCTGGACCTGTCAGACCCCCGGATCCTCAGGAGACTCTTCCCACAGCCAGATTCCAGGAGTGTAATTCAACACTGGCAGAGCCAAGGATGTGGGGATGAGGCAGCCTGGTTGTCTATATGCAGCCACCAGGGAGTCGTGTGATTGGTAGACTTTCTGGGAAAAGCTCTACCTGGGAGACACCAGCCTCCTCCAGGTGCTCCGGACCCTTAGCTCTCTCTCCACAAGGGAGCTGACCTCTTTTGTGTCTTTGCAAATCATGATGCTGAGCTCCAGTGGGCAACTTCTGAACGTGTAGGCAAGAGGGGGCAGAAGGAGGTATGTGCTTCAGGTCCAGAGTTGGGGTACAGGGAGAAAATAAATCTGTCTGTGGGGGAGCAAGTGGACACCTCCAATCACCTGAGCATGCGCCCAGACTCCATCTCTGCTGATGGCCTCTTCTCGCTGCCTGCCTGACTACTGTCTACTGCTGGCAACCTGATTCCAGGTCTACTGATCCTGTCCACGTGACAAGGACTTAGACAATTCCTGCCGTTCCAGTATAATGCTCAACACAGTCCTCTTTCCCTCTCGAGATGTTCCCAGTGTGTGAAACAAACTGTGCCCATTTTTTTTAAAAGAAAAGTCATGCTATATATTTACATACATATCCATATGTATTATGTACACGTAAATGCCGCAGCACATGTGTGGAGGCGGGAGGACGGCCCGCAGGAGTTGGTACTCTCCTTTTGCCGAGTAGGAAGATTAACCTCAGGTGGTGAAGCCTTGGCAGAAAGCTCCTTTACCCACTGAGCTATCTCAACCTTTCTTATTTTATTTTTATGAAACAAGGTCTCATGTAGCCCAGGCTGGCCTCGAACTTGCTATGTAGCCAAGGATGGACTTTTAATCTTTTTGTGTGTGCCACCATGCCCACATGTGGTGCCAGGGGTTGAACCCGGAGCTTCCCAGATGCTACACAAGCACTGTACTAACTGAATGACAGTCTATTCCTGAGACTAGCAAAAGTGTCATGACAAAGTCACAGCAGGTGACACTGAATAAGAGCTGCTATGTTTGCTGTTCTAACCTCTCGGCACAAATGGTCTCACTTCATCCTTACAGCCACAGCAAGGGGGAGCATAACCCTGTGCTATCAGCAGGCACAGAGAGAGGTCCAGCCATCTGCTCAAATTCAAGCACAAGGAGGATTTGAACCCAGCAACTGTAATCCCACCTAACAGCTCACTCCTGCCTTCCACTGCCTGGTCTCACTCGTCCACATCCAGTCCATCCTGAGAAGCCTCTGCCCCTCAGGAAAGGCTTGCGTGCAGTGGCCTCCCAACCACCTGCTTGAAATCCCACCATCCAAGGCCATGAGGGGGTGGAGCCACAGCGCCCTGCCCCACCCCACCCTGCCTCCAATACAGCAGGTAATTGGATAAGCCTTGTGACTGGCCAAATGTTGGATCCAACCCTGCCAGGCTGACTTCATAAACATCCTTTCTCTTGGGGGGCTTGAGGGAGGGGGAACCTAGACTTGGGAGACCCACAACTTGGCCCTGACTCTAGAACCTGCTGGGAACATGTTCTTTGAGTATGTTCTATGAGCTGTCTGAGGTTCTGTCAGTCCCCAGTAAAGGACATGAAAGTGTCTGGAAGGCTGGTGAGCTATCATGTGCTCCTCCAGCGATGGCCTTCCTAGGTGCTTGGTAGGGGAAACTCCTTCTACGAGTCCTTCTTTCTTGAGAACCTGCACTGAAGCAAGAAGCAAGGCAGGCGCCCTGCCACCTTCCCACGATGAGTAAACATCACCAAACTGCTTAAAACATGGTCGCTCTGGGCAGTTAGATCTCCCACACCTGGCTCTTTGCAAATGGGATGTCATAGTCTCGCATTTGCACTACCTTCTCTCTACACAGCCCACAAGAACCTACATCTTTCCCATCTGCTACTAACAGCCCCTGAGCAGAGGCCATGGGTCTTGGTGTTAGTCTCTGTCTAGGAATGTCCTCCTCCTGGAGTCACTTGTCACTTCCACAGACTGAGCCCTGGGCATTCAGAACCTCCAGGCTGTATGGATGCGACATATTCAGCGAGCGTCAGCTACCAAGGTAAAAATGGCCCCTTGTGCGCAGATAGGTATCTGACCTTCCAGAATAGCCCAAAGAAGGCATCCTACCAGAAAGAGAAGAAATTTCACAAAGAAGACTCTTGTCTCAAATGACTTCTCAGAAGACACAGAGAAAGAGCTGACCCTATGTGGAAGGAGCAGGCTCTACCCCTTCCAGTCACACTGAGACCCTCCTCTTCACTGTCATGAATCCATGACATTTGGAATATCCAGTTTCCTCTTCATATGGACCCAGTCACTTTACAAAACCTGTAAGTTACACACCCAGACCTCCAGCTGCTTATCCAAGGGCTGTGAACCATGAAGATCTTGTGACACCCTGTGGCAGAGCATGTGCCCAAGGGCTGAGAGAAGAGGTCATCAGCTGAGAAGGGAATAGCTAGGAGCAGGAGGACTTCCTGGAGGAGGCATTCTTTGCCTGGAACAGAAACTCTGCCCTTGAGATGCCAAGGGTACCTCAGAGCAAGTATGGGGCCAACACTGCATCCTGCTCAATGACTGGGCAGTCAGGCCAGGCACTGCAGGGCAAGATCGACCTGGTCCATTTGGTATTCAAGCTTGTAGCCTCTAAGACAGTTCCCTAGAGGACATTTCCCAAGAAAATGCCAGGCTCTGGCAGGCTGAACGGAGCCATCTGGTTGACCTATCACCTTGGTGCCACCAGGGTCATTCTAGCCTGGTTACACTGAAGGAAGGTAAGGATAAATTCCCTGTCAGAGCAGCACAGGTTAGTCAGAGAGTCACATTCCATAAATCCACTTAACCAGAAAGCCAGGGCCCAGGGATATCGCTCTGGTGCAAGGACCTTCTGGAATCTGAAGCAGACCTGTGGGTTGGTACCTGTGGGGCCTGAGCCCTCACTCTCCTCCCTGCCCTCTTTCTGAGACTCACTTTCAGGCTAACCTGGGGTACTGGTTCATATCTTGTTGGTGTTATTTTCTTCACCTCTAATCTTGCTCGCTTTTGAGTGTTAAGGGCAGGAGAGGAGCCACAAACCAAAGACTGAGAACCAGTCGCCTTCTGAAGGCCTCAGTCCAGGCACTACAGATCCTGAAGTGTTAGCCATCCCTCCCAGGGCAGCAGCAGGCCTACAGACCCATGTGGTGCTCCGAGTCAGGCCCCATTCCAGAGACTCTGCCAGGCGTTCTGCCCAGGGTGGGGCACATGGTAGGAGAGAGTTCCTGGCAACGGATGGCCACCACTCGTTCAGCACCGTCTGGCTGGGCCTGTCTGCAGGGCAGCTGAGCAGATCTGACAGAGGGCAGTACCTGCCCAGCTCTTCCTGGAGCTTGGAGGGTGGGCGTGGTCCAGTGTCTGAGCCCAGGGCTCTGACTAAACCCTTTTCCTTTCCTTGAAATCCCATGCTCAGACCTCTAGGGGTTGCCAAAGTACGTGAACAGGCCAAGTTCTGCCATGTGGACTCGGGCGCAAGCCCTGGGGCCTCACCTGCTGGAGTGAGGGTGGCAGCCTCTGTGGCAGGCAAGCAGGTGGTGTTCCACCCTGTACCATGTCCACAGCAGCCGGAGGCTATATTTGGCCTTTCCATAGGCGATGGCTGGTCCTAAAGCAGGAATTTTCACATCAGCTTACTGCTTATTGGAACCAGCAGGCGGGCCATGATGACAAGGATCATGACTAAATACTGCCCTCTTTCCACTGTCCAGGCCAGGAGTCTGGGCACACGCATGCCCAGCTGTGGACTCCACACTCCTGACTGTCAACTCAGTTGTGCCCACTACCTCAGACACATGGGAGAGTCTGACCCTGAGAGCCACACTGCAAATAGCTCATCATTTAAAAAGTGATACCACTGCCAAACAACAGTGTAGTATTTCAACTAACCACTCAGAGACAGGCACTTCTCCATTCGGCTGTCTATCCATCCACCCACACATATATACACACATGTGTCTATCCATCCATCCATCGTCCATTTATCTGTTAATCCATCCATCCACACATACATATAACCATCCACCCATCCATCCATCCATCCATCCATCCATACATACATACATACATACATCCATCATCCATATATCTGTTAATCTATCTCTCCATCCATCCACCCATACATACATACATGCGTCCATCCATCCACACATACATACATACTTACATACATGTATCCATCCATCCATTGATCCATCCATGCATCTGTTAATCCATCCACCCACCCATCCATGCATCTATTGACACATACATACATACATACATACATACATACATGCATCCATCTGTCCACACATACATACATAAATAAATACATAATCTATACACACACACACACATATATACACATACATGCATGCATGCATGTATCCACCTACCCACTCATTTTTGCAGTACTGGGGCTTGAATCTAGGGTGCTGCATACACTGGGCATGTGCTCTGAAACTAGGCTATATCCCCAACCCTCTTTTACTTTTCATTTTGAGACAGAGGCTTGATAAGCTGCCTAAGCTGGCCCTGAATTTGCAATCCTCCTGCCTCAGCCCCTTAAATAGCTGGGATTATAGCTAGGATCACTGCTTGCTTTGATTTATCCTCCATTTAAATTCTATATCTACCAGTAGCTCTGTTCTATGTGCATCAGTTTCCTCTTCTGTGGAGTGGGGAGACCCTATGGGGCTGCTTGAATAGCTTTATATTCACACATGTTAATATACATATATATTCATTCAATGCATGCCTGGTTTATAAAAAATTCCAGAAATACATTTGTGATCTATACTAGTATATATTGAATATCAGAATTATATTTCTCCTTTGAGACAGGGTTTCTGGCTGGCCTTAAACTCAAAAACCTACTGCCTTAAAGGCCATGCCACCATGTCACACACACACAAATTCTTTTTTTCAAAGATTTATTTATTATATATATATAAGTATGCTGTAGCTGTCTTCAGACACTCCAGAAGAAGTCATCGGATCCCTTTACGGATGGCTTTGAGCCACCACGTGGGTGCTGGGAATTGAACTCAGGACCTCTGGAAGAGCAGTCAGTGCTCTTAACCGCTGAGCCATCTCTCCAGCCCACACAAATTCTCTTAAGCATGCCACACTCATAGGCTTGACAGCTCTAATCTTTTTCCAACCACAGCACTGGCCCCAGGGCTCAGTGGGCATACACTGTGTGAAACTGGTCTGAATTTTCAGCTCAGTACCAAGAAAATCCTCTCCTATTTCTGCCTCTGACCACCATGGCCTGCATAGCTCTTGCTACGCAGCATTCATCTGAGCTGTTGGCCAGCATGTGTGGTAGACACGATTTACAAAGTAGCACTACAAAGTTGGGCTACTTACCTGATTTTGCAATCCTCCTGCCTCAGCCCCCTGAATAGCTGGGATTATAGCTCGAATCACTGCTATACCCAGTGTACCCAGCTTTAGTGTGCCTGGTCTTGCTCCCAGGCTACAGGTCCGGAGCCCCCAGTGCTTGGCGTTTCCAGAGGACGGTCTCTGAAGACATTATCCTGTCTTTCCCCCTTCCCCTAGCTGCCTGGCTAGGTAAGTCTGACCCTCAGGGCCCTGTGTATCTGGAGCTAAGATCCCTCAAGTGTCTGCTGACGCCAGCAAACCAAGCCTGAGGCAGTATCACAAATCCCTGGGTTTGATCCCCAGTAAAACACACACTGCTTATAGTCCCAGCAACTGGGAAGTACAGAGAAGATTAGAAGTGCAAGGCTATCCTCAGCTACATGGTGAGTTTAAGGCTAGCCCAGGGTACAAGAGAACCTGTTCTAAGTCTCTCCCTCCAAAACAAACAAACAAACAAACAAACAAACAAACAGGCTCAGAAGTCCAAGCTAGACTACAGAAGTGTGGCTTACAAGGTAACGGGAGGCTCCTCCCCCAAAACACCACCATCTCTGTGCCTTCTCATCTACCTTGCCCTTAAAGTTAGTTTTATTCATGCTAAGTAGCATGCAGTAAGCTGCATTACGTGATGTGGGCTATATGTCATGATCCAACAAACCCAAGCCTATCACCATAGTCAAGAAGGAATGCTCGTGGCTCCTAGCTTCCTCCCTGCTCTGACTAGCTCGCAACCCAGCTCACTACTTCCGTCCAACAGAACAGGGTGTGCATGTTCTAGGCTTTCTGCTGGAATGGAATCTTATGCACCCTGCCTTCCTCTGAACCCTGTCAGTCACTGCTCAAGTCCGAGGTCTGTCCGCGTCACTGCACAGGTCAAATGTCCACAGCCTCACTGTGGCCAGGGCTCCTGCTGTAGTCTGTACACAGCACTAATGACTGTTGCAAACTGTTACAACATACACACCATTGGCAACTGTCTCGTTTATTTTGCTTCCAGAGATGCTCCCAGTCTCCAGAATGGTACCAGAAAAGTACGAAAACTTCAACTAGTATTCACTGAATGAATAGGTTGTTTTTTTAAAAACCTTTTATTAATTCTTTGCGAATTTCACATCATGGACCCCAATCCCACTCATCTCCCCATTCCTTTGTATCCACCCTTCACCCTTGCACCCCATCAAAGAAAAGAAAATAAGATAAAAATACTGTTGTGGAAGCTGTAGGGTGTTACACTGTGTCACACAGTAAACCCCTTTGTCTACATTTTGCAAATATTCATTACAATGAGTCACTGATGTGTTTCAAGACCTCTGGCTTCTGCTCCGCGATCTACACTAGATCCTCACTGAGACTCCTCTTAGCTGTGCTGTTGTTACTCTGTCATATAGATGCTGCAGCTTTGGATCTGCAAGATCCATGTGTCCCAGCAGATCACAGATGGGGTAGCTTTTGGGGTGGGCCAGCTCAAAGCCCCGGATCTGGGCCTGGGAGGCAGCTGTGTCAGTCAGCCTGTCAGTTCTTCAGCTGCTCCACCATGGAGAGGTCTCCAGCACTGCCCTGGGTAACTCATTCCAGGCCACAGCCACAGGGCAAGGCAGGGTCAGCTCTCCTGCACGCTTTTCTCTTAGGATATCAAAGCTCTTGCTGCCAACCTGGCACCTTGAGTTTTAGCCCCCAAACCCACAGACACAGGGACACACACAGACACAGTGACAGAGGGACACAGAGTTGTCCTCTGACCTCCACAGGTGTTCTGTGGTGTGCATGTCTAGACACGCCATGCATGCACACGCGCGCGCATGCCTTCACTCACTCACTCACTCACACACACACACACACACACACACACACACACACACAATTAAAACTCTACGTAAAGAATTTCACTAAAAGATAGCCATGTCAGATGTTGGGATTTCCACTCTGAATGACACTCAGTTTCCCCAGCCTTAGTCATGATCACCTTGCCTTAGCTGTGGGAAATGGGGGAGGTGTGGATAAGGTGGGTGACATGCTGGGCTCAGGGCTGGCCTGGGTGAGACACTTAGGGCCTACTGCATGTGCCCACCTGTGCCCCTCAAGGCCCTTAAAGGTTCCCCAGGGCCACCCCCTGCATGCATGACTGAGAAGGACCAGGGCAGAGATCCTGTCACACTTGATGTGTGTCCATGGTCACCTTGGGCCAGTGCTCATGGCAACTAACCACGACCACCTCAGAGGCCAGCTCAACACATGACTTCCTGGGCAGTGCCTCTCCTGGGACAGAGGCCAACATAGCTTTCATTCTCCTGCACACTTGCAGGGCCCTGTCCTGACCCCAGAGATCCCACGTGGCGAGACGATGGAAGTACATCTTCGGCCAGGTCTTTTGGCTGAGAGCCTGGCGTGTCTCGTAGCCGAGAAGCTGCGATGTCCACTGCTATACGACTCCACTCCCTACCTCGGAAAGGAGTGGGGACGACTCAGAAGCCAGGATCGAGGTCAAGGTCAGTAGCTCTTGCTTATGCCTAAATCGTACCCTGGGGCTGCAGCTGAGGCTGCAGGTATCTAGAGGATTAGCCTGCGTTCACTGAACTGCATAGGGAAGGCTGAAAGGGGTCAGAGACTCCTAAGGTCCATACCAACCTTGATCACCAGTGACATCTTCTAGAGCAAACACTCAACGCATCCTGTGCCTCATGGGTCTCGGCAGGACACAGGAATCCATGCCTTCCCTTCCCAACTCTTCGGGGCTCCCCTTCTTTCCCGCTGTGATATTCACCAAGGATGTCTCTGCTAAACGTCTTCCAAATTCAGAAAGCCCTCTGGGGCAAGTCTTGGCCTCCAAACCATTTAGGTCTCTCATGCCCTCTTCTAAGTCAGTGTGCGGGGGCAGACGAACACAGGTTTCTAGTAGTAGCAGGGGCTTGTGCAGACAAGGCATGGGCCATCCCAATGCTAAACAAACCTAGAGCATTTATTATTCAAAAGGACCCAGTGTGACTTTCCATGTGAGTCCTTCTGGGGACCACCTGGACATGTTTTCCTGATCCTACAGAGAATGAGAGTCAGGGCGTTGAGGTCAAGTGCAGTGCAGGTCCTTGGGCACCTTTGGGATTTCAGGCAGATTCATCCTACAGATGCTCCCAGGATGAAGGAAGGTTTCACCCTCAGACCTTCAGGATGCCACTGGGGCTGGGGATACAGCTCAGTTGGTATAGAGCCTGCCTAACAAGCTTGAGGTCCTGGATTCAGCCTCTAGCAGTGCATATACTGGGCACGGTACCTCCCATCTCAGTACTGAGGTAGGTGGTAGATGAGGAGGGATGGGAGTTCAAGGTCTTCCTCAATGAGATAGGAAGTTAGTTTGAGGATAGCCTGGCCTATATAAAACCCAGGAGAAGAACAAGGAAGAGGAGGAGGAGGAGGAGGAGGAGGAGGAGGAGGAGGAGGAGGAGGAGGAGGAGGAGGAGGAGGAGGAGGAAGAGGCAGCAGTGGTAGTGGTGGTGGCAGACATCAATGACAACTACAAGCTGTGAGTATACCATGAGATGGCCTGGAACTGGAACTCAAGTGCCTAAACTCCAGGGCTGGGGCTCAAACAGTGGTGGCTAGGAGCCCTGGCTGCTCTTCCAGAGGACCTGGGCTCGGTTCCCAGCACCCACATGGTGGCTCATGGCCATCTATAACTCTAGTTCCAAAGGATCTGATGCCCTCTTCTGGCCTCCTTGGGCACTGCGCACAGGGTGCGGAGACAGAGAAGCTGACAAAACACCCATACATACAACAATTTTTAACTGAACAGCAATTTAAGAATTTAAAAGTGAAATGTGAAGACCGTGACTGGAAGGTTGCTCATCAGGAAATATGCCCCAGCAGGCAGCAAAAGTGGGAGAATAACAGGGGAGGGGAGAGGGGAGGAGACATGATAACTAGCACGATGGCACACACCTCTGACCTTTGCACCTGAGAGGTGCTGGTAGTGGGACCTTTGTGAGTTTCAGGCTACCCCGGTTTTCATAGCAAGTTCTGAGCTACCCAGGGCTACATATTGAGAGCTTGTCTCAAAGAGAAATGAAAAAAAGCAAAAAGACGCATGGATTTCAGACGCTGGTCTCGGAAGGCTGGGGAGAGGCAGGGTCAGGAGGCTGGTGACCCTACCGCACAGTGAGGTGACACTTCCCACCACACACAGTGGGGATGCTGGGGTTGGCAGTCAGATATTGTATGTTTTGAGAGAGCTGGAGCAGGACTTCAAATATCCTCACCATGGAGGATGCGACGATGTAAGGTGACAGAGAAGCTAACCATCTTAAAGGGATTCCTAGACACCTAGGCATGGATCAAAATGTTACAGTACCCTGTTAAGTGCATGCAATCACATGTCAATCAAAATTTAAACTTGGAAAAGAGAAACCTATTATAACATAAAACCAAGAAGGGACACAGTATGCCCTGGAAGAGCGGTGACCAGGACCCTGGGGTCCCAGGCAGATCCTGCTAGCAATTCCGAGGGAAACAATCTCCAGCGATCATGGCAATAATGGTGGCCAAGGAACTGGGTTTACAGTCCTCTCCCCACTCTCACCTCCAAAGGCCATGGCTTGGTCACGTGACTTGCTCTGCCCAATAGGAGTCACAAGTGATAGTTATGGGCTCTCTCACCTGGATGCCGGGAACCAAACCCAAGTCCTCTGCAAGAACAAGAAGTGCTCTCTCCAACCTCAGCTTTTTTTAATTTTTAATTTTTATCTCTTATTAGATGTGTGTGCATGAGAGAGAGAGAGACAGAGAGAGAGAGAAAGAGAGAGAGAGAGGGAGGTAGGGGTGGAGGGGGTGTGAGGAAGAACAAACAGGTAGAGGCATGCTACATGTGGGAGCCAGAGGATAACTTTCTCTTTCCACCAAGGTTTCCCGGGATCGAACTCAGGTTGTCAGGAATCCGTGGCAAGCCCCTTTACCCGCTGAGCCATATCGCTGGCCCAAGAGATGGCTTTAAAAGCATGTGTATAATGGAAGATGCCGAGGGCCCTGCAGGGGGAACTGGGCATGCAGGAACGCTCACTTTTCTATCTCTGTGGCTTCTGCAAACCTCTTTACTGCCAGTGTCTCTATTTTAACAGAGCTGGTTAGAACCCAGCACCTTGTCCATGTTTGGGAAGGACTCTGTCACAGTACCACCCAACGGCTCCATTGTCATTTGTAGGAAAAGACCCGCGGAGTCCTGGGTGGGGGTGCACGCCTGTAATCTCCACACTCAGCAAGCATTAGTCCACTAGGGCACACACCCTTCTTAGGGACCTTGTGAAGCAGCCTGAATCAGGCTGGCGGCTACGTCCATCGAGGCTTTAACAGAGCCAGGAAGTGCCACACCCCCCCAGCTGATCGTAAATCCCATCAACATCTGGAGGGGCTCTAACGATGATGCTCACAAGGCGCTGATGGTGTTGCAGCTCCCTTTTCTGACTATAGGGTGAAACGCTCTGGAAGCTTCCATTGAGTTCCGAGATTGGCCGGCTCAGAGGCTTTCCCGGCTGAGTGGCTCTGAGTGGGCCTTCAGTTTACCAAGAAGGACTTTTAACAGTTCAGCCTCCCTGAGAGAAGCAGGCTTTTGAGAGACAAGGCAGAGTGTGGCTATGAGGAAGAAGCAGGAAGTATTAAGTAGCTCTTCAATCACGGCTACAGTGTCAAGGATATGTATTGGGGGTGTGGGGGACAGGTGGGCAGCTACTCATCAGGTCCCAGCTACTCATCAGGTCCCAGCTACTCATCAGGTCCCAGCTACTCATCAGCCGCACGGGTCACCTAGAAACCATGGTTTGTAGGCCTGGGGATATATGTGAAGGTAGCGTGTATAGACTTAATCACATACATGTCCAAGTGCTAGCGAACAGAGACAAGGATGTAAAGGCAGAGAATGGAGAAAGGGAATTGGGGACAGCCCTCAAAAGTCCCACCTTTCTTACCAACCTCTCTGGTTTCCACAATCCCTGACCTCCTCTGAGTGACCTCCTCTGGAGAGTCACAATCTCCATCCCGGCATCCTCTCGGCCACCATCCCCGGGGGTTCAGGCTGCTTTCCTGCCTCTGTCTGAGCATTTCCCTAAAGCAGTAGCCACTGTCCACACAGGCGCTGCCCATGGACTGGAGTTCAAACCCAGCTCCATCCAGAAACTGCCACATCACTTAGACACCCACAGTTGCTCGGAACGTGTCCCCACTTCTGAAAACAGGGACTATGACAACAACATCTGTTCTATGTGACTATCAGGGTAAGATGAGTTCTGGACAGTGTGGCTCATAAAAAGATGGATGCTAGATTACCATCCGAATGAGCTTCTTGGGGGCCTGGGAGAAGAGTTTTCATAAGAACACGAAGATGCTATTTGTCTCCCCCGCCCCCTTTAACTCTATGTTTAGTGTGTATACAGCTGGTGTGAAAGCTATAGTTGGGAAGGATTGATGTCTTCCTAGAAATCACACCAGTGCTGTCAAACTGTATTAACAGAACTATGTTCTTCGGGCTGTTTGTTCAAGTTTAAAACAAAACAAAACAAAAAACAACAACAACAACAAAAAACAAATACTGGGGCTGGGGAGATAGATCAGCAGTTAAAAATGCTTGCTATTCAAGCACGAGGACCTGAGTTTAAATCCCCCAGCATGCACATAAAAAAAAAAAAGACAGATATAGTTGCTCACAGGGTGGGAGACAGGGAGCCAGTCAAGGAAAACATCAAGTTTCAGGTTCAGTAAGAGACTCTGCCTCAAGAAACAAGGCAGAAAGCAACCAGCCTCTGGCCTTTGCCTATAGGCTCCAGGAAATGTGTGCGCACACGTGCACATGTGCACACACACACACACACACACACACACATAGCTTAAGAGTGCTGTAGGGAGCTGGGCGGTGGTGGCGCATGCCTTTAATCCCAGCACTTGGGAGGCAGAGGCAGGCGGATTTCTGAGTTTGAGGCCAGCCTGGTCTACAAAGTGAGTTCCAGGACAGCCAGGGCTACACAGAGAAACCCTGTCTCGAAAAACCAAAAAAAAAAAAAAAAAAAAAAAACCAAAAAAAAAAAAAAAAGAAGAAAAAAAGAGTGCTGTAGGGTCTGTAGGCACAGCATGCACCCTGGTTCAATACATTTACCAGTAAAATAAAATAAAATAAAATAAAATAAAATAAAATAAAATAAAATAAAATTGTGCTTAATGAAGCAGTAAAATTGATGAATAACTTTGACCCTCCTCATATATGTCTTATAATCAAATGGTCCTTTGCTGCATACAGAGGTGGGATGGGAAAATTGAGGGGAAATATTTCTTTTTTCAGTTGTGAGCTAAACTATCCACTTAAAAATTATTATCTGTATCTACTTACTTGCACGTTGGGAGGTGCTTGTGGAGGTCTGAGAACAACTTGCAGGAATTGGTGCTTGAAGGAACAATAGACCTACCAGCTGTGGCACCTACTAAGTGCCCTAACAGACTTTGCATATGAACTAAGAATACCTGTTACCCCAGGCAAACCAGGGGCAGCTTGTATTGCTGTGATGGTACCAGGGCTGCAGAGCAAACTATCCATGGCCTAAAGACAATTCAGTGGCTCGAAGACTTGTGCAAACCTGGTGACCCGAACCCTAGAACCCATGACAAGGTACAATGAGAGAACAAACAGACTCCACAAGGCTGTCCTCTGTGTGCTACACACACACCATGGCATATGTACATACACACACTAATGGATACTAATAGTAACAACAACAACAACAACTAATAATAATAATAATGTTTTGAGACAGTCTCTCTAAATAGCCCTGGCTGTCCTGAAACTCACCATTGTAGACCAGGATGACCTTGAACTCACAGAGGCATACCTGCCTCTTAGAGCAATAAGAATCAAAATTCTGGCCAAGCTGATCTGTCACTCTGACTTTTTAAGAGACAATGCTGGCGACATTAACACATGGGACTCTTTGATAACAGATAATGAAAGAGTCAACATCTGGACCATCCACCTGGTGTGGTGGTGTGGGCCAACAGCCCTAACTTTTGGGAGGTTGAGACAGGAGGGCCAGAAGCTCGTGGATGGCTTTGTCTACATAGGGAGTTCGAAGCCAGCCTGGACTACATGAAACCCTGTCTCAGAAACATCAGCAGAACCTTTGGAAGATCTGAATAACTCAGAACCACTATTTTCCAAGTGATGGGTGTCCCCTGGAAACGCGTCACAGGAGGTAAAACATCCATTCGAAATACAAACTGACAGATACATCTGTGGGTGAGGTTTTGGACTTTGCACTTCAATGAACTCTTCAGGAAACAATCTACCACCCAGAGAGCTTTCCTGAAGGCGAGGGATAGCCACGGTTACATAATTAAGGGAATTAATATGTTCTTCTGCTTTCCCACTCCTCACATGTGAGGGCAACTTTCAGCCAAAAACTGCAGGAGCCCCGAGGCCTCTCACTATGCTGTGATGCAGGCAGAGGAGGTTTTTTTTTTTTCTTTTTTTTTTTTTTTTCTAGAAACAGCAGTGAAGCCAAGTGTACCAGTTCCCTGCTGTAATCCCAGCACCAGGAAGGCAAAGACAGACATGTAGATTGCTGAGAGTTTGAGAAAGCCAGCCTGAGCTACACAGCAGCATCTCAGTAAACACACACACACAGCAAGACCAGAAGCACTGTACCTGGTAGTGCACGCCTTTAATCCCAGCACTCAAGATGCAGAGGCAGGAGGATCTTAGTGTGTTTGAGACCCGCCTGCTCTACAATAAGGGCTAAGGAGAGACCTTGTCTCAAAGAACAAACACAAACCATCAGATAGATACAATGTTGTGCTCCACTCAAACCCTTGCAGGTGGGAATAGTCACTTCTCATTTAAGCTGGTGAGGTTAACATGTATCGGGTTCACTGTTGTTGGTTTCATTTCGCTGTGGTTAAGTTCTTGAATCGCAAACAATGATATTTCAAGTTACAGAAACAGCTTTTGTGGGTTTTTCAATTCCCTAAGAGCTTGAGAAAAGTTTGAGAAGCAGTATCTTACAAACAAACAGGAGTCGGAGAGATGGTTCAGTGGTTATGTGTTCAGACTGCTTTGGCAGAGGATCCGGGTTCACTTCCTAGCATCCACACCAGATGGCTCAAGAGCTTCTAACTCCAGCTCTGGGCATCTAACACCCTCCACTGGCCCCCACCGGCGATCACACTCATGTGCCCATGCTAACTGGGGCTGAGAGTGTGGCTCGGTTGGTAGACTGCTTGCATACACCACACCCTGGGTTTGATCCCTAGCACCAGTCCTACAAACAAGGTGGAGCAGCCTAGAATCTCAGCACTCGGGAAGCAGAGGCAGGAGGGTCAGGAGTTCAAGGCCAGCCCCTATACCATAACAATTTTGAATCCTGAAATACAAGAGAGCCTTTCTCTACAAATAAACGAGAATCAATGAGATGGCTCTGAGAGTCAAGTCACCTGCTGTTAATCCTGACGATGCACAAGTGATTCTTACAAGCTGTCCTCTGACTTCCATACAAATGTTATGCTGTATGGACATAAACATAACACACACACACACACACACACACACACCAAATCAGAAATGCCACAGAGAAAATAATGAGTGTAGAAAACAAACAACTTTTTCAAGTTAGATCTTTGTCACGTTATAGTGGGCAAAAGAGAGAGAGGAGAAAACATAGAAACGCTTCAGATGTTCAATGACAGGAAAATGGCTGAATAAATAACGGAGCCTCCATTTGGTGGAACATTATGCAGTCATTAAAAATTATGTCCTTGGGTCGTATTTATTGTTGTTGGAAATTGCTCGGCATGTTTAACACACTGTTAAAAGATTAAAAAAAAAATAAAAGAAAGCAATTTTCATGACTGCCACTTTGGTTGATGCCGCAATTTACAGGGAAGTCGGAAAATGGAATCCTGGGAAATTGACAGATACCAGATGGTCTTGCAAGTTCCCACAGTGCACAGTGGGAGTCATGGAGGGTATCTAGGGGTGAGTTTAGACACTCTCCGATACTGTTTCTTGATCATTCACTTTTTACTTTTAAACTCACAAGGAGACCAAATACCTGAAACCAACAGTTTCCATACTAATACACACACACACACACACACACACACACACACACACACACACACACGGCGGCAGAGGCGTCTTCCAAGCCCCTGGCTCTCCAGTCTTCCCAATCTGACGTCAGCACTCGGGACCACTATTCCAGTGACTGCTTGGACCAGTGTCTACTTGGGTTCCTAATCCTCACCCCAACTGAAAACTTTAGGTCTTACCTAACCGGCAAGATTTGGTGGAGCAGGGACCCTGCCGGGGAGGAAGTCTCTGGGGTACTGCTTCTTTCTGGGGTCACTGGCTGTGAATGCGTGTCCCTGCCATCTGCTGCCTGCTCTGCAGGTACATGTCTGCTCACGTCTGTTCCTTCTCCTCATTATGGTGCATACATCCCTCTGCCTGACCAACTGCCACCTGCCTCGTCTGTCTGTCTGTCTGTCTGTAACTTGTGTGCTCTGCGCAGTGGCCGGTGAGGAAGCTGAGCTCGTTGTGAAGCTACGGGACCCCAAGGGCACTGGTCTGGGTGGCTGGAGGTATCCAGCTCTTAGCTTTACAGGGACATTGCTGTCTTGGAGTGCACGGAGTGACCTAGAAGCCATACAGTTGAGCAGCTCTTAGAAGATCCGAGAAGACAGACCCTGCCCCTACCACCTGTCAATCACTAGACTTCTGTATAAATCACAGTAAGCAATGGCCATTCATCTTCTATGTTACTCAATGCTCTCTGCTAGTGTGAGGCAGTCACTCCTATTGGCCCTGAAGGTAAGCAACATGGGTACTGTCATTACCTCAAAGGAGTTCAGACTCAGGCAGGGCGGGAACTTTAGAACAAGATCAAAGTAAGAGTTAGAGCCAGGTGTGGTGGCTCACAGCTGCAATCCCAGCCCTTGGGAGGCTGAGGCAGATGGATCACAGTGACTTAAAGGTCAGCCTGGGCTACACAGTGAGTGTAGTTAGCCTGTGCAATAAAGGGAAATGTATTCAAACAATAGAGAGTAGATATACCTGGGGTACAAGTTCAAATTCTGACTCTAGAGCTGGCCGTCCCATGACTGAGTTAAAGTACCCTTGATCTTTTATCCCAGGCTGACTCCACAGTGGATATTGGCAAAGGGAAGGACAGGTGCATTAGTGGAACAGGAAAGGCTGGAATCTGGGCCTTGCTGAGATCTGAACCCTTGGTCAAGATGGTGGAACTCTTCACGAGGATTAGGAGGTGTGTCACTGGGCGTGGGCTTTGAGGTTTCAAAAGTCTAAGCCACCGCTCTCTGTCTTGTGGTTATCTCAACATGAAAGCTCCCGGCTACTGCTCCAGCACCATGCCTCCCTGCATGTCTGCCGCTGTGATTTTATACAGAAGTCTAGTGATTGACAGGTGGTAGGGGCAGGGTCTGTCTTCTCGGATCTTCTAAGAACTGCTCAACTGTATGGCTTCTAGGTCATAGGGACCCCAGAGACCACAGTGAGGACAGGAGGGATATTATGAGGTCCTTGAGCTGAATAAAAGGAGGTGCCCTGCGTTGGAAAGGACTTTTGGATGGGAAATGGCTTCCCAAGCATCCAACTATCTTGCACCAGCTGGGCCACACTAAACACCACCATCAATACTCGTGGTCACAATAACCCCAGTGCAGTGGTTGGAATAAAAATGGCCCCCAGAGGCTGATAGGGAGCAGCACTACTAGGCTATATGACCTAGCAGGAAGTGTACCACTGGAGTTTCAGAAGCCCACGCCAGGTTCAGCGGTCCCTCTCTCTTCCTGCTGCCTGCTGATCAGGATATAAAACTCTCAGCTACTTCTCTAGCACCATGTCTGCCTCGCCCAATCACGCTTCCCACCACGATGATAATAGACTAAAAACCTCTGAACAGTAAGCCAGACCCAATTATTACTTTTTTTCCTTTATAAGAGTTGCCATGGTATCTCTTCACAGCCATAGACATCCTAATTAAGATACTGACAAAAATAAGATTCCTGCCAACAAAGTGGCCTTCAGAGCCACACACACTATCTTCCCAGTGGCCCCTTGCAGCATCCTGGGGATGTCAATGAAGTATCATAAGGCCATCTGCTTAGCGAGCCATGCATACCAAAGCTAGGGTCAGGGAATGCTGCTGCTGCTGCTGCTGCTGCTGCTGCTGCTGCTGCTGCTGCTGCTGCTGCTGCTGCTGCGACCCAGGTGGCACAAATCAGCCAGCAAAATCCCTCTCGCTTCATGCCGTGAGACCTGCACCTGGGTCAGCAAGGAAGTTCATATCCCAGAGTCCTTACCCTATAGCAATGTGTGACCAGGCTCCTGCCAAGGACAACTCCACTGTGGCCCCTTGCATAGTGTCCCGTGGACCAGAAGGCTCCCACGAGCATGTCAGGGTTGTGGGCCTGAGATGCTCGCCCAGGACCTGCCAAAGGGAAGCCTTTCTTGCTCTGTGTGTCTAAGAATCAGACCAGCTTTGGCTTCAGCATGTCTAGCAGGTACGTTTGGCCTCCAGCCTTCAGATACAGCACACAAATCATAAACTGACTTAAAACATGGGATTTTTTTTTTTTTTTGCGATTCTTTACGTTTTACAGCTGGACTGCACAGTTTTCAAGTGTGAACTCCACAGATGACGTCTATCACAATGTCGAAAGGCTGAATGCATTTTGAAAGAGCAGGCAGCAAGTGTGCCTCAAAAAGCTGTTCTCTGGAGACACCGTGGGAGATGCCAGCTTCTCAAAGCACCGTGGCAGCAGCGCGGTAGATGGGCTTCCTACCTTTCTCACAGAACCTCCTAGAAGCTTTCCTGAATCCCAGAGCATGGGCAAGAAGCCTCGTAGGAAAAAGGGGGCTGAGGGCTCCCTCGGGGAAGCTGAGCTGCACTGGAGGCCTGTTGGTCTGTGATGGATAGGCAGCTGGTAACTAAGGAACTATGGAAACTTCCTGCGCACCAGCATAGGTCCAGTGTCTCCCCAGTGCCAGGGTGCATGACACGACACCTCACAGGGGAACTGCACTTGTCTGAGAGGTAGGAATAATCCTAGGCCCCCCTCAGAGACCACCTTGGGAAACAGGACTGATAGGTTGTGATATGTGGGTGATATGTGGGGAATATGTGATATCTCTGTGATGAGTGATATATCAGGGACAGGGCCCGCAGACATCTCTCCAGCGGAGCCCAGCAGGGAAGTCCCGAAGGCTCCCAAGAATGTAGGATAGACTCGGCAGTGGATCAGTGTCCTGCTCTGTCAAAGATGGCTCCCAAGGCTCCACTCACCCCTCTCTGAGAATCTATGGGCAGGTAATGGTTGCTGAAGGCAGAGGAGACATTTTCTTTAGTGGTGAAGCTGCTGGCAATGTGTCCCCCCCCCCAGAAAAAATCACCCTCATGCAAACTCCTGTAAGCAACCCTAATGAGACTCGGGTGTGGGGTGGGGGTGGGGTGGGGGTGGACGCAGAAGGGAGACTAATTGGGAAGAGGAAAGCATCAGCAGGAGTGGGAGGGACCAGAGAGGGCCATAGGAACAAATATGGTTAAAATACGTTGTATGAAAACATCACAACAAACCACTATTATGTAAAATGTATATTAATGAAAACCTGCAAGTACATTCCTCAGAGAGAGACTGACCACCCTGGGACAGGAGACAGTAGGGGCCAACTCCAGGCAGCCCAGGCCTTCCGAGCCAGTGCTCTGTCGCCTGTCACTCACCTTGTAAGGCTTCTTTGGCTCTGGCCAGTTCCTGCTCCTTCTGTACCAGCTGCACCCGGAGCTCGGTGGCTGAGAGGACCTCCGAGCACTTGCCGCCCTGCGACTCCTCCAGGTCCTTCGCCAGCATTTCCTTCATCTGCCGGAGAAGGTGTACTTCCTCCTGAAGCTGGGCCACTTCCTCCCGTAGGAGCACTAGGGGACAAAGGCAGCTGGTCAGAGGTGGGGGCGCTTGGAAGGGTTCAGGCAGGCTCCGCCCAGTCCACACACATACAACCCACGCTCCCGAGCCAGCCGACGCTTCTGTGGCCGCTCAGTGTCCTCCCGGGGCCACAGACTCATTCTGACCATGAGTCACCCCATGCCTAGGGAAGCTTTGCATGTGATCTCTCGTAGACTCCCCCAGACCTGAGCCTGGTGCCAACAGGATCCTCCCTGCATGGATCAGGCCACCAAGGCTCAAAGAGGTTAAAGAACTCGGAAAGGCCAGGCTATGCTATGTCACAGGTGTGACCCTGGCGGGCGGCTGGTTAGTCAGAATGGGAACACAGCGTCACACTGTGGAACTGGTGCTGAAGGGTACAGTTACATCCTGCAGAGGGCATGCCTGGGGGTTCTGCACCCCACAGAGATCACAGCCATTGACAGGTATAACCTACAAAACGGGGGTACCACGGGTGCAGGACATGAAGGCAGCTACATCCAATCCCGTGTGTGCATCCCAAGTGACCTCTGTATCTTGAGAAGGTACCCGGGTCATAAACCTTTAAAGATGAGAGCTCACAGGGGGTGGTGTTTGCCACGGTAGGCCTGTGGACCCCAGGATGTCCCGTTAACCACCAATAAACCCCAAATTGCCATGGGTGCTAGGGATGGGTGGCACAGGAGGGGTGCATGCAGGTGGCAGGTTCTGTGGACCTTCGTGATGACCACTCGGATAAAGTCATATCAAGAATGATGTCAGCAGCTATGGTGGCACACTTGTTTATAACACCAGCCTACGAAGCTAAGGCAGGAGTACTGCTGCAGGGTCAACCAGCCTGGGGTAATGAGTTCCAGGCCAGCCTGGGCTACAGAGTAAGACTCTCTTACCCTTTCCTACTCTCATGAGTCCTCATCTGAGTGACCAGAAAAAAAAGAAAAGCAACAACAACAAAAACAAGTAAAAGGACACAGTGACAGCTCCGGAAACAACCGAAGAGTCTCTGCTGAAGGCGGCTCCAGCACTGTCCCCTCCTGTCCCAGCCACCCTCCGCTGCAGCCACCAGGCCCTTTCCGACTTCCCAGCTTTCCCGGTGCCCACCTCCTTCATGTGACACACGGAGCACGTTTGTGCTCTACCTCACATCTTCCCCTAAAGATCCCAGTGCTGGGTGTGTGAATGTGTGTGTCTGTGTGTGTTTGTGTGTGTGTGTGGATGTGGATGTGTATGCCTGTTCCTTCTCACACGGCTGGACTCCAGGGCAGGCTGTTGACTGTCCAGGTCTCTCTGAAAACCTGCAGAGTAAGTTTGCTGAGTCCTGGCACACACCTACAGGCAGGAGGTCAGATCACAGGAGGCCTTAACCACAGCCACCTGCGTCCCTTGCTCTGGCTTGCCATCTTTAATGACACCAAAGACCTAAGTCAGAATCAAGTGTAAGTGACTGCTAGCCCAAAGCCATTGACAGTACACTATGCAGTTGGTTTTTGTATGTATGTATGTATGTATGTATGTATGTATGTATGTATATATATATTCATAATATATACATATATATTTGTATATATGAATGAATGGCTTCTATGTGTCTTCAAGTCACTCTGAGGAATCCATTGAAGTCCCTGATTGTCTGTCCATGCAGACAGATTGGTCTTAAGAGACCTTGTCAGTCCCTTGTCAGTTCTATGAATCTTATGTTCTTCCTGGAGGTTTTATTTATTACAAACCGCAGGGATTCCTAACCAGTAAGGGCCGCCAGATTGAGAACGTACAACACTTTAAGACAGTGGTGACTCACACCTTTAATCCCAGCACTCAGGAGGCAGAGACTGGCAGATCTCTGTGAGCTCGAGGCCAGTATGGTCTACGGAACGAGTTCCAGGACAGCCAAGGCTATACAGAGAAACCCTGTCTTGGAAAACCAAACCAAAAATAACACCAAAGTAAAACAGGAGCTAACACTCCAGACACCTGGAGACCAGACGTCAGGGAAGTGGTGGGTCATTCCTAGGGTAAGTATATCTCTCATAGCGTGTGAAACACACTTAGCTTGGCGTCCATTTGTACTGTCCTATGTTTTAATTTACTAGGCTGTCTGTTTCTTCCTATGGGGTTCTCCCCTCCCAAGGCCACAGGCACAGGAAGCAGAATGACCCCAGGGGCTGACATTGCTAGAACACCCCGAGGGATTGGGTGAAGTTGGAGAACGAACAGCAGTTGCTAAACTTGACCTTGGCCAAGAGCAGAGATGGGGGTGGCCTTGGCGGCGCATGTATCACATCGGAACAAGTATACCTGGCACAGAGGCCCCACCCTCCAGCCCCAGCTCTGAAGTAGCCAATGGGAACCGGTCCCAGCTCTAAAGTAGCCAATGGGAACCGGGCACACCTAACAAGGGCCCAGGCTCAGAAAAACCAGGCTGGAAAAACAGTCAAGGGAAAACGTGAGGCTCCTGTGAGCGTACTAAGCACCCACACTGGCTGGGCAGGCTGGACAGCTTGCCGACTCTGCCCTGCATTTTCCGTGATCAGAGCCAACCTGTCCCGTGCCAGTTCTGGGATCACTGCACAGAGAAGGGACTGTGTCTACAGGCCTCAGTTGTCTTACGTGTGAAGTGGGGTAAATAAATTTTAATGGAGGCTGGTGTGTGGCTCAGGGCTAGAAACTGTGCCTAGCATGCTCAAGGCCCTGAGTTCCAATCCCAGCCCTACTCTAAGACACTTAAGTGCACCCTGCCCACGGTACTTGAGCACCGCCAATATGCACAGCTCACCCGGCCTTCTGCATAGAGGGGACCGAACACTCGAACCTGAAACCATGGACAACGAAGGACCTGGAAAGTATGCTTGGCTTTCTGCCTGAGAGGGTTTGGTACCTTTTGGTGTGTCCTTGGGCAAGACATTATCCATCTCTGGGCCTCTTTAGGAGCGCTTAGAGGAGAGCAGTACTCTTTGTAAATCTAGATGAATGTTATCATCTATTATCATCTATTATCATCAAATATATGTTATATATTTGGGAACAGAGACTCTGGACTCCTGTGTGTAACTGCACAGCTCAACCTTTGCCAGAAAGAACAGGAGGCTTCCCAGATTCAAAGTAATTAAGAAATGATCCAAGTGTCTCTCTCAGCTGCACAGACCACGCTTGTTCTCAGGTGCTGAAGACTCAGGCACAGGACCATGCTCAAGACAGACTACGGACCCTCCATTCAAGCCAGAGTAGACAGGCATGGGGGAGACAGGAGGACAGTGCAGCTTCCGAGTCAAGCGCTCATGCCCTGCTCAAGGGAATCTTCCAGAACTGCTCTGTCCTCGTCCAAGCACAGAAAAGCAACAATACCACGAATCGTACCCCTCCACACCAGGAAACTATAATCCTCAGACTGCTGGGCAGGGAGCAGTCTGGAGCACTGAGAGACCAAAAGTCACACTCAGGCGACTGTTGCTGGGAGACTCCTGCCTCAGGGAGCGGATCGCTACCTGTGAAGCTAACTTACCAACCCTGGGTGCCTCTTCCCTGAGGAGGGGGGGGGTGCGGCGTACCCTCCCCAAAGGGCACATCCACAATTGGGGGTGACCACGGGAGCTGAGACTTGTCACTCCACAGTGCACCACCTTTAGTCTGCAAGAATTCTGCTTTTCAAGAAAATGTTATCTCCCCAGCTCCCAATGCAATTAAGGTTACTTCCGTGACCAGTTCCCATCAGCGGAGTATAGAAAAAAAGTGTTTTTAAGAAGGTATGCCTGCTGGGCAGTGAAGGCGCATGCCTTTAATCCCAGCACTTGGCAGGCCGATTTCTGAGTTTGAGGCCAGCCTGGTCTACAGAGTGAGTTCCAGGACAGCCAGGGCTACACAGAGAAACTCTGTCTCGAAAAACCAAAGGGGGAAACAAAAAGAAGGAATGTCACTTAAAGACAAAAAGGGGTGGGGGAATGAGTCTTTTCTCCATATTTTATCTTCAGAGCGTAGATTTAATGGCAGGAGCTGCACCGTCATCCAGTAATAAAGAGGCAATCAATGTCTCGACTAGATCGGTCCTCACGATAACCCATGATATAGCAACCATCATTACCACACCAGCTTCACGGATCGGGAGTTGGAGGTATATGGGGAGCTGGATGACAGCGCCGAGCTCACAGAGAGTCAAGAGTGGAGTAAGGCTTTGGGCCTGGGTGGTGTGATGTCAGTCAGTACCCTGTCCCAGCCTCTAGCACGCAGTCAAGTTCCGAGTTCTGAGACATATTCTGGGAACAGTAACGGTTGCTGATCTCCTCGCATAAACACCCCAGCCATGCTAAGAGAGCTACAGAGTCTTGCGCAGTAACTGTGGGCGCCTCCACAGTGGTCAGGCCATGACTGTCCAGTGTCAACCAAAATAGAAGGCTCTGGAGAGGAACACAGCCTGTGGGTGACTTTAGCAGCAGAGCTATCAGTCCTGGGCTGGTGTGACAATGGAGTCACGTGTCCTCTTCATGCTCAGGACCCTGCAACTTTTCCAGGAGCTCGCCCGTTCTTGCTTCCCATGGTGGAGTAGATCTCGGGGTCCCAGCCCTTGCCCCAAGTTCATGGTCCCGGCAGCTCCTGGGAAGAATGTGGGGTTCCTCAGAGACAGAGATAGGATCTTGTCACATGCACCATGGTGCCAGCTCCAGGCTGGGCCCTGGCAGGCCTGTGTCCACAGATAGAGGCAGGCCAGGTGGCTCAAAGCAGTTAGCGGGGCTAAGTCCTGGTTCCTCTATTTCCTGATGGAGACCCCTGGCATCTGATCTGAATGGGGGAAAAATGGAGCCAAGACTGGTTTCCCCGCCTTCAGCAAACATTAAACAAAGCGACTGTCTCTCAGGCTCTGCCCAGCCTTTTGACCCTGTGACACAATGTTGCTACCTACAAAGTTCAGGCTCTGGATACTACAATGGAGCTAATAGCTATAATAATAATAATAATAATAATAATAATAACAATAATAACATAAATATTTATATATGATCCAAATTTCATCATTTTAATTAAGTTCACCACATTGTGTGGGGCTGCCTTCATAGCTATCATGAGGCACACGCTGCCCAACAGTCACAGGCTGGACAGGAATATTCCAGAAAGTTCTAAATGGGGTCAAGGGCAGTTTATCACCAGCAGTTATTTTGAGACAGGGTCTTTTCTTTCTTTTCCTTTTTTTTTTACATAGCCCTGGCTATCCTGGAACTAGACTGGCCTTGAACTCCCAGAGATCCCTCAGACTCTGGCGGTGCTGGGATTAAGTTTGCCACCATGCCCAGCTCAATTTCATGAAAGAGAATGTGTTCTCTGTCTTCTCAGAGAAGGCTCTAGTCTCAACGGCTGAGGAACCCTGAGCCACAGCCTCCCTGACCTACAAGGCCCTTATGTAGATCCTGTCAAGGGAGAGAGAACGAAGCAGGGGGCCTGTGTGAGGAAGCTGGGCCCAGGGACTGTTGCCAGCTACCTACCAAGAAAGGACACCTGTGTCACCAGCCAGGCATATATATACACCGGCTACTGAGCTCCGTGGATTCTGCCCTCCTCCAGAAAAGTAAATTTAGGGAAGGAGCCATTCCCTAAGCTAACCTGTGCTCTCTAGCTGGCTTCTTCAGAAGGACACCTTGGTGGCTCTGTAGATTGACTTCCGTGTCTCTCTCTCTCTCTCTCTCTCTCTCTCTCTCTCTCTCTCTCTCTCTCTCTCACACACACACACACACACACACACACACACACACGGAAAGAAAGACAGGACAGAGGCCCAAGGCACAGAGAGGAGTTACAGAAGAAGCATCACCACTGTCCCCTCCAGCCTTTTAGAGACCACTGCTGCCACCTTTTTTTGCTGCCCTGTTGGCCCGTGTTAGGTGACAAGATCCTTCCCTAAGGCCACAAGGCAACCCTGTGCTGGGCGGGAGAGACTGAGAGATTCTGGCTAAGTACCCTTGCCTGGGCTGGCCTGAGCCTGACAGGTGGCCTGGCCTGAACTGGCCTTGCTACTGCAGGCTCTGGGCCAGCTCCTGCGCAGCTGCCATGGCTCCTGCTCCGTAGATATTTGAAGAAAGGCGGACTGAGACAGTGGGGGAGGGGCGCCCGAAAACAGAACGGGGAGAGGGATGCTGGCAGCCCAGGGCAGAGAGCGAGGTCTTCCTAGTGAGCCAGTGATCCTAGAATCCTAGTGATCCTCCCCTGTGCTACACTGTGCAGCGGCGAAGAGAAGCGTCTTGGCTGACAGGCTCATTTAAGGCTGTTGATCACATCTGACTGGGTGTTACCAGCAACACCTCCTTAGCTCTTTAGAGCGCTCCTTGTCCATCCTCACATGAACCCTGAGGGATAAGCCATCAAAGCATCTTAAGGGATCCTGAAGGCAAGGGACACAGTCGGGGGCGGGAGGAGGGGTGAACCAGGGTTGCTCTCTCCTGAGGGTGTCAGACCACAGGCATAGCCTCTTAACTCAATTTCCCCACCACTCCCATGCTCTTCCTCTGGTTGGGCCGAGGATCCCCAATCCCTAAGTAGTCTTTACCACCTCATCTCGTCCTGGTATCTGAGAAGGGCAGGGGTCCTAAGTAAGGACAGTCAGCTGTTATGAAGTCAGCTCTGAAAGCGCCCTGGACTCTGGGATGGTCAGAAGTGTCACCTGGACTCTGTGATGGTCAGAAGTGTCACAGGGAAACACAGGAAGGGCTGGGAAGGCAATGGCATCCTGGTGTGTGTGGTCAGCCAGTAGGGCCACAGACAGGCCAAGGCAGCTTCAGGGCTAACTAATGCAGCCTCCCTGAGCCTAGACCTCTCTCCTTTGCAGGCTATGCTTGTCCAGATCCTGTCCTGGTCCTGCTTGGGCGAGGGGGGGGAGGGCGTTGTGGGAGGGAGGACTGTAAACAGACCCCTCTTTTCAGACCACTATTGTCCTCACTAACCAGGTTCTCTGCCTGTCTCAACAGGCCCCCAGGCCGCTGTCCCTTGCAGCTGGCAGAGAAGGGGCTGCAGCTTTCCAGGACTCCTGTGTCATGTGATCTTCCATTTCCAAACAGGAAGGACTCACTTTCAATCGATGCTGCCCCTCATGGCCTCCGGCCCCTCCCAGGCCCACAGAGAGCCCTGGGTAAGGTAATTCTTACCCCAGTGTAGGTGTGGTTGGGCATGGTGGGGGACCAGGTGAGGTCATCTCTTTTTCTCATGCAATCAATTATTTCTTTAGGGCGTGTCGGCCTGCCCTGCAGATTAAACTGCCCCTGTGAGGACCCTGGGCTAACAGCCCACCACCTTGCTACCTCAGAGGCCATAGCTCCCCACCCCCAACCCCTGGGGGTAAGTTGTACATTCAACATCTCAGAGCTCCAATTTTCTCCTGGGACAGGGCCGTGCAGTGACTATGGGCTATGCTCTGGTGACGCAGTGAAAAGCCCTGCCCTGGGAGGGAGACTGTAGGAAACCTGAGTGTGTAGGGATAGACTCAAAACTTAATCTGAGGATCGTCACCTGGGAACGCGGGTCTCCCTGGTCTGCCGGAGACCTGGGCATCTGGAAGCTGCACAGATCCCTGGCTGGGTGGTCCCAGCCATCGGATACACTGCCTGGCTTGGGGGAGGGGTAGCGGGGGACTAAACAGTCTGGCCAGGGAGGGGCGCAGTGAATGGAATCTTGAACAGGTAACCAGTACTAACTACCCAGCTTCCAAGCCTGGGCTTTTGCTTTTGGCGGCTCTGCGAGCCAGCTGACATCATGTGCTTGCTTGGTTGGGCAGGATGGCCGCCTCCGGCCCTCTGTGGAAACGTTGTTGCTTTGGTTCTTATTAGCAGCATCAAACTAACTACAGCTCACCCAAATTCCGGGGTGGGGTGGGGTGGAGCTGACAGGGCTATCCTGGGCTCTTGGACCAAGGAGTCACACAGAGCTTACAACCTGAGCCACAATGCCATGGCTTCTTCCAAGAGGCTGGCTCACCCACCATTCCTTCCCGTTTTTTTTCTGCATCCCTGGATTAAGGCTCTGCTGAGAGCTAAACGTGGGCATCTCTGGAATGGGGACCCTCTTCACGCTTTATTATTCTGCGGATTTGTGTTTGCGTATGAATGTGTACTTATATGTGCTACTTTTGGCATACATATCTACTTATTGTTAGTATTCTGTCTAAACTCCACCCCACAGTTACCTGGCAACAGCCAGGTATGCTCCTCCCCACAGTTACCTGGCAACAGTCAGACAGGCCTGGCCCGCTATAAAAGGGGCTGCTTGCCCCTCCTCTCTCTTACTCTGTCTCTCCCTCTTGCCTCTTGTCCTCTCCTCCCCTCTCCTCTCTCCACGCGGTCGTGGCCGGCCTCCACTTCTCTACTCTCCTTCTCTCTGCCTTTCTCTGCCTCTAGTTCCCTCTTAACTCCCCTCCCCATGCCCTGAATAAACTCTATTCCATGCTATACCGGTGTGTGTCTGGTCCCTCAGGGGGAAGGGATGTCTCGGCATGGGCCGGCTGAGGCACCCCCTTCCCCCACACGCCCATAGAACATATTCTTACGCCGCTTTCTCTTTTTATGATCACAGCACTTATACATATATATTTATATGGGCTGCTGATAGCATACATTTATAGTTAGAAGTCAGAGGATAACCCTAGGTGCCAGTCCTTGAATTTCACCTTTTTTCTGATTGGTCTCTGTGTGTTCACCGTGGCTAGCTGGCCTGTGCGCTTCCGGCATTCTCCTGTTTCTACCTTCTATCTTTCTTAGGAGAGTTGGGATTAAAGATGCACGTCTTTCTTGGGTTCTGGGGATCTGAACTCGGGTTATCACGTGCATGCGGCAAGCATTCACCTTCATTGGGACCCTCCCCTTTTCTCGACCCCCCAATCCCTTTTCTTCACAAATGGAGACTGGACCTTGACTAACCAATGGGGACTCACCCTGACCACTGTGATTGGTTCACGGAAAGGCACGTGACCTAAGCCTGCCCACCCAGAGTTCGTTCTCAGACTCCATGCGCTCTCGGGCCCACACTACCACCATGAACAACAACCAACAAAGTGTAGCCAAGGTAACGCACACCTCACCTGAATTCTCCCTCACGGAGTGAACACTCACTTTAATGTTCTTGCTAGTCTGAGCCAAGTGTTCTACTGCTTGCAAGAGGAAGAGAATCCTGGCAAATCGATTCTGCCAGTTTTGAAAGAGCAGATGGCTCAGTGGTTAAGAGCACCGACTGCTCTTCCAGAGGTCCTGAGTTCAATTCCCAGCAATCACATGGTGGCTCACAACCGTCTGTAGTGAGATTCTGATGTGTCTGAAGAGAGCAATGGTGTACTCATATACATAAAATAAATAAATAAATATTTTAAAAAGTAATTATTAAAGGAGCCCCCAATCCTACAAACAAGAAGACTACCTGCTGGGTGCTATGATACTCCTCCAGACAAGAAGTGACGTCGATTTTACTTGCTTAAGAGCTATGAGCTTCCCTCCTCATCTGCTTCTGTTCCCACTGCTTTTTATGCTCAGGGACCAGCCTCCTGCTGCCCCCAAGGGTCTTGATCCTTTTCTGCTACCCGCAGGTATCTTGGAGTACCAACCACACAGCTCTGGAGTTCACAGCATGGGCTGGGTATTCACCCGGAGGCTGATACTGAGCCTGGTTCAAGAGTCCCTCCTCAATCTCATGCAGAAGAGTTGGGCAGCAAGCAGCATTTGTTCCAATTCATAGCTGCAAAGGCTGAGGGCGTGACTCAGTGGCAGAGCTTGGACCAATCAGCACAAGCAAAGGCTGAGGGCGTGACTCAGTGGCAGAGCTTGGACCAATCAGCACAAGCAAAGGCTGAGGGCGTGACTCAGTGGCAGAGTTTGGACCAATCAGGACAAGCAAACGCTTGAAGGCGTGGCAGAGTAGCAAAGCCCATGTAGCCGGTGTGAGAGGTCCTGTGTTCCATCCCCAGTGCTGCAAAAACAAGTTAACCCCAATTTGCAGGTGCAGAGCTTGGACAGGCTGGCTGGCTAGGTCACGGTCAGAGAGCCGACGGCTCAGGCGTATCCCAGTTCAAATGTTCGTCAGATTCCAAAGCTCAAAACCAAGCCCCTTCCCTAAATGTCACCCTATGTAATACCACGGAAAACAGGCTGACCAGTAGGGACAGACCTCAAAGTGGGCTTCTCTTTGAGTGACCTTCTTCCCACCCAAAGTCAAACTCTAGAAAGGAGGTGTCCATGGGGCTGGGGCAGTGACACACAAGTCACCAGATGGCCCTGTCTGTTCCCCTTTCTTGTGGGGCCAGAGAGCTAAGGGACTGGGAGGAGCAGGCAGGCCTGGGGCAAGAGCTGGGGGGAGGCGTGTCCAAACCGAGGGTATCTTCTCCTGAGGTGCAGAAGAGTGCGGTTGCTGTCCATCAGACCCGGGGCCTGCATGTCCCCACATACATAGCCCTGTGCCACCCACCTTTGCCTTACCAGATAACGTCATGTAGCTACTGGAAATGACCTTATAATGGTCTTTTCCAGTAGCACCTGGAATTCCTCCTCATGCAAATGAGGCGTCCCCAGCCCCCCAGCCAATGATGTACATACAGTCACCCCGGCAACCTCTCCTCACCCCTCAAAGGTTTAAATAGCTTTGTTTCCCCCAGTAAACGGAACCAGTCCTCAGAAGCTGCTCCCAGGCAAGTGTTTGCTACCCGCTCACCCATCCAGCCTGGCCAAGCTTCCAGCAAGCAGGCCGACTGCCCTGAGGGACAGACGGACACCAGCCGGCACTTCCTTACTTGACATAGCCTTTCCCGCTCATTTCCTTCCTCCGTCCACACGGTGGAACTAGGGAAGGATACAAAAGAGTAGCACTCGTCACCCCGCCATGCCGCGGCACAGGCCTTCAACTCAGAAGCTCACGGCGAGCTGGATCCACAACCTGAGCCAGGTCAGCCCGCCCTGGCTGGCAGCCGCAGAGACCGAGTCTGCACCCTACCTCAGTTTCCTCTCCAGCTGCCTCTGGCATCCATGGAGCCGATACAAAACCCTGCCGCTGTCAGAGCGGTTTCATTCTGACTGGAAATGAAGCAAAGCCAGGCTTCTGTTCCTTTTGTACAGACACATAAACCTAGACCCAGAGGAAGGGTTTCGATGGATCCATTACCTTGACTGGAAAGGATCGAACTGGAAGTCAATCAAGATAGAAAATGAGCTTGGGGGCTGGAGATACGACTCAGTGGTTAAGAGCACTGACTGCTCTTCCGAAGGTCCTGGGTTCAAATCCCAGCAACCATCTAACGAGATCTGATGCCCTCTTCTGGAGTGTCTGAAAACAGCTACAGTGTACTCAATAAATAAATAAATCTTAAAAAAAAAAAAAAAGAGCACTGAGTGCTCTTCCAGAGGTCCTGAGTTCAATTCCCAGCAACCACATGGTGGCTCACAACCATCTGTAATAGAATCTGGTACCTACTTCTGTGTGCCTGAAGACAGCTACAGCGTACTCACATACATAAAATAAATAAAATCGCTGGGCAGTGGTGGCGCACGCCTTTAATCCCAGCAATTGGAAGGCAGAGGCAGGCGGATTTCTGAATTCCAGGACAGCCAGGGCTACACAGAGAAACCCTGTCTCAAAAAAACCAAATAAATAAATAAAAATAATAAATAAATAAAATCTTAAAAAAAAAAAAGAAAACGAAAATGAACTACGCCAATCTCAAATGTCAACCCAAGGTCAAATACATCAGTGTCTGTCAAGCCTGCTCAGGCAACAGATGTGAATGACCACACAGGGGCACGCAGTCATCACACATAGGGAAGTGGGCATCAGGCTGCATGTGGGCTCCCCTGGGGCCGCCATCACACAGGGGTGGCAGAGTTGAAACGCCTGCCTTGGTAGATTCCCCCACCTAAGGCAAACACTAAAATCAAGTCCAGTCTGGTCTGAACAAGTCAACAGAATCAGAGTGGAGGGGAGTGCACAGAGACAAATACTGGGTGATTCCTGCTGTCCTGTGAAGTGGGACTCTTTCCCCTTGATCCCCTGACCATAGTGGCCAGGATAAATCCCGATTCTGACGTCAGCTCCCTGGTTCGAATCTTGACTCTTCCAGGAGAGATGGCTCAGGGGTGAAGAGTATATGATGCTCCTCTAGACGACCCCAGGCGGCTCCGGGCCGCCGGCAACTCCAGCTCCAGGGATCTGATGCCCTATGCTGGCCTCTGCGGGAACTGCGTCAGAGCACAAACACGCTGATCTTAGTTCTTTGACCCAGGAAAGTCACCTTTTCCCCCTTGTATGGAGAATAGGTGTCATAGCGGGCCTCCGGGGCCGACCTGATAATGCTTTCTCCAAACAGCCTAGTAAAGTATCAGCCCTCAAGGAACACAGCCAGATGTCTGGACCGACTACGGTCTGCAGAATCTGTCGACAGAACAGGAAAGACAACGAAGTTGCCTCAGGTAGTGTGACCACAGCAGACACTTGTCCCCAATCCTGAAGGAGAGAGACTTTCAGGGACACAGGGCTCAAAAGCACTGACAGGGCCCCTCAAATCCATGTAAGTCCCTTCCTCTTTTTCCTTCTGTCTGACTGAACAGCTGCTTCAGGAGGGAATAAAATATGCTCTGCATATTTTAAATACTTCGCTTATGAAAACCGGCAGGACTGGCTTTATAAACTGTGTAACAGTAAAGTCACTTATGAGAGACTGGTCCCATCGAGAGCTGTGATGGGGAAGGAGAGGGCAGGCTCCCCCAGAGTCAAATGGCTGGGATTCCCAGAAGGCGCCATCTGGGATATCTCAGAAAGGGCACCAGATCACATCCTGGTGTCGTCCCCCCAGCCATCCCCCGCAGCCCCCGCATGAAATAAGATCTTCCCTCTGGAATCCCAGTCCAGCCAGAGGAGAAGGGGCACTTCCGGCCTGGGTTTGTTTCCCACACTCCAGGGTGCCTGGGTCTCTAGCCAATCAAGTTAATTGAAAAATTACCTTGGGCTGAGAAGAAGCAGGCCAGGCTGAGGCGGACAGGCTCTAGGGAATCCTATTGGTACCCAGCGGGGTCTGGACTTTAACAGTCTACACAACCCAGGAAGGGCAGAGGACCTGGAAAGGTCTGGGCCTCCTGGGAGTTTTATGGCTCCAGGGTTCCCTGCTAGGCAGATGGCCAGGGAAAGTTCCAGCCTCAGACTGGAGCTGTAACTAAGTTGAGCAGAGAACCTGTTCACTGTGGACAAAGACTTGGCTTCAGTCTCCTGCTCTGCATAAACTGGGTATGGAAGAGTGTAACTATAATCCCAGCAGGAGAGGTGGCAGTCAGGAGAATTAGAGGTTCAGGACTCCTTCAGTGAGGAAATTTAGTCACAAAGAATAAAAACCTAGGCCAAGAGTGCAGGCCAGTTAGCGAGGGTCTTGTTCACCGGGCTGCCAGATACCGCCCTCTCCCAACCCCTGTCTCATCACTACATCCTGGGATGCAATTCCGGGATGGGCCACAGGACCACCCTGACACCCAGTCCTAATAACTATAACTGCACATGAAGCCTGAGATGTAGACCAGCCTCAAGGAGTGAAAGGCTGCCTGTACTGCACAGGACAAGATGGTGTCCTTCCGCCCAGGAGGCTCTGCAGTGAGTCCAGACTACTAAGTCCCAATGCACCGCGGCCTTTAACTTCATCTTCAAAGTGCCCTCACATCTATTACGTTTATTATCTCAACCTAGTGGTGTGTTTTATTGTCTTCATTAGCGAGAGAAATGGTGACTCAGCCTGGTCATACAGGGTGGGTGGTGCGGCCTAGCCTGAAGCTGGTCCTCCACCCCCTCCGTCCATTCTGGCATGCAGCCTCCTGGGCACACCCAAGCCTCTCCAGGCTGCTCGGTCCACCCTTATCTTCCTAGGATCCCTGTCATGACTACTAGAATCAATTCCAAAGTGGCTTGACCTATCTCTAGAGACATCTGCTATGGACTTCTGAGAACTGCAAAATGGCGGGCCAATGTGGACCCTATCAACGCCCCTCCTTCCTGGAAGCCGTGTCCTTTGGACTAGACATAAAGGAAGCTAATGTTTCAAATGCTTTATTTGGCTGGGCTGGAGGTATAGCTTGTCTAGCATGCACGAGGGCCTGATTCTGATCTCCAGCATGGTGAAGTATGCCTATAATCCTAGCACTGAAGAGGTCAGGGTCATCCTGAGCTTTATAGAGAATTCAAAGCCAGTTAGGGCTACATGAGTCCCTAACTGAAAACAAAAGAGGAAGAAGAAAAATAAGAAAAGGATGAGGAATTTTTCACTTTTTGGCAATCTGAGCAATACAGCCTATGAACTAACTGTATAATCAGAATCCAGAGGAATGTGGGGGTTCTTGGGAAAGAGGGTAAAGCGATGGGGTGAAAGGCGGTCTCTGGAAACCTGACCCACCGCGGAGGTTCCGGTGTGACTTCTAGCTTTGAGTGCCTCTGCAGAGGGAGTGTGGCTCAGTGGTGAGAAGCAGACTCCAAGTCAACTCTAAAGATGGGTTTGGGTTGAGTCTTTCACCCATCAAGAGTCCCAGCAAGTCACCCTGCCTCACTAAGGCTCTGTGCTCCCATCTGCCTTACCAGGTTGACAAGAGATTGAATTAGTCTCCCCATTCTGACCTACTGTGTGAGACTACTTCACACAGTTGGGATATTCACCCTTCTCCTCCTCCCTCAAGAGTTACATCATCTTCTGGTTCTCCTCTTGCCTGGCCGCACTGTTCCCGAGGGCTTCTGGAACCTTCTGTCCCAAGCCTTCAGGTAGAACAGTTTGCTGACAGATCTTTCAGAGTTAGAGCTTCCGGGAGCCAGGGGCTGGCTGCTCCAGGCGGTACTAACATAGGGTTCCACACAGGAATCCTCTCCTGGCATTCTCCAACTTATGACCAGGGATGTGTCTCACTCCTGCCTGGAGTGGTGGCTGACATCCCCACCCCAGACCTTGGCGGTCTGGCTCCCCCAAGAGTTCAAAGGTCAGGCTTCTTCTAAGCTGAAAGCTGCCTTCTTGGGAAAGCAGAGGGGGAAAGTATTTGAAAAATGTAGATGGACGCACCGGGTGGCTTTCAACCCCCCACTCCCACTCAGTTCCCAGCCAGCTCTACAGAATACAGAACACAAGACTCGGCCTGGTACTGTGTACCTGAACTAGCAAGACAAGGGCTGTGTATGATTTACCCAGCGTGATCCTGCTGGCCACCCCAGACCAGGAGCTCTTGATGCTGAACACCTCTACATCAGGGCCTTTTGGGGTGCTGCTGGTGGGAACCAGAGGCTGCAGGTCCCAGCAGCTAGGACAGCTTCAGCTCATTCTGGAAGCCCAAGAAATGCACATGCAGTGACAGTCACCCTGGCTGGCACAAGCTGCCGGCAGAGAGGGGTCAAGATAGGGCTTTCCTGGGTGTTCCTTGCAAGCCTGCTGCATGCTGAAGGTGAAACTGCCAATGCACAGAGTCCAGCTTGGCCGCTGGAGAAGTGTCTGTCTGATCTCAGTGACGGAAAGCTGGAGTGAAGAGGACAAGCCCTGGATGTGGAGGGTGGGCTTGGGGCTGGGGCTCCGTGCCCGAGAGCTTGGGGATTCCACGCCCAGCACTGAAAACTCAGACTCAGAAAACAGAGGTCTGGAGGTCAAGCCCCTAGCAGGCCCTGCAGGTTACACGCCTGTGTATCAGCCTTCCCCGGCCCCGCCTCTGTGGCTGAACCGAAGGCTCTTGGCGTTTCTCATCTTGTCAGCTTCAAACCATGTGCCTTAGTCGGGGTTTCTATTCCTGCACAAACATCATGACCGAGAAGCAAGTTGGGGAGGAAAGGGTTTATTCAGCTTACACTTCCGTGTTGCTGTTCATCACCAAAGGAAGTCAGGACTGGAACTCAAGCAGGTCAGGAAGCAGGAGCTGATGCAGAGGTCGTGGAGAGGTGTTCCTTACTGACTTGCTTCCCCTGGCTTGCTCAGCCTGCTTTCTTATAGAACCCAAGACTACCAGCCCAGGGATGGCACCACCCACAAGGGGCCCTCCCCCCTTAATCACTAATTGAGAAAATGCCCCACCACTGGATCTCATGGAGGCACTTCCCCAACTGAAGCTCCTCTCTCTGTGATAACTTCAGCTTGTGTCAAGTTGACGCACACAACCAGCCAGTACAGCATGGGTTGTCCAGGCCTTGGGATGGTGACCTCTCTCCTGATACCTGCAAAATACTGTGCATCCCTGGTGGCTGCCTGAGAGGGAGGAAGATGGATGCATGTTCCCTGGGCTCACAAGACAGGCAGAGGTGGAGGTCATAAAACAAAACAACACACACACACATACACACACACACACACACACACACACACACACACACGCACGCACACGCACACATACATACACACACAGACACACAGACATATACACACACATACATGCATACAATATAGCACAGCTGGCTGGGATTTTCAAATGGCCTAGACCAGAGATGGTTATACTATCCCTAACTTAGGATGAGAGAGAGAGAGAGAGAGAGAGAGAGAGAGAGAGAGAGAGCGCACAACCCCACAATCACTGTCCTTCCTGGCATTGCAAGCTGAGCACCAACCTGACGGGTGAGAACTGCCACCTACCAAATGAGTTGTGACCAAGAAGTGCAGTGTCAGCTTTGGTCTGTCTCTGTGCCTGACCCAGAGCTAATCCTTGACTCGTCCAAGAAGCCAGGTGACTCTGGGGACAAGCACATAACTCAATTGCAGCAAAGATCCAGTTTTCAGGAAAGACGGGTCCAGCTATGTGACACCCCAGAGCCCAGGCAGTGCATTTTCTCATCCAGCATTTCCCCTGCATACATGCCGATAAAGGGCTAATGCTTCTGAGATAGAGAGGGAGCCATCCCATCCCACCCCCAGCCCAAAGCCATGTGTCCAGCTGTCCCAGGAAGTCCCAGGAGAGTGGTGACAGGGACATCACAGAAAGGATTCACCTGGGACACCACTGGATTGGTAGGCACTCTGAAGTGGGTGGCATATCAAGTCGACTGGACCAAACCCACACGCAAAGAGCCAACAGATCAAGGGGTCTAGTATAAGCCCACCCAAGGCAGCAATGACTAAAGGAAGATGGGAAGGCTAGGAGCAGAGACAATGTTTCAGGGAACCTGAGAGGTGTCAACAGTGCTCACTGAAGACAGGGTGGAGAGAAAAGTGATTCAGAGAAGGCAAAGCGACCCAGACTCCTCTGCCCTAGAGGAAATGCCTTATTAAGAAGTCAAACAAAGGAACAAACAAAAAACAAACATAACTTCAAGGCTGGGTGTGATACCACTTATTGCCAGCACTTGGAAAGAAGGCAGAGTCAGAGAGATCTAGGTTGAGTTACAGGTCAGCTTGCTCCAGGCTAGACAGAGGTACATAAGAGACCTTGACTCAGCAAAACAAAACAAAACAAAACAAAAAACAAACAAAACTGAAATCTGCAAACCAAAGACCAGTAAGGTCCAGACTTCCACAGCAAGGAGCACGGTGGCACAGGCCACTCCTTATCCACAGGATGGCTCCCCATGGCACCACAGCTTCCTAACCTATAGGTCCTGAAGGTGGGCATCATAAAATAGCAAATAAATAATCTGTCAGCAGTAAAAGGTTTCTAAACATACAACATTAATCCAAGTGTGATGAGCACAGGGTGTTTCTGGCAACACCCACCTGTGCTGTGTCCAGTGACTTCACTGTGGCCTTGGTTGTGATCCCACAACACTGCACACTTCTCTGTGTACGCCCGCATGCCCTCACACCATGCATTGCCAATGGAAATGTCTGAAACACCTCGGCTTAGATCCAAGACTTCTGTGTTTTCAGTGGATGTACAGAACTTTCTGCTCTTACAGAAACATTAACAGTTTAATTATGGAAAACAAAGTCTTTTGGTATTTTCTTCCCAGCATGCTTCAATGTACATCAAATTAGCAGAGTTTTGGATTATGTTGTTAGAATGTTTGCTCCAAAAACTGCAATTTGAGATGCTGACTTCAGCTCTGTAAAACCCGTTCAACAAATCTTGGCTTGGGTTTAGGACAGAAATCCCAACAATCACTGAGATGGCCCTACACATATTTCTGCCAATTTGTACTGTGTGGTTATGGGAAGCAACATTCTTAGTACAATAGTTAAATTATGAAATGAAAATATCGATTAACTCTGAAAAGCCCTGAGGATCCTCTGCTTCCCATAGTATCCTATTCAGTCAAGATTTAATAGCCTATAACACCAGGGGATGTGCTATCTCTGCTGGCCTGACAGGTATCCACACACAAGTACACACACACACACACACACACACACACACACACACACACGCACGAATGTACGCATGCACACATGCGCACTAAAATACAATAAAGTTAACCTTTAAAATACCCTATTCAAAAAGTCTGTTTTCAGATTTTTTGTTTTTGTTTTTATTTTTGTTTTTTCTATCTGGGTCAAGTACAGGGCCTAGAAAATGACATTTAAAGATAACAAGTTCCCAGGTGAGTCAGAAGATGGACCGGTAGTCATGCCTTAGGGACAGCCCCAGCAAAACAAACATCTTACGCTTTTATAAGCAATCCGTAACAGGCCCTGGAAACATTTCAGGAACCCCAACTGCATCTGAAGTAGTGACCACCAGTCACAAGTGGCCATTACAAATTAGCTAAATGCACTACAGTCTGGTTCTCCAATCCCCAAGAGGCTTCAGAAAGTTCTGTCAAACATCTGGCCCACGGTGTGTGCCTCAGTTTCCCCTCTTGTGAACTGATGTTCCTTCTCTGAAGGGCTGTTTAAAACCGACTAGCACTTGTGCCTGAGAGAGAAGGAATGTCACAGATCAAGAGCTAAAATTATCTCTTATATCTCTCTGGTACCTTCAGGAGCTATCTGCACAACATGGTCTGACCGGTGGGCTCTGTGACTATGAGGTAGGACGTTTGGAATGTACTGACTTAGACCTTAGTCTCCGCCATCCTCAAAGCTGAGTACGCCAGCAGAGAGCATCTCTGAGTCCTTGCTCTGTTGTCACCTGCCTGCTTGATGTCCCCATGCATGGATTTGGTACTTGCTTTGATTCACGACTTTCTTTTGTTCTGTGGCTTCAGAAGTTCATGTAAGTTCTCTGAAAATGGGATCCCACTCAGGGGCCCCTGGGCCTTGGGCACTCAGAATAAACTCCTCTAAGAAGCAGGGTTTTGTTATTAACACCATAAAGGGAGGGTCCCTTCTAGATCATTCCCACGGGGCAGACAGTTGTACCCACACCCGAAGAACCTCAGCAGGAAAAGCAGACTGTAGGGACAGCCTTACGTCTGCTCCAGAAGCCAGAGTGAACATCTGTCTGTCTGCCTCTGACAGGGAGTACCCAGAATGCGAGCTTGTCTCTTTCTCAGCGGCCAGAGTCGCAGAAGGACCTCAGAGGAGCCCAAGAAAGACACAGATGGAGATGCCTGCCTACCTGACTGCGAGGCTTTAATGGAGTTCTGCGGGAATCTGCCCCACAGAAGTCAGCCCTGGATCAGCGATGACTCCCCAGCCCAGGCCGGATGCCAGGAGACCACAGGGAGCAAGAAGTACCCATGGTGTGTGGGTGGTTACAGAGCCACAAACCTCAAGAATCCAACCCCTTATGCTTTATCTGAAAGGAGACAGAGAGGTCACAACCGGCACCCAGGTAGCCCGGCCCATAGACTGGAAGTAAACATGACCAAATCACAGCCCCGGGGTGATGCCCCAAGAAAACATCTCAGTGCCTTGCCTGGTGACCTGAGCCCTGGAGAATGACCCGCCCAGTGACACCCAGGCCACCTTTCTGTTCTAGGCAGATCCCCGGGATAAGGAGGAGACCCAAAGCCAGGCAGTCACAAATAATGTCACTCTAGGGCCAAGAGGTAACTAGAGCCCAAGTTGTCCCCACCCCTTTAAAGAGGCTACAACTGCACAGCCAAACAGGTTGACACTACCTGCAATCTTGCCTCTTGGGAGGTGGCTGCAGAAAGATCCAGGAGTTAAAGGACAAGCCCTTGTTTCAATAAACTAACAGTTTTTGAGAGTTGGTTCAGTGGCTACAACAATCCTCTCCAGCCGGGCAGTGGTGGTGCACGCCTTTAATCCCAGCACTTGGGAGGCAGAGGCAGGTGAATTTCTGAGGCCAGCCTGTTCTACAGAGTGAGTTTCCAGGACAGTCAGGGCTATACAGGGAAACCCTGTTTCGAAAAACCAGCCCCCCCCCAAACAAAACAAAACAAAAAACAAACAAACAAAAAACAAAACAAAAATAAAAAACCAATCCTCTCTAAGCTTAAAAACCTGAGTTCTGGGGCTGGAGAGATGGCTCAGCGGGTAAGAGTTCTTCCAAAGGTCATGAGTTCAAATCCCAGCACCCACATGGTGGCTCACAACCATCTGTAAAGAAATCTGATGTCTAAAGACAGCTATGGTGTACTTGCATATAATAAATAAATAAATCTTTAAAAAAACAAAAACAAAAACAACCTGAGTTCTGTCCCTGGGACCCACATGACTGAAGGCAAAAGCCATTCCCAAAAGGTATCCATTTGTAAATACATAAATGTAAAGTTCAAACCTGCAAAAGGAAGGAGAGTAGGATACCCAGCACCAGCCTGGACCACAGAATTTACTTAAATAGAGTCGGCTTGGGATTCAGCACACAGAGGGTCCAAAACAGGGTGTGTCCGCACGTCAACGCCTAAGTCCCTGACCCCCAAGGGTACAGAGAACCTTCCCAGGGAGGTAAAGGAGGCTGCCCTCACAGTGGTCCTCCCCAGGGCAGCGAGGGATGGGAGGGAGGGCTGGAGGAAACTCGGACATGCGCACAGCTAAGCAAGTCTGCTTCCACAGAACCTCTGCACCAGCTATAAAGGCGTCCAAAGGGATGTGGGGCAGGGCGGGTGGAGGCTGGGCTCGGAAAGGCTGGAAAAACAGGCTCCACCGGTGGCTTTGGGGACCAGAAGAACTTAAGAATGGATGAATCACAGACAAGAACCAGCTTCCTCTGTCTCCTTAGCACCCAGCCAGGCACTGGCTCTGGACTCGCCAGGGACAGCGGTTTAAACAAAAGGCACCAGAATACCGTGGGTAGCCCTGGGGGGCCCCAAGTAGGGCAACTGAGCGCCCTGCTGTCTGTCTTACCACAGCAGGGGCTCGTGAGCTCACAAGACCAAGTGCGGATCCATGTGGTCCATCTAGGAGAGTCTAAGAACAGAAGCGGGAGCATGGATATAAACGGGGTGGGGTGGGGGGGCATGGATGAAAACGGGGTGGGGTGAGGCAGGGTGGGGGAGCATGGATGAAAACGGGTGGGGGGGACGGGGTGGGGGGGCGGGGGGGCATGGATGAAAACGGGGTGGGGGTGGGGCAGGGTGGGGGAGCATGGATGAAAACGGGGTGGGGGTGGGGCAGGGTGGGGGAGCATGGATTAAACCAGTCTTGAGTTTAACTAGGCTGTGTCCACTTCTCACCCTTGGGAGATGGAAAGACTGCTGATAATGATATTAGGTCACAGGGAAGCCAGAATGCATGGCACAGCCTCCAAAACCAACCAGACCCCTCCCCACCCCCCCAAAAAGGCGAAGGGCAAGTTTTCAAAGCCTGGACAGTGGACTCCCGTGTCAAAATGAAGGGCTAGAATGTAACCCAGCCCGTAGAGTGCTTGCCCGACATACACAGGGCCATAGGTTGCATCCCCAGCAGTGCATACAACAACAACAAACACAACAGGATAGCCATGGGCCTGCAATCCGAGGAACTGGGAGGTGGGAGCAGGCGGGTCAGAAGTTCAAGGCCAGCCTAAAATAAGAGCTGGTTTCCAAAAGGATATATCACAACAGCAAAAATACTCAGAGCCTTAAATCTTAAACCCATAGAGAGCCCTCGATTAGAAGTGTGGTGGTAGCCGGGCAGTGGTGGCACAGGCCTGTAATCCCAGCACTCTGGGAGGCAGAGGCAGGCAGATTTCTGAGTTCGAGGCCAGCCTGGTCTACAGAGTGAGCTCCAGGACAGCCAGGACTACACAGAGAGACCCTGTCTCGGAAAAAAAAAATTCAAAAAAAAAAAAAAAGTGTGGTGGTGGTATGTGGACATATGCCAGTGTAGTCTGAGTGCTCTGCTGTCTCTGTAAGTTCGATGCCAGCATAGGAACATAGGAAGTTCCAGGTCAGCTAAGGCTACATATTGAGACTCTGTCTCAAAGAAAAGTAGAAGAAGGAGTAGGAAAAAGATGAAGAGGAGGAGGAAGAAGAGGGGCAAAGGAAAGGAGAAAGAATTTGTTGCTGTTATAGTTATTGTATTATTATTATTATTATTATTATTATTATTATTATTATTCAAAGTCATCCTCAGCCACAAGGTCACTCCTCAACCAGCCTGGGAGTGCCATGGCTAAAAGATAAACAATACAAACTCTTCATGGTAACCAGCACTCCAGACTGCCGGGATCTACCTCAGCCGCTTCAGAGTTCTGGGAGGTCACTGAGGAGGAGGAAGACTATATCCCAAGGGCCTCATATGACTTTCCTTAGGACCCCTCTGACCCTGAAAACCACCAGTCATGGCTTCCGGTGTCTGTCCCTTCCGGGGCATTAGTGTCCACAGCACAGCACAGCACAGCACAGCACAGCACAGCACAGCACAGCACTGCACAGCACTGCACAGCACTGCACAGCACAGCACAGCACTGCACAGCACAGCACAGCACAGCACTGCACAGCCCAGCCCAGCACAGCACAGCACAGCACAGCAGATTTACTCAGCCCTGCTTAGGCTTCCGTTTCAGGGGTCTGCATTCTGGGTTCCCAAACAGCAAGGGCGGGTGGGGACAGGACACTCTCCTAGTGTGGATCAGCTACCTAGTGAGATTCCAGCAGTGGGGGTGGGGGGTGGGGGAGAGTTATGGGTGATTTTCTCAAAGACATGGAGGTAGGAACAGCTCTGGGAACTACATACCGGAAAAAACAGCCCATTGGCCAGGCTCGACAGACAGCTCACACCAGTTACCTCAGCACTTGGGAGACTGAGGAAGAGCTTTAAGTGTGAGTCTTGTCTAGTCTAGTGAGAGAGAGAAATGAGTCTCTCTCTCTCTCTCTCTCTCTCTCTCTCTCTCTCTCTCTCTCTCACACACACACACACACACACACACACACACACATACCAGTGTATAAGCCTACAGTCCCAGTATGGTAGGAGGTCCAAGACCTCAAGGTCATCCTCTGCCATAACCAAGTTTGAGGCCAGCCAGGGCTACATAAGACCCTGTCTCAAAAATGAAACAAAGCTAAAAATTAAAAACAGAAAGACAGAAAGGAAAGCCCATGGTTTCCAGCATCTCAGCTCCAAGAAGGATGGCCTTGCAGAAGACAACCTGGGACAGATATTTAGTACCCAATAACTTCTTTAGGCCTCAATGGCTTCATCTGTAAAACAGGGAGAAAGCCAGCTGTCCCGTGGCCACGGGAATCAACAGCCTGCATCAGAGCAAAAACTTGAATCTCTGCTGGCCCTCAGCGAATGAGCTTGCCATGGACACGCCCTGCCCTAAGGAAAGAACACATTCTTCCCTGTCCTGGGGAAAGGGCACATTCTTCCCTGCCTGGGTGCACAGGGTTTCAAAGCTGGGAGCCTGGTGTCAGGGCTATGGAGGTAGGTGTGGGAACAATACTCCCAGGAGATTGGGCTGTTGTTTGTACCTTCTTTGTCATTCTCCAGGGAGAGCCTTCTGAAGCTGCCACACAATTAAAAGGCATGAAACACACTCAATGCCTGAGATAAAGTTACAGCCCCAACTAGCCGGTGCCACCTTCCTAATCCACGCCGCACCTGCAGATCAGCCACCAGGTGCCAGGGGGTGGGCGTGCCCTGGTACAGTCCCCCAAATCCAGCATTGGGGGGAGATAGATAGATAGATACCATACTGCCCTCCCTGCCCCCCTCTCCCTAGCCAGGATTCCAGGTCTCCAGGCCAGAGCTGAGACATCAGGTCTCGCATACCTGCAGTTCCCACTTGGCTGGGAATTTCTTCCAGATCAGGGGTGTCTACAGCATCTGCAGGGCCGTGGATATTGGGCAAGAGCTGAGAGGAATCACCCTGAGCACGGTCTTCCATCTGGCCTCTTCTGAAAGCATCCAAGCAGCAGACGAGAGAAAGCCTGAAGTCTCTACCATCGCGGAGGCTCGCGCAGGGACTGCGGAGGAGGTGGCCCTTGGGAATTGGCGGTGATCCCGACGCCCCCCCTCCCTGGAAGGCACTCATCTGGTACACATGACACCCAACGCCTTTACTGAGAGTAGACCCATTAAATAACTACACACGCACACATGCACACACTCACACACACCTCCCCAGCCTGGCTCCTCTCTCTGGGGTGTTCAAGCCCGTAGTGACTCACAGCCAACACAGGGCTCCTTGGTGATTGCTGTGACCAGCTTTAATGATGTGTTGGCTTATCCTCTGGGGCAAAAAAAAAAAAGTGTGTGCTCACAAATCCACCTGATCTACCATTTTTGACAACATACCCCATTAGGACGACAGAGGAAGATCTCAGGGTGGTAGGTGTCGCTTCCCTTGAGATGATTAAAAGAAGCATAAACCCATCTTCCAGCAGACTGAGTGACAAATGGGCCAGGTAACTCAACCTGGAATATTACTGAGAATATCAAGGGTGTTTGGCAACCACTGTGGAGAATCCCCAATGACTCACAAGGCCAAAGCGGTAGCCAGTCCTTCCCAGACACCTGCCTGACCAAATTCCAATATACACTGTCCTGGTGATACACACTGGTAATCCCAGCGGCGAGGGGCAAGCTGAAAGAGGCAGGGGATCACAGTTCAAAGCTAAACTTGACTGCATAAAGAGTACTAGGCAAGCCTGGGCTATATGAGACTATCACACTCCAAAAAAACCAAAACCTCAACAGCCGTGACTACAATGACATAGATGGCATGTCACAGCTCCATGCACTTGAAGTCCTTTTAGACCTCGAGGATTGCCTTGTCCCCTGGTAGTACCAATAGCACCACAGGTAACAGGTCAGTAATTAGACTCCTGTTCAAGCACCAACTCTCAAGAGGGTGAAAGCACTTGCCACTTTATAGAAGGGTAAACTGAGGCTTGAGATGTTCGGTAACTTATTGGATGGCACACAGCTTGTAAGAAAGGTAGAATCCAGAAATCCTAACTGGTGTTTGCACTTGCCCTGGCCAAGGATAAGAGTCGGTCCAAAGCACTGAACCACCTACCAGGGTCCCTGGGAAAACAATCTTCAAAGTGGTTTATACCCCTGATCACTTGGACAGCCTTGGTCCTGGTGACCCCCACTCTGCCCTGGAGATGGTAAATGAAGCCAGCTGATCTTAGCGGGCAGCTGCTAGGAGTGTCCCGGTCGGGGCCTGGTGTGTAGGGGAAACTCTATCTCATCCTCTTCCTAGCAGTGTCTCGCTAAAGCTGCTAACGCCCAAAGATAAAGGGTTGCTGGTGCTGCTCGGGCCACGAGAGAGGAGAAGACAAACTTTTTGCTTTTTGTCAGATAAAAATGCAAAGGAAGCAGGGTGACGGCGACGGACACCTTGAATCCTGGGGCAGAAGCAGGTGAATCTCAAGAGTCCAGCCTGGTCCAGGATGGCCAGGGTTGCAGAGAAAGCCTGTCTTGGAAAACAAAAGAGCCTCCCAGAAAAAAGTTAAAAGGAAAAAAAAAAACCCTTAAGCTTAATAAAGTATCTACTTCCTTGAGAACAACACAAGGTTTTTTCTCTTCCTCCAAGACTGAGGTCTACCAGCACGTTCCTGGGCCTCCTACCACTGCCTGTGTGACCTTGGGCAAGTCTCTCAACTTGTCCAAGTACAAGGTTTCCTTGGCCACCGCACCTACTCCAGGCTACCCGGAGGACAATTTAAGACAAGCTTTCTTGTTCGGTTTCTGGCGGAGAAGGGCTCAGGGGAGCAGGTGCCCCCAGGGTATACTAACTGGCTACTAACCCCCACCACGAAGAAAGAGGGAAAGGAAAGGTAACAATGCCATAAAGATTTCAGAAAGGGTGGGGCTAGGAGTAAGGATACAGCTCAGTCTGTAGAGAGCTTTTAGAATGAGTGAGAGGGCTTCCCCCCCCCCCTTACGATCTTTACCTTAATGCCGGGTGGCGGTGGTGGTGGCTGGTGCATACTCCTAAGCCCAGCACCAGGGAGGCAGAGGCCGGCAGATCTCTGAGTTCAAGGCCAGCCTGGTTTACAGCGTGAGTCCCAGGACAGCCGGGGCTACATAGAAAAATCCTGTCTGGAAAATAAACCAAAACAAAATAAAACCCTAAATTTTACGAAGAGGTACAAAAGATACAGCATAAACCAGACATAGTGGCCTCAGGCTCCAATCCCAGAACTTTGAAAGCAGATGAAAAATTCAAGAGAGGGTACACAGTGAGTTGAGGTCAGCCTGGGACAGAAGGAATCATGTCTCATGAACTAAGAAACGAAAGAACAAAACAAAACAAAACAACACAACAACGAAGAACCACACACACACATACACAAAACAAAAAACTAAAAACTACCAAGTTCTGATGTAAAGTGAGCGACTAGTCTACAGAGACAAATGTCAATCAGCAATGTTCTCTTGCTTTAGGGTCTCTGCACCCAAAAGCCTTACTTCCTATGCCTTCACCACCTCTGACTACACACTCTAACACCAGGTATCCTTAAGTCCCACCAGCCAGATTCCCCCCACCCCCAGGGCACTTTCTGTCCCTGGGCAAGTCCATCTTGGACACATTTGCTTATGGGAAATCTCCGCCCAAAAAGTCTAAGCGCCCTGGAAACCAGACTGCTGTTGTTTTTGCTACAATGTCTCCCAACAGCGCTAACAGCACCTGGCTCAGCAGGTGTTCAGACTGTGACTGAACGAATGACAATGGCTGACTGGCCAATTCAATTCTTGTTCCTAATTTAACAACACCTTGTGGGCACCAGGTTCACTCTGCAGAAAACTCTGGGATCATGATTTCCCACATCAAGAGGCACACTGGTCTATCAGGTTCCTTGGGGTCAGAGGGAACTGGGGAGAAAAGGGGCGTGGAGCATACAAGCAGCCATTGCACTGGTCATTGACCCAAATACTGGAGGGCAGAGCTATCACTATCCCCGGCATTAGCTCTCTGGATCTCAAGACAATGTCAAGGTGCCCAGACCTCCATTCTGAAACAAAGTGTCTGTTCCCAGACTGCCTCATCCGGCAAAGTATCGCTTCAGATCTTTAAACCCAGCATTGTGTGCAGCTTGGTACAAACAGCTGAGAGTCTAGGAGACAGTGGCCGCACTGACTGGCTGGAATGTTTATTTCCCCCGACAGCTTCAGCTTGTGGTTCTAAGGCTAAGAGTTCCCATTTCCTTCCTAGAAGAAAACTCCCATAAACAGAAACCACTTCCGTGTTGGTGTTGGCTGCCACCAGCATCCAGCCATCACTGAAACTCTCTGTCCTTGAAGACTCAGCGGTTAAAAGTGCAAGCTGTTCTTGAGAAGTCAGATCACTGCACCCACATCGGGTGGCTCACAACCACTCACGACTCTAGTTTCAGATAATCCGATCCCCTCCTCTGGCCTCCGAGGGTACCCCAGTGTGTACATATAGATACATATACATGCACGTAAAAAAAAACACATTCAAGCTTAAATAAAAAAAGGACTGGAGATGTAGTTTGAGGTTAGTGTTAGCCTACTGTGCATAAGGTCCTGGGTTCGGGTCCCAGCACCACCTAAAACTGGACACAGAGGTGCATGCCTATAATCCCAGCGCTCAGGCCTTTAGGTGTGGAGGGTCAGAAGTGGAAAGTCATCTTCAGCTACAAATGGAGTTTGACCAGGCTACAGAAGACCCTATAAAGAAAGGAAAGGAGAGAGAGGAGAAGGAAAAAGAAGGAAAGGGGGAAGGGAAACGGAGATGAAGGTAGTAGCAAAGGGGAGAAAGGTCAGTATTATTATTATTATTGATGATCTGCTGGTGTGACCTTGTCTCTTTCAGGAATGCCACCCATGAGTTGGGAAATGCCCTCTCCAACCCCCTCTTCCCTATAGGGACACGCAGTGAGGGCGGAGCTGTGCAAAACAACTGCCTCAGATGCGTGAGGCAGGCGTTTCCTATCTGCAGCATGCCATTAGGATATTGTTATCACACACACCGGAATGGAGCCCACCTAGACACGGAGTCAACAGCCGTATCTCCGCCCAGCCATCTTCCGCGAGTTTACATAATTAGCAGCGTCCACAGCCACAACACACTGGCCTCCGTTCCCTGGAGCATTTTTACAGACGGTGCAAAAGTCATCATGTCACACACACAGTTCAAAAGGGCAGAGACAGGCAGGCAGCATCACAACCTAGAGGGAAACTGAGTCCCTGAGGGTGGAGACAAATAGGTCAGCAGGAGTGCCAGGCATGAAATAGTGTCAGGACTAGTGTTTGTCATGCCCCTGCTGGGATATAGGCTAGGTGATTTCTCAGTTGCAAACAAACAAACAAACAAGAAAATGTGTAAAACGTGTGCATGTGTGTGTGTGTGTGTGTGTGTGTAAATGGGGAAATACACAGGACAACTCTCTCCTTTCGCCCTGTAGAGCCTTAGGAAATGGAACTCAAGTTGTTAGGCATAGCAGCCAGTGATCAAGTGTCATTCCTACCAAGCCATCTCGCCTGCCCGCGTACTCTTTTATTTTTATTTATTTATTTTATTTATTTATTTTATATTCTTTGTTTATATTCCAAATGATCTCCCCTCTCCCAGTTCCCCCCTCCCACTGGAGACCAAATCTGGCTCCTCAAACACTCTGGGCAAGTGCCCTACCACTGAGCTGTATCACACCTTTTATTTGAGGCAGGGTCTCCTGAGATGCCCAGGGTAGCCTTGACCTTACTTTGCAGCACACAGGCAGTCCTTGAACTTAATATCCTCCTGTCTCAGCCTCCTGAGTCCCTGGAATGACAGGTATGTGCCATGCAGACGGCTGACACGCGGCAGTTTTTGAATGACCACACCCTTAGCAGGTAGCCATTTCCACTGTGAGTAAACTGAGTCTCGAAAAGATGACATGACTTGCTTAGCCTGTGTGCTGCTATGCCGTGCACAGCTGGCGCCTTCTCAGAGTTAAGAATTACTCGGCAGATGCTCTGTGGGTTTACCAGGTCAGGAGCTCCCTGCCTGGAAGAGGTGTCAGCATGCTAGACTTCGCCATGCAACACACGGAATCTGAGGTGCCAACACCAGGCCTGACAGCTATTGCCTGTAATCCTAGCATGGCATACGATCAGGAGTTCAAGGCCTGGGCTCCATCCTAAGACCCTGCCTTTGGCAAAATAAAATGAAATGCCAACACCAAGATTTAAGACTGAGAACTCTTAAGTGGAGTTCTCTGGAATACAGAGAAGTCTCTGGATATTTTTCTGTCCCTATCTGCAGAGATAGAACACAGCCTCAATATCAGGTAGGGTTTCATTTCTGGACACTGCACGAAAATTACTACAACACAGTGAAGTGTCCAATAATTAAAAAAAAATAGTAACAACTAAAAATAAATCCTGTGCACTTTCGTTCTTCCTGGAAAAGTATTCAGAAGTTCAAACTCAAGGATGGCAGACTTCTCGGAAAAGCCTGCAGACTTGCATCTAAATTGTTTCCTCTATCAGAGTCAGGCGGATCCAAGGTTCCTCCCCCCCCCCCATCCCATGACTTAACTTGGGGGCGGGTGGAGGGAGACGGGAATGGGCGCACCCACTGGGCGAATCTTTAACACAGAACCACTGTACTCCGCTTGGGACAGATGGGCCAAGCACACGCAATCAGATCTCTGTGTTTGAGCTTCCCACCGCTGCAGTTTCTCCTGGAGTTAAAAGTGTATGCTATGCGAACGGTCGTAGCCATCTCTTTGCTTGAGCAAACGCGAGTGGAGAGAGCTCAGGGGCACTCTTATTCGGGCTTAAGGCGACTAGATAGATGGGTTACTGGCACAGTATAGGGGGTAGGTAGTCCCAACTTAGCACTGAGCTAGCCCCTTACTCACACTTGCTCCGGGTCCAGTCAGGTGCCCAGCAGGCACCACAGGCTTGCAGGACCCAAACAAACAGATTTGATCTCTCTCCATGTAGTGCTTTGGGACGTTCCATCGGGGAGCCAAATAACCCCGCGAGAATCCAGTACCTAAGTTGAAGAACTCAGGAGGGGCGGTCCCAACTTTGCACTGGATAGCCCCTTTCCCACGCTCTGGATCCAGCCGAGAGCTGAGTCTGCAGGAGTCCTGGGATCACCGGACCCTGACAGACATGGCCCTGACAGACATGGCCCTGACCTTTCTCCCTACAGCCCTTTTGAGGTTCCAGAAGGGAGGAGGGGTTCTGCCGAAGAACCCCAAGACCCCAGCTCCCAAACTGAAAAACTCCAGTGCGCCTCCCAGCCGCACCCACCCGGCGCTCGGGGACACAACTTTGCCACCAGCGGCTCCGAGCTCACGGCCCCGAGCGCCCCCGCGCGCCCGGTCCCGGCGGCTCCCGGACTCCGGGGCCTGCAGCCAAGCCGCCCTCCCGACCGCGCGAGCACCTACCGGGCTGGCTGCCGTAGCCATCGGCTGCCTCGGGGACTGCCCCAGCTCCCTGCTGCTCTCGGGCCCCCGTAGCGTCCGCGCATAGCTTGCAGGCTCCGGGCTCCGGGACGCGCGCGGGCCCGGTGTCCCGCCCGCAGGACGGAGCCGGCTGGCCGTGTGCCGCAAGCTGGCGGACGCGCTCCCATGAACCCGAATCGGCAGCCCGCATCCCGTGTGCCCGGGACGCGAGGCCAAACGGCGGCGCGCGGGGCTCCGACGGCGCACGCCCGGCTCACAGTCCTCGGAGCCGCCGCCGCATCGGGCCGCCCACGCGCGCCGGGCCAGTGATCTCAGTCCCACCGGGCGCCGAGCACTCCGCGGCCGCCGCACCGGAGGAATCCAGCGCGATCCTCTCACGTGGGAACAACTCCAGATCCTGGGGGCTCCTCCTCCCGCTCCTTCCGGGCTGGCGAGGTACCCTCTGGCCACACCCCGGACACGCCCCTCCATCACAACCACGCCCTCTGCTCGACCACGCCCACGACCCCTCCTCCTTAGCGCCTACTGCCCCTCCCCATGCGTCTGGCCCCAGGCCACTTCTTGTCCTGCTCCTCTACACCTTTCCAGCCTTTCCTAGAGAAATTCTGAGTGGAAAAGGTAGATAGGTGGTGGTGTATCTCAGAGATCCAGAGTCGCGTTACTCAAGCCTGAGTGCGTCAGAAGAAAGGCTGCAGGGCCTGTGCCTGGCTCTCCAGTGTGATGTGATGTTTTAGTCTTAGGGGACAGAGGTTTACGAGGCGAGCCAGGCACAGGACAAGATGGTACTTTGGAGTGTTGACCCGCCGCTGGAGCAGCCAGGAGTGGGTGTTCTAGGAGTTGGCCATGTGCCTGTAAAGTGCTTTGCAGCTGGGAGACCCCTTTGATCTGAGATTACAATGCTCTTTAGAGGGACTAATTATTTCCCCACAGCCCCAGGAGCCAGGAGTTGGCTTTCTCCTGCTGTAGACTGCAGGGAGCCAAGCTGCAGCGCCAGGTGAAGAGGTCCTGGTCTCACCCCTCCTAAGCCACGTGGACCCCAAGCCAAGTTCTATGACCTGGGACTCTCTCTGTGCCAGCCTGTGAGTTGTTAGTGCCTAGGCCCCCTGCACATGGCTCTCCAACAAGCTATGGTAACAAAATAACTTACCTCCAAGTCTGAAACCTTTTTCCAGTCCCTCTTCTGATGGGGGGGGGGGGGAGAAGAAGCCCCGCCTCTCCTCAACCTCAGCAGCATGGCTTTTTACTAAGGCCTTCCCAGCTCCATTTCGTTCCCTTCCCCCTGGGAAGGGTGCCCAGCTGGGGAGCCTACCTGGTGCTGGTGGGATGGTGGTGCCAAGACCCATCTCCCCATCCCTAACTCAGAGCCCTGATCACCAATGGAGGGCATGTGGCAGGCCAAGAGCTGCTGCTGGTGTCCCCAACAGGAAGACTGCCAATGGCTCAAACACCCAGGCCTTCCAGAGGAAGGTCATGGGCCCAGCATCAAGCCATAGGAGGTTCCCTAAGCCTTCTGCCGTTGCAAGAATGAGTAGCAGAGTAGAAAAGCTTATTCTGAACCCCTGAAGGGGGAGAAGCTGGGGGACACCCTTTCCAGGCCTTGGAACCTGAAGAAATCGCATCTTGGAGACACCACCAGTGTGGTTATGTGTGTGTGTGTGTGGGGGGGGGGAATGTACAAGAGGGAGAGAAGACAGGACAGACCCAGCTGAATGCCAGAAGTGCTGAGAGGGGTTCATGGAGCATTCAGGCTGTGTCCTTTAGATTGGACCTTCCCTTCAGTCCTGGTTAGTTTTCATTGTCAACCAGATTCAACCTAAAGTTGCTTGCGTGAATGAACCTCAACTGAAGAGTTGCCTGGCTCCCACCAGCCTGCGCGTGGCTCCGTAGGCTGCTGTCTCGATTAATAACAGATGTGGGAGGACCCAATCCATTGTGGGCGGTGCCATTATTTGGTTTCAGACCCAGGGACAAGGGGCTGAGGTGAATATTTTACATATCAAAGCAGACCTGACTTCCAGGTTCTCCCAGTATCCATCAGACCCTAACTGGCCGACCACGCCCCTAATCCTGACCTTTCCAGCCCAAGGGGCTGGGTTACCCTTCCCCTGGAACTCTTCCCTATATGATCCAGACATTTTGGTCTCTTGCTCTCTTCTTCTCTCTCAGAGAATGCTCTTCCTCCTTCCTTTGCCCCCCTTCTCTCACCCCTTCCCATGGTGACCCCCTGGGCCTCCTTCCCTGGGGTCAGTGAACACACCCATCCAAGAACAGCTTCCCAATAAACCTGCGGTTCCTATTCTCTACACTGGCTTGCATTGATTCATTTCACCGGCAGAGAAATAACTTATCACCCATCTCTAGGCGGCAGTGCTAGGCTGTATGAGAACACCGCCGGTCGAGCGTGGGTGACTCCGTGAGCAACCAGCTAAGATTGTGATTTCCCACAATTCTTGCCTTGCATATTTGCCCTGACTTCCTTTCAACGGTGGACGCTGAGACCTGAAAATACACCCTTTGGAAATAAACCTTTTCCTCCTTTAAATTGCTTTCGGTCACGGTGTTTATTGCGGCAACAGAAAGCACACCAGGACACCTTGTCTGTTAAATGTTTTGCAAAACCCGGATGTAGTGGTTCAGCAAGCTAAGGCAGGAATGCTAGGCCAACCTGGGCAGCATAGTAAATTCCTGGCTAGCCTGAGCTACTGTATCAAACCCTGTCTTGGAAAACAACAACAAAATAAAACCACTTAGGATTTCACTTCCACAAAGAAACACACTTTCCTCACAGTTGCTAAAATACAGTGAACTCCTAGAGTCTACCTCCTATTTCCCTCCCCTCCTCCATTTTTTTTTAATGCAAAACCTCATTATGTTGCCCTAACTACCCTAGCACTCATTATAGAACAGAGAGTGGCCTTGAACGTGCCCTGGATCTCCAGCCTGAGTATTGGGATTAGAGCTATGAGCCACCACGCCTATTTTCTCATCCTTGTTACAGACATGTCCTTAACTCTGGGATAAGGGAACAGAGCCCAAAAGCCTAAACAGATAGAACTGACGGAACTGGTCGCTTGGTTTTGGTATCTCGGGGTAACACTAGGGTGTGGCGGGGACTGCGGTCAGTCCCTGTGGAAGAGACCAGAGACTTCCTGCACAGGAATATGGGCCCAAGGTTTCCAGGTACTTATCTTAGTTGATAATTTTTAAAACGTAAGAACAAGGGGCTGGAGAGATGACTCAGCACTGAAGAGCACTGAAGGGCTACTCTTGCTGAGGACCAGGTGGAGTCCCTGCAACCTCATGGCCGCTCGCAAACATCTGTAATTCTAGTTTCGGGGTATCGGATGCATTCTTCTGACCTCACTGGGTACCAGGCAACCGTGTGGCATACATACATACATGTAAGCAAAGCACTCAAACACATAAATAAGTCTTAAAAACAAAAATACCAACCTTAAGAATAAGAAAGAAGGGGGAGCTGGAGAGATGGCTCAGTGGTTAAGATGGCTGCTCTTCTGAAGGTCTTGAGTTCAAATCCCAGCAACCACGTGGTGACTCACAACCATCCTTAATGAGATCTGACACCCTCTTTTGGGCTGTCTGAAGACAGCTACAGTGTACTCACATCTAATAAATAGATTTATTTTTTTAAAAAAAGAATATGAAAGAAAGAGAGGAAGAATAACGAAGCCAATGCGTCATCTAGAACTTTCTGTGTTGCCCACTGATCACCAGTACTCTCTCCAGGACAACCCAAGACGCTTACACAAACTTCCTCAGGGACATTTCAGTCACCCAGGCCAGTCACAAGGTCACAACCCTGGGGGATTTCCACTGCTCTCCTTCCTCAGCAAAGTTAGGGTCTGGCTCGGTGTGCGTGTGTGCATGCGTCAGTGTGTGTGCGTTTGTGTCAGTATACCCAACACTAAAGATCAGAGCGTCATGTTAAGGATGGGTTTGCTTCACTTTCCCTGGTTTCCTGTTCTCTGGATGCCTGGGTTTTCCCCGAGTCTCCTGCTCATAGCTTTCCTCTCAGGCAATCTCCTTCTAGCCAAGGCTGAGCTTCTAATCCACCAGAACACCATCTGCTAGGTGCTTCCTTCAGGAATGCTCTGGAAAACATGTGTCCCACATTCCTGCGCACACGTCTACGGTCTCCATTACAGGGAGTGACCACAGTCTCTGTCATGCCCTAGAAAGCCAGCCCAGGGCCCAGGAGACCTTTCTGTGTAGATCTACAAGATTGGGGAGCCGTGATCTGACAGCTCCCATCTGGAAGAGCCTGGACAGGTCCCATACAAAGCACCATCCCAGAGTGGACCCCTTCCTCCCCCGCCCGGGCACAGGGCTTGCTGTTGAGGGTTCCAACTGTGAAATCACAAGGAGTCTTGGGCGACAAAGGGCCTTGTGCCGGGATCCAGTGTTTTGATGATGTTGCTTCCAAATTCTTAAATGTTTTGTTGTGGATGGACCTGTGTGGTTCAAGTGTGTGCTCATGTGTATTTGCAGGCTGTGGGTACCAGCTGCTCACTATTTATTTATTTGCTTGTTTGTTTATTGGAGACAGTCTCTTCCTGGCCTAGAGCTCAACTAGTAGGCTGGCAGGCCACTGAGCCCCAGGGATCCACCTATTTTTCCCAGTACTGGGATCACACGTGTGCTTTGTGCCTAGATTTTTTTTCCCTTTTTTTTTTTTTTTAAACATGGGTTTTGAAGGGATATCCAACTCAAGTTTTTACAGGGATTTTATCCAGGTCAATTTATTTATTTGTCTATTTATTTACCTACCTATTATTTTTTATTATTGTTATTATTTTCAAACTATGGCCTCATGAGACCTAGAAATTCACACTTGCAAAGGACCTACTGGAACCCAGTGCAGGGGCAAGCTGTGCCTGACCCTTAGTTTGTTCTGCCCCACACATCTGGTCTGGCGTCTGCGGGGAGGCAGAAAGGAAGCCGTGGAACTCAGAAAGGCAGTTGGGTCGAGGGGTTCCCACTGACCCTTGTGCAGACTGGTTTGGTGGTTTGGAGAGTTTAGAGCCAATAGTTGAGAAGTCAGTGAGATGAGGGAGAACCACGGTCCAGCCGGTGGGTGGAGACCGCACTAGTCTGGGCTCCGAGGCCAGATGGTTTCCCTTGACCCCTGACCTCTGGCTGACACAGAGTCACTAGAGAAAACACAAAAGAGCCGGGGGACAGAGGAGTCAGTGTGTTTCCTTGTACTGTGCCTCTCCGTGTCTAGGAGAACTCTGATGAGATTACAGGTCCTATTTGGAGGTACTACTGTGTTGACCAGTTGCTTCAAGATGCACATTTGAGTCCATTGGAGGTTTCTGGTTGGTTCTGTTATGACATTTGCAGCAGAGAGTTAATTTTTAATTTAATAATAATAATTAATATTATTATTTATATTATACAAATATATAAATAAATATGTAAATTATTATTATTATTATTATTATTATTATTATTGAGATAGGATTTTTCTAGCACTGGCCGTTCTAGAACTAACCATGAAGACCAGACTACCACATCTGGTGCATCCACCTCAAAAAAGTATTAAAATTTTGGTGTATGTGGTATGCATGTATGTGTGCATATGCCACAACCTGTGTGTGGAGGTAAGAAGATAACGCTGTGGGGTTGGTTTTTCTCCTTCTTCCCTTTTGTGAGTTCTTGGGCTAGAGCTCCAGTCATTCCAGGCTCGCAAGGCGAGCTCTTGGTCCACCGCGCTCTCATGTATTTATCGGCAGCGTCTCATGTAGCTCAGGCTGACCGAAGATTTCTGATGTAAGCAAGGATGACCTTGAACTTCTGATCCTTCTGCTTCTACCTCCCCAGTGCTGGGACCCTCGTGCCTGTTTTTATGTGGTTCTGGTTTTGAACCCAAGATGTCAGTCAGGCAAGCCCTCTGCTCACCCCTATGGAACAGGTTTAACTGTGGCCATACTAATTCCAAATCACCATAGCTGCATGCTACGGACTGTGAAGTTTTTGACAGCCCTGTCTACTCCCCTTCCAGCAAGACTTCCAGAGAATGGGGGGACTTGGGCTAGCTGCAGTGTTGGCGCCCTGTTTGGTGACCTCGGGGACGTGTCTTTCTACTTCTGCATCTAAGCAAGCAGAATATTGGCTTTGAGGGTGTGCAGAGGGGTTCCAGCTTGCCCAATATGTTTTTGTGTGTTTGTTTTTTTTAAATGGTGTCTTTGTGTAGGCTAGACTGGTATAACATTTGCTATCTAGCTGAAGGTAGCCCAAACACCTGATCTTTCTGTTTCCTCCTCTTGGGATGAGAAGTGTAAACTACCATGCCCAGCTTTTTATCTCTGTCTTTTTTTATTCTTTCTCTTGGAAGTGTGTGTGTGTGTGTATGTGTGTGTGTGTGTGTGTGTGTGAGTGTGTTTGTGTGTGTGTGTGTGGTGCATGTGGTGTGGTATGTGTGGTGTGGTGTGTGGGGTGTGTGGTGTGTGTGGTGCATGTGGTGTTGTGTTGGGGTGTGTGTTGTATTGTGGTGTGTGTGTGTATGGTATGGTGTGTGTGGTGTGGTATGTGGTGTGTGTGTGATGTGGTGTGTGTGGTGTGGTATGTGTGTGTGGTATGGTGTGTAGTGTGTGTGTGTGTGGTGTGGTGTATGTGGTGTGTGTGGTGTGTGTGTAGAGTGTGTGTGTGTGTGGTGTGTGTATATGTGATGTGGTGTGTGTGATGTGGTGTGTGTGTGATGTGGTGTGTATAGTGTGTGTGGTGTGTGTTGCAATTATCAACAGGAAGTACATTAGTCTCTTCCTGCCGTGTAACAAGTCCTCCCAGACAACTATACGGAAGAAGGATGGTCAGGAATCCGCTGTGTGGAGGGGGAGCAGGGACAGCATGGCACTGCGGTTCTAAGTCACTTGTAGGTTGCAGCAACGTGCTGCTGGGGGCTGCTGTCAGCTCAAGGTTCACCCGGAAAGCACCAGTTTCCAGCTCACTCCCATGCGGAGCTTTGGTTCCTCCTGGAGGAATCCCAGAAGCCTCTGCTCGCAGGGTTTGCAGCCTGTGCCCCATAGAGGGCTCCGAAAAGGAGCAAAAGCCAGTGCGCCTTCGTGGAAGCTCACCTCAGCAACTGTACCCATCGCCATTTTCCTATTCTCCTCACGGGGTGCATCACTAGGTCCCTGGCGCCCTTGGGGAAGACTACAGGAGAGTGTCGATACAACAAAGTGGGGATCGTGGGGACATTTTGGAAGCTTCCCACCGCAGGAAGCAGAGACACCATTTCTGGACACAAATGGCAAGTTTCACGTCTGGCTCTGACGCTCACGATCTCAGGCCAAATATGTCGGCCCGTGGAGCTTCGGCCTCCCTGACTGCGTGGTGCTTGTGGTTACTGTTGGCCGGGCTTAGCTGAGGTGTCCGTCAATCTCTGGGCTGTGCCTGGCACGGTGAAACCTCAGCTCCTTCGAGGGAAGGACATTTCTTTGGAGAAGCTAAGTAACAAGCCATCACTCCTGAGATACACAGCGGGCCCCGCCCCCGCCCCGCCCCCGCCCCGCCCCCTGCAGCTGCTGTCTCCTAAGGGACTTTGAAGGCCTTTGGCAAGCCCTGGGCTGCCTTGGTGGCTGAGACCACAGGTGGGGACAGTGCTGATCCCCTCTCGTTCCTTGGCGATCCCAGCAGGGCTCTGGGGCACAGGTGCAGCAGGAAGGATTAGATGGGATTTTCTCCCAGCCCTGCTCAGACCTGGTTCTCGGTGGGTGAAGGATTTGACCCAAACTCCCCGCCACCATCTGCCTACGAGCTGGAATCTTTTGTGAGTCTGTCACAGACTCACCATGCCCGTTGACAGTCTCCTCGGGGTCCCAGATGCCCTGGCTATGGTCTTGCTCCTTCTATAGTCCCCAAAAGGTCTGTCTAGAAGCAGAGGCTGAGCCCCATCCCTGGGCAGCCCAGGGCATTAGAGCATTTCCTAGGACGTAGCTGGCCGCTGTGTCCGCTGCTCAGCTGTTCAGAGACAGGGTCTCATTACGTTCTTTTTTTTAAAAAAAAAATTATATTACCTTGTGCTGTGTGTACGTGTGAATGTGCGTGTGTGTGTGTGCGCGCGCGCGTGCGTGTGTGTGTGTGTGTGTGTGTGTGTGTGTGTGTTGTGCCTGTGGGTACATGTGTGAAGTTGTGGAGGTCAGAGGGCAGCTTGTAGGAACTGGATCCAACTCAGGTTGCTCTCAGGTGTGGTGGCAAGCAACTTCATTTGCAGTCCTCCTGCTTCCACTTCCCAAGTGCTGGACTCACAGACAGGAACAACAACCTATCCCAAGTTCTGTTCTTTCCAAAGGGGTCTCATTCCCGGGCTGGCTTTGAACTCACTATACTGCCCAGAGTGACCTTGAAATCCTCTTCTTCCTGCCCCTTTTTCTCCGTGCTGAGATTCCAGACAGGAACCATCAAGCCCAACTTCTTCAAGTCTATTGTTGCTTTTCCTTTTAGTTTTATTTCTATATTTTAGAAACAAGCTCTCTCTCTCTCTCTCTTCCTCAAGATTTATTTATCTGAGTATGCTGTAGCTGTCTTCAGACACCCCAGAAAAGGGCATCAGATTTCATTACGGATGGTTGTGAGCCACCATGTGGTTGTTGGGATTTGAACTCAGGACCTCTAGAAGAGCAGTCAGTGCTCTTAACTGCTGAGCCATCTCTCCAGCCCCACAAGTGGTCTTTTTATATCTCTGACTGGCCTGGCTCTGGGTAGGCCAGGCTGGCCTTGAACTCATGGAATCCAGTGGGCTTAGCCTCTTAAGTTCTGGAATTAAAGGTATGTACCTATACTAGGATGCGCAGATTTCTTTTTCTTACCCCACCTCTCAAATGGTGAGACTGCAGACATGAGCCACCATGCCGGGACTCCAAGATGGAGTCTTTCTCCATCGAGAGGATAAACTCTTCCTAATCGGGGCTTCCTGTTAGTCTTCTCCTCTAAGTCTTGTTATGTGCGGGTCAGGAGGTTTCCAACAGAAGTTTAAAAGACAGAGGCTTTTCAGAACAAAACCATTAAGAACAAAAGATCTATGTCACTATAACACTGACAAATAGATATATAGTGTTTAACATGCATTAGGCATCGCTTTGTATACTTTCCACACAATAGACCCCCCCCCCCGCCCCCCAGAGCTAAGGGTACTGTCATCAGCACAGAGAGGTCAAGTCACTTACCCAAAGCTACACAGCCACTGCCTGAAAGAGCTGAGACACGGGCCCGTGAAGTTTGGCTGCACACTAACAGCCACCATATTACAAACCTCTGCTACAGCCTACAGCCTCAACCCTTGCACACTCGCGAACAAGAGCTACGCTCACCACCACTCTTGACTCACGGCTGCCCCCAGTGGTCACAAGGAGAACTGCATCTCTCCTCTTAAAAGCCCCGTATGCCGGGGCTTGGGCTCTGGGAAGGTTCCCATCAGATTCACCAGCAGGGCACATAGAGGGCCATTCCACAGCTAGTGTTCAAGAAGAGATAATAGTTACTGTGGCAGAGAAGATGGCTTAGTAGGTAATGTGCTTGCTGCATAAAGATCCGCATACAGATGTCTCACATCCTCACAAAAAAGCCAGGTGTGGTAGTGCAGCCGCAGTACTGAGAGGCAGAGACAGGAAGAGACAGGGGATTGCTGGCCAGCCAGACTTGCAGAATCCGTGAGCTCCAGTTCTGTTAGAGAGTGTGTCTCCAAAACTGTGACCAGGAACTATCAAGTGGGCATGCACGATGCACCTGCACACACGTGCACACACATAGACACATATACAAACATAGAATGTGTGCACACATAAAGATACAAGTTACTATGGATAGAGTATTTCCACTTCTGTGCCAGGTCCTGCTGAGGATGTAATATGCAAATGTTATCAGTTTATCAGTGGATAAACATGATCATTATTGTTAAAGGTGATCAATAATATTAGACCATATGTATATATATATATATATATATATATATATACTCAGTTTAGTCTCCAGTAGTATTACAGCCCTCATTTTATCAATGAGGACTAACAAACTGCAGGGAGGTTATGCAAGTTCCTCTTGGACGCACATCTAGTAAAAAGTGGAAGCAGGATTCAAACTCAGGCAGCCTGTTCTGTGCACTATCCATTTTCCCAGTCACCATTTTTATTCCAGTGACAGTAAAGAACTCCAAGGCACGACAGGATGTGCCCAGGATCACATAGCTCTAAACCAAGACCAGTGCTTTTAGCTAAGTGTGTCTTCACTCACTTACTGACCCAACAGCAAGTGCCACTCCATAGCCAGGCCCTGTCCTAGGCTGTGGAGGTGCGCCGTTGTGAGGCTCTATCCCTCCTCCTCCCCCTCCCCAGGATACTCAGAAAGTCAAAATGCTTATAGATTTGCAGAAGTCAGCCCATGATCTCAGGGACCTTCGGGAAGTTGGAGATGAGTGTGCTGTTTTAACAGTGGCCACTAGAGGCAGCAAAGAGTCAAACAGCCATTTCCCTGGAGAGGTTTCCTGGGTCCCTGGGTCCCCTGGGGACTCTTGCAGCTAATATAGAGGTTTGCATATGCCTCACTCTGATATGGGAACACCCTTCACTTGAGAGTTGCATTTCACTCCTGCATTTAATCTGTTACTTTTAGGCCTCTGGGGAGTATGCGTGCTTTGTGGTGTGATGGTAGGGGCTTGGGGGGGGGAGGTGCGTGAAGGTGTGGGGTGGTTACGGGTGGGGGAGGGGAGAGGGTCGTGTAGCACTTCAATGGAGACCACGTGGTGGAAAACCACACTCTTCTAAAAGCTGGGAGATGAAAGAGAGGAAGAGGAAGTGAGGGGGTCGCGTGCAACATTCTTCAAGACAAGGCCTCCGTGACTGGAAGGCTGCCAGCACAACCTTCCTTTTCAAGGGTCCATCTTTTTCCAGAAGTACCAGGCTGGGGAACCAAGCATCTAGCACAGGGGTTAGGTAAACCATAGCAAGGCAGGCGATGCCACAAGGACCCAGGACAGGGTCTGGCAACACTGGCTGTTTCCGCTGAGTTCTCAGCACTCCTGAGCTATGCCTGGTTGACCCAGCTCTCCCCCCTCCCCAGATCCCGCTCCCACCCCCTCCCCCTTTGCCAACATCACTGCTGTCACCAAGACTTGCAGGAACTTGGGAAACAAAGCACACTGACTATGTGGTGTCCTAGGGTGAGGAGGAGTCCCTGTGCTTAGGGAGTAGAGGCAGGAGAGTCACAAGGTCAAGGTCACTCAGGGCAATGCAGAGGGCTTCAGGGGTGGATAGGAGGCAGCGAAACCTTCAGTATTCTATCTACTCTTGCTCTCAGGTGTCCGCTTGCCCTCCTGGGCATGTTTCTTAACATGCATGCGGAGGTTAGAATACCTATGTATTTGGCATGGATTATGGGTGGGACAGCCCATGTCACTGTAGACAGCCAGCCACACAGGCAGTCACCTTCAGAGCCTGGACAGTAAGAGTCACCATTCATCACTTCAGCCTGCACTGTGTAGAGTCCACGCCTGTCCTTAACCAGACCCCAGTGCATAGGGTGCTCCTGGTCCAAGGCTGAGATGAAGAATGATCGTGGCCGTGAGGGCTGGGAAGGAACTAAGTTGGTAAGTGCCTGCCCGGCACGCGCCACGCCCTGGGCTCCAGTCCTAGTACCACACAAAAGTGGACACAGTGGTATCTGCTTGCAGTGTTAGCACTTGGGAGAGGGAGGTCAAGCAATCAGACACCTTCAAGGTCATCCTCTTTATTTAGAGGGTGTGAAGCTAGACTGACTCAAAAGAAATAGCTACAGGTACAGAGATGAGTTTGGTTATAGCTGCTGGGACGCGGGTACCTAAATACTGGGCCTGAGCTGAGCCTTTGCTACCCAAGCAAAGGAGACGGTCCCTAAGAGGACTGGGTCAGTCAAGGCGCTGCAAAGTCTTTCCAGGTGAGTGACGCGTCCTGGGTATGTCAGCCTGCCTGCCCTTTAAAGCTGAATTGCCCCCTCTCTCCCAGAGGCAGCTCCCCAGTGGCTCTGAGCATGTTGCAACAGAGGAAGAGCGGCCCATTTCTTCTGTGGGAAAAAATCTCCCAGCTCCCTGCAAATGGTAATTAGGCACCTCCCCAAACCCCCAAGAGTGGTTTAGCTGTGCAGAGACAAAGCAGTGTGGGTAAGAAAGAGTTTGGAGGCTCAGAGAGGTTCAGACACGTGGAGGGTGGGCACACAGCAGATCCAGGACCCACGGGAGGTTGCTGCTAGAATCCCTGAGTCAGTGGGTCTCAAAAGCATGGCCGTGGGACCTGGGCCTCACAACTGAGGCCACACAGCTGCTGCCAAGATGAGAGACCACACTTTGGCTCCACCTGGGCCTTCTGAATGAGGGGCAGAGGGGGCGGGGTCTAGGAGGCCCCATCTAGACAGCCCTGACTCTAATGGAGCTGAGGACCACCTTTCTATCGCCCTGGAGGACGGCCTTCCTGTGCAGTGTCCCTCCCCAAGTGGGCAGATGAAGGCGGAAAAAACCAGACAAGGTCACATTCCCAGAGGCTGTGGGCTCCTGGTTATATAACATCCCTTCCTCCACCATGACAGTTTCCTGTATTCAGAGTCCAAACTGGGGGCCCGTCCTCATCGGGAGGCCACCTGCCTGGGCTCTGGGGAGGCCTGTCTGCACAGGACTGAGCCTCTTTCTCTGTAATTAGGGGCTGTGCATGCCTGCCTCCCACCCACGGAGGCTTAGGCATAGCAGCCGCGGCTGCTCTCTGCTCCTCCAATCCTGAAGGCAGAGCTCATCCCGCCCGCCCGCCCGCATCACCTCTGTACATGAAGATGACACTTTGAAATTTCAGGCTTTGGCAATTGCAGAGCCCCCCCCCCACCCCCCGCCCCGGAAAGGGCAGGGAGGAGTCAGGCTTCACATCCACGGGCTCCCAAAAAGGCCTTCTCGAGAGCTGCACCATCGGTCTGGTCTCTGGACAGGGGAAAGGGGTTTAGGCTGGAGATTGACCTGGCCCCTGGTCCCAGTGGGACTAATTAGAATGTGTTCTAAATTCTTTTCCCCTGAATCGTCCTCCGACTGTCTTCGGAACGGGTTTCGGGAGGCAGATTTGTTGAACAGATACGCAGGAAGCGCCGACATCTCCCCCTCCCCCCCAGCCCCAAAGTTTTCCAGACAAACAAGCAAGCATGTGTTTAGTTTGGTGCGGTGTGAGCAAAACTGCATTCTTTTGGTTTAGAGATGTGACCTTCGGGTATAGATGGGTTCTGCCACACCCAGGGGCCCAGTGGAGCTGATTCAGGGATTATACAGCTGTAGGGTTTGGTCAGATCCTACAACCTCCCCCTTCCTCCCCTCTTTCCATTTCTCTCCTCTCCTCTTCCCATCAATGGGAGGTAGGGGCCACCCTTAAAGTAACTCTCTGTTCCCAGGGCCTAATGCAAGCACTTATTATTCCCGCTATTAGTATTATTATTATTGTTGTTGTTGTTATTATTATTATATTGTTTTTATGAGACAGAGTCTCATGAGTCTCATGTTGGCCAGCTTCGGGTAACCTCTCCATGTAGCTGACGATAGCCTTGAATTCTAAATCCTCCTGCCTCTACCTCCCAAGTGCCAGGATGCTGACAAGCACCCCACGCCCATCCCTCACGGGTCTGTGTTCCCTCTTCTCTGTCGGGGCTTCTCGGAGCCCTGGATGACCCTGAGAGGTCCCTTCCGTGGCACCAGCCCTTCCCCTATTTTACCCAAGACTGTCAGTTCCTGTCCTGACAAGACACGAGTTTTACTCTAGGCTATCCGCTGGGCCTCTACCCCATCATCTGTCCTATGTTTCCTGTAAGCCCCCACTTCCCTATGGAGTAGGTTATGGCTGTGGTGATTTGTCTGAATGAGAAGTGTCTCTACCGTACAGGGCATCTGAACACTTGGTCCCAAGTTGGTGACACTCTTTGGGGAGTCTAATCTGGGCCAGCCTTTCTGGAGGAAGCCTGGCATGGGTAGGGGTGGGTGTGGCATGGGTAGGGGTGGGGTGTGGCATGGGTAGGGGTGGGGTGTGAAAGCTTAAAGCTCAGTCCTGGCATTTTGTCGAAGCAACACAAAGGTAGCTAATCCACCGGCTTCATATCCACTGTCAACCAGGAAGGTTGAGGACCAGAGACGGAAGAGGAGGTGACCAGCCAGTGACCCCCAAAGCCAGACATACCTATCAGTTACTGCGTTTTCTTATTCTAGTGTAGCACTTGAGATGGGTCTTCTGGGTGTTAGCCCCAGCCTGCCCCTAGTGACTCAGCGCCAGTAGGCATGACATCACAGCTGCCAAATGCGACATGCACACCCTTTAAAAGGTCCCCACAGAGGCCGCTCTCTGTCTCCCAGTTTCCCTGCCTCTGTCTTACTGTCTCTCTCTTTCTTCTTCTGTCTCTCACTCTCTGTTCCTATCTCTCACTCTCTGTGTGTCTCTCTCTGTTCCTGCCTCTCCAAAACCCCTCCTCCCCCACAATAAATCTTTTTTTTTTTTGTGAGATTTGTTGTATGGCATGATTTGTGCAGCATTCTTTGGCTCTGATCTGCCAAGGTATTCAGCCACAAAGCCCCTAGCACTGGGTTGTTAATGTGACTACATCTGGAATTAGCTAACACCTAAGCTGCCAGGTATAGCTGTGAGGGACTTTTCTTGGTCGAACCATTGAGGTGGGAAGATCCGCTTTAAATCGGGGCCACGCCTTCTGGCGGCAGCCCGTGTGAAAGACAGGAGGAAGCACTTGCTCTTTGCCTGTTTGCCTCTCAGTGGCAAGTTCATTCCTTCACTGAGTGACATTAGATCCGCATCTTCAAGATTCTGATGTGTACTGAAGACCAGCTGAGACATCCAGTCCTGTGCACTGAACAATTATTGGATTTCTGGACTTTCCGTTGGTAGACAGACATTGTTGGATTAACTGGACTACAGCCTGTATCCCGCACTAATAAATAAATCCCATGTGTATATGTGTGTGTGTGTGCATGCATGTATTTGTGAGTGTGTGTTTGTGTATGTGTGTATGTATGCATGAGTGTATATTTTATATGATATATGTATATATTTGATATATGTATATATATATACACACATACATATACATATATGTATAGATATATCAAATATATACTTTTAAAAAACTTTTTCTATCTTTTTTGGGAACAAGAACTCATGTAGCCTCCACTGGCCCCAAACTCCTTTCTCTGCAGCAGAAGATGACTTGGAATTCCTCATCCTTTTGTCTCTATTTCCCAGAGTCTTGATTAATTTAATTTGTGAGTGTGTGTATATTTGTGTGTGAGTGAGTGTGCATGTGTGTTTTGTAGGTGTGTTAGTGTGTTGTGTACATGTAGGTGCAGGTGCCCATGGAGGCCAGAAGAGGGCGCCAGATCCCTGAAGCTGAAGTTACAGGCAGTTGTGGAGGAACTGCCTGGTGTGGGTCCTGAGAACCAAACTCTTGTGTCTTCTGGAAGAACAGCAAATTCTCCTAACCACTGAGCCACTTCTCAGGTGTGTGTGTGTGTGTGTGTGTGTGTGTGTGTGTGTGTGTGTGTATAGAGGTCAAAGGCAACCTTCAGGAGTCAACTCTCCCCCTCCACCATGTGGAGCTGAGAACCAACCTCAGGCTGCCTGGCTCCGCAGAAGCAACCCTCAACTGAGCCACCCGACTGCCCCAGCCAACAGTGAAAAATTAAGGTAGTTTGTGCATTGGGGTGAGATAGCACATGCTTTTAATCCCAATACTCAGGAGGCAGAGGCAGGTGGATTTCTGGGAGTTTGAAGCCAGCCCGTTCTGGGTCTATATAGAGTTCCAGACCAACCAGGTCTGCACATTGGGACTCTGTCTAAATAACTAACCATGTGGTCAATATTTATATTTTAGCTTTTGATTCTCCTGGAAGAAAGCTCAGAAGATCTTGTGCTATCCAGCGTCATTCCAGTCCCTGAGGTCACAACGTGTCCTGCCGCTCCCTCCCGGCTGGGTCCCCTGTTGCTCTTGTCTTACCCCTTGTCACCCTGCTCATGAGATAAAGTCAGTTCTTATCTTGGGCATAGCTACCTGGCCTCTGTCTATCTGCCCATCCTCATCCCTGAAGACCTTGGTACGGCAGGAGTAGAACTCTAGATAGGGAGTTTGGAGCAAGAGCTTTATTCTGTTGTTAGGTGAACTTGAGCAGAATGCCTGCTTTCCCGGGCCTCAGTTTCTCCATCTGTACAGTTATGGGCCTGGATGTGGCTCAGCTGGTAGGGTGCCTGCCTGGCACACAGGGCACCTCGCGTTTATTCCCCAGCACCTTATAACTAGGAATGGCGGTATATGCCTACAATCCCAGCACTGGGGAGGTGGAGGCAGAAGGATCAGAAACTCAAGGTTGTCTTTGACTACTTGGCAATTTCAAGATCCATGAGACCCCTGCCTCCATAGCAACGCACCATGGTGGTGAGCTGGCTAGGCAGGTAACAGTCCTTTGACCTGTTTGGCTTGACAACCTGAGTTTAGTCCCAGCATCCTCACGGTGGAAGGGAGAACCAATGCTTGCTGGTTGACTACTGACATCTATGTGTATGACACGGCACACACACACACACACACACACACACGCAAAAGCAATACATACATATAACAAAAATTAAACAAATAATGGGGTTGCCAGGTAACGCTATTTCCACACCCCCTGGTACTATCCTCACCACTAGGCCAGTGCAAGAGAGCTCACTGGGAAATGGTGCAGGGGTAGACTCGGCCATCAGCACCAGCAGGAGCCTAAAGGATGATCTCGCCAGTGCCCCCCTCCCATTGTTTCTATCCTGAACCCTTTATTGCAGAGATAGAGACAACAGGTGTTGGTACCAGGACCTCTGAAACCTGTGACATCAGCGTGACCTAAATACCTGTTGCCAAGGTAACAGTCACTATATTCCCAGAATCCATTGGGCTCACCTTTCCCTGCGACCACATCACCACCATCCGTGTATATATAAGAGAAGTACCTCCCTTCCCCTCTGTTCTTTCCACCGACACCTTTGCCCTTTCCCTTCTCAATAAACCTCACGAGGAACTGTTTGGCTTGGTGTGTGTCTTTCTGGAGCTGCCACTGCTGCCACCGCGGCCCGCTGACCCCAACACCAGGCAGAACCCCTTCTCCACTTTGAAGCAGAGGATGTCAGAGCCAGGATGGAGAGGCAGCTCGTCCACGCTGGGGTTCAGCTAGGGACAGAGATGCCTGCTAAGCACTGGCACCCCGGGCCAAGAAATAATTCCAAATAAGTTCCAGGAACACAGAAAGCCTGCATCTGACCAACAGCTTCCCTCTTTCTTAGTAATCACTTAAAGGACCTGAAGCCCGGGGAGGGGGAGTGCTTGCCCACGTCACACTGCAAGCCAGCGCTAGAGCCAGGCAGGAACACGGGCTTCTAGACTTCCTTCCTCTGGAAACACACATTCCTTCTCCCTTAGGAGTTTAGGTCCCTCTGGCTTCATCATCCTGGACCTCAAAAGGGCCCTGGGGTAGCCCTTGTGGGCAGAGCGAGGCGGGAGAAGCTTGCTTCCGCGCTCCTGGCACCTAAGTTCCCGGGGTTGTGCAGCGGCGCGGGCTGCAGTGATGGGAGCTGCCCGCACTTCCATGGTGGAGGCTGAGCCAGAGGGCGGGTTTCAGAACTGGAAGCTGGCGGCTCACACTTGACTCACAGACATATTTTGTTTTCCCTGCAACTAAGAGAAAACCCCGATTAGGTGCCAAAAATTTAAGATTTGGGAGATAGTGCAGAAAAGACGGGGTTTCTGACTTCTCTTGAAAAAGAAGACAAGATCTGATAGAAAACTGGGTCGCAGTTTGCATCTGGAGAGGACTGGGAGGACTGGGAGGACTGGGAAGAGGTGGGAATGCAAGGTCCTGGTGTTTACACACTCAGGCATCTGTCTTTGGGAGTGAGACCTCATGTTCGCATTTGGGGACAGAAGACTCCCCTTTATCATCTTTCTGTGGTAAAACCACACGGCCTTTTTCTTCTTGGCCATGCTGGAGAATTCCATACATAACTAATTCTCAGCCACGGAGCAGCCCTGTCCTCCAGGGCACGCTTGGCAAGGGAGACGTTTTGGCTGTCACAGCTGGAGGAAGGGGTGCCACTGGCATCTCATGGGCGAGTCAGGGATGTTCCTAAACATCCTATTATGTGTAGAATGGTCCTGTGACAAAGAACTGTCAGGCCCTCAATGTCAGCAGGGCCGATGCCAAGAGTTCCTGGGTTGAACCAACAGCCACCGAGAAAAGGAAATGGGATTTTGAAAGGATTGGGGAGAGGCCACAGAGAACCAAGCCAGGGAGAGCCTGGACCCACCCTGCAGATCCAGCCCCTTTTATCCTAACTGCTAAGTCTCTAAAGTATCCACTACATCGACTCTTAGCTGAGCCGATGTCACCATAGCTGTTTGCCACTAAAGGTCAGTTGTGAACACTGGACGGAGCAGAGGGACCAATCAGGAGAGTCACAGGACTGGCCAGAGTCCTCCTGGAGCGGGCTGCGAAACCAGGGCTCATGGTGCAGAGTATCGCAGAGTCCCCAGGGCTATGGCTTTGAGAGGTGCCATGGAAACCAGATAAAGTAGAGCTGAACAGTTGGGGTAGAGACCAGGCCACCTCTCTGACCCACGACCAGAAGAGGGGTCATCCGTCAGGTGGGAGGGGTGTGGGGGTGTGGGATGTGCAGGGAAAAGCTGCTGCAGGAAGGAACTGTGGGAGTGGCACAAGGGGTCCCCAGGATAAGCAAGACGACACAGCTTAGAACCCCATGGGGTTCTTGCCCAGGGTAGCCCAGGGAGAAGTCACCTAAATTCCTAGGTTCTCCATTTCCATTCTGACTTCCTTTGGTAAATAGCAGTGCTAACTCCGCCTGCTGAGCACCCCTCTTCCAAAATGCCTAGCGTCCAAAGCGGTTTGGAATTTAGATCTCCACTCTCCCCACCGCCCATCAGATGCTGTGATCTTTGCCTAAATGTATAAAAGGTTGGGAGATGGAGTCAGGTTAAACCTATGTGTCTTTGACTTGTGACCTAAAGGTAATTTCACATATTTTCGTAAGCCCGGGACTTTCCATTGTGATGTCATGCTTAGCAAGTTTCACACGTTAGCCAGTGATTGCACCTGTAATAAATGTCACACATAGCAAGTCTAGGGTCAGCCCGGACAACATCCTTATCTCAAAAGTCAAAATAAGCCAGATACGGCAGGCAGAGCTCCATGAGTTCAAGACCGGCCTGGTCTACGTAGTGAGTTCCAGGCCAGCAAGGGCTACACAGTGAGAGTCACTGTCAACAAAGAAACAAAAAGACCTCCACCCACAAACAAACAAACGTGCAAAAGGCAGGGAGCGTATTAGTAATAGAGTACTGGTCTGGCATGTGAAACATGCATCCCAACCCTGCAACAAAAAGAAATGTAGATTTTGGGTCATCTTGAATTTGAAAATTTCAGATTAAAGATGGCCACAGTGTTCAGCCCATATCACAAGTAAGTGAGGCTTACCATGTGTCAAGACACTAAACTGCCTGTGATGTGGCCACCAGAGAACCAGAAGAAAGTCCACACTCTAGGAACTAGATGGTGAGATGACTCAGTGGGTAAAGCTGCCAAGTTTGATGACCCGAGTTCAATTCCCGCGACCCACATGGTAGAAGGAGAGAACTGATTCCTGCAAGTGAGCCACTGATTCTCACATACATACAACACACACACACACACACACACACACACACACATACACACATGAGGAAACACACATACACACATACACCACACACACATGCACACACACATATATATACACCACACTCACACATACAATTAAAAACTAATAAAGGAAGAAACTTAGAGACGTGTAGGGAAATGATCTGGAACCATTCTAAGCATACACGAGGAAGGCAGACAGGATCTGCAGGCAGCTAGTTTCTGCTAATCTTCCCGCCTGTCTAGAACCTGCGGATGACCTTAAAAATATTAATAGTGATGTACTGTGATGCGCAATTATAACCCCAGCACTTGTGTGTGGGAAGGTGGGTCAGAAGGTCAGGAGTTTAAGGTCACCCTTGCTTACTTAGTAAGTTTGAAGCCTACCTAGACGACATAAGAAACAATCTCAAACAAGAAAACAAAACGGAGCAAATGAGTGAAGTCCAGAACTCTGGAAAGCCAGGATAAACCTTTCCTGAGTTACTTGCCTCAGGTATTATGTCATAGCTACGCGCAGGTGACTAGCAGACATAACCTCTTCTCACACTGATGGCATGGAAAGAAAACTGACTGGGCTATACATGTGTTTTCTGTGGGTATTACTTGCTTGGTGTGGGCAGTGTAGAACCTCTTAGAACTCCACAGGCATGGGGCATTTGTAAAGCACCTGCCACCGGCCACGCTGTTATGAGCTCTCATCGTCTCTGTCCCACAACCTACTTCCTATCCTGTGTCTAAGGCCCATTTCGTGTATGTGGGCAATCGAGGCATTTAGGGCTAAGTACTTGCTACAATATGTCACACAGCTTAGAGGGTTGGGAACTCAGATCTTCTGATCCTCCTCTCCTCTACCTCCCAAGTTGAGAGCACAGGTGTGTGCCACTGTACAGTATTTATGCAGTGCTGGGGATAAAGTCTCGCGCATGAGAGATAATTTCTCTACCAAATGAGCTGCATCTCCCCAGCCTGGTTCAGCGCTCTACAGCAACAGAATAAAATAAAGCTAAATAAGAATAAAATAATAAACAAATAAATAAAAATCCAGACCTTGCTCTGTATATTGAGTGTGCCTGCCCACCCGCCCATCCCCCCACCCCAGCCGTGGGAGGCCCTCGTGGCGTCCTCCAACTCTGCTCACAGAGCTTTGTGCAGTGATTCAGCTCAATGCACATGGGCTTAATGACACCATTTTCCAAAATGGCTGGAGAGCTGGTTAAAAAAAAAAAAAAAAAGACCTGCATTTTTCTGTCTCTAGCCGTATATTAGTTCCCCTTGGAAATAACATGGAAGATAAAAAAAAAATTGCGATTCTCAGGACTGGAGATTTTCTGGTCTATAAAGGCTTATGTCCATCAAAGCATGTCCTGAGTTCTCCCTGACTCCCCTGGCTCCGCGGAAGCCGTGTTTCCCAGTGTAGTGTGTGTGTGTGTGTGTGTGTGTGTGTGTGTGTGTGTATGTGCTGTCTGCACAGGCATGCCAGATGCTTCTTGCTCCTGTGGGTTCCTGAGTCCCTAACGCGCCTGATGGGCCACTGCTTGTGTGTCAGTTTCTTGGGTCATCTTTGTCACTGAGAAGCATCTTCCCCTGCTAGAGATCCTCGTGGCATGTTGCAGAGTGGCATCCATGCCCCTGGGCACATGTTCTGCTAACTGGGCATTCATTTCTGACTCCCTCGTGCATAGCAGTGTGAGAGGTTCAACTTCTGAGAGACAGGCTGAGGCGGCTCCTTCTGAACTCTTGAGAGAGGCGGCTGGGTAACTGTTAGTCTAACTGCCCTTCTAGCTTGACCCTAGAGGCTGGGCAGCCAGGACGCTCCCCCAGGTTGGCTGTTCTCGGGAAACAGTGTGGATATGCCCACTCGCTAGTGGGTCCCGATGGACTGGCAACCTCGGCCACCCCAAGGCTGCTAACCCTTGACCTTAGTCACTGTCATCTGTTACCTGAACTATTCCACCAGCCTTCTGCTGGCCTCCCCCTCTCCCAATCTCTGCCTCTCTGTGAGTTCTCTACAACAGCCATAACCAACCACACCCTCAGGTCCCTTACCTTGCTCAGTACCCTCCTGTGCTCCCCTGTTGCACTTGGGTCAATGATGAAGAGCCCTCGGGCATCCCTGGGATGGTTGGCTGGAATGTTCACTGACTGACTTCTGGGAGGAAGGTGTATGTTCTTCAAGGGCAGGGCCATCTCTGACTTGTTTCTGCTATGTCTGGGAATGGGGACAGTATAGTGTAGCATTTGCTATACCTGGGACATGGGGACAGTGCCGTGTAGCCACGGGGGCATCAAATCCAAATGTGGAATCAAGGGCTCTGGGTAGAGTGCACTCCTCTTTGGATCAGCTGTGCCTGTGTCCCTCTTCCTGGTGGTTTCCCAGCTACACAAAGGAGAATGGAGGGACCTCAGCACAGCACTAACAACAGTACTGCAACAGTACTTACGAGGGCCAGGTCCATGGCAAAGGTCTTCACAGGCCTGCAGTCTTCCCAAGTGCATCATGGAGGGGTTTTCTCCCTCCATGCACCCATTTTACAGATGCCCAAATGGAGGCAGAGACTGGCTCTGGCTTAGACACGGGGGAAGAGCAGATTGGGGAAGCTCTCCCCCTTCTCCCCACAGGCATGTTACATGTCCCATGTCAGGTCATGACAGGGCTCTGGAGGGTCACGGAGGTTCCTCCAAAGTAGTTATTCTGAATTAGGGGTGGTGTGCTGGCCAATCTTGGTTGTTAAGTTGGTTGTCACATCTGGAATGAACTATAGTCTAGAAATGGAGGGCACACCTGTGAGAGATTTTTTTTCTTGGTTTGAAGTGGGTGCAGCCACTTCTAGTCCAAACCTTTGAGGTAGGAGTGAAGACGCATGCCTTTGATCCAGATCTTGGGGTAGGAAGACACACCTTTAACCTGGCCCCGTCTTCTGCTGGAAGGCTGACTAAGGACGTGGAAAGGGAAGCTTTTGCTCTTTGCCTGCTTGCTCTCGCCCTCCTTCACTGGCACAAGAGCCTACTTCTTCAGCGTGCCAGTGTTTCCTGAAGAGCAGCTGGGACATCCAGCCTCGTGGACCGAGCAAGGTACTGGATATTTGGACTTTCTGTTCATAGCCTATCATTGTTGGATTAGCTGGACCATAGCCCGGAAGTGATTCTAATGAATCCCCTTTCTGTATACATAGAAAGAGATTCGGTCTCCAAGTTCTGCTATTCCAGAGAACCCCGACAACACCGGTGGGCATTGGCATCTTGGACAGTCTATGTGAGTTTAGCCCAAGGTCCGTCCTCTTTAAAGCAGCTACAGGGCCAGGGTGGGGAGGAACGCAGAAGACAGGCATTCTTTGGGGACTGGGAAATCAGTCAGGCTAGGTTTTGCTGGCAGACTGGAGTGGGCTGTGGGCCCTTGCTGCTCTGTGTGCCCAAAACAGAACTGCTGTCACCAGGCAGCAGGTTGTTTTCTGTGTGTGTCTGCACTTGCCTGTGCACATGTGGAGGCAAGAGATTGACATCAAATATCTACCTTTATACTTCTCTCTTCATTCATTCATTCATTCATTCATTCATTCATTTGTTAATTCATTCGTTTAGTTACTTCCATGTGACGTGAAGGCTATGTGCATGTCTGTGTGCAGGCTCACACACCTGTACGCATGCACAGGAAGTCCAGGGGAGGACCCATTACCTTCCACCTATTCCTTTGGAGCAAAGTCTCTCGCTGAACTTAGGGTCCACAGTTTTTTTGGCCAGGTTGACAACCCGTAATTGTTCTGTCTCTGTTCTGCTCAGTCTTGGGGTAATAGGCATATACAGGGCCACAGCCAGCCTGGGCTGGAATCTGAACCCCAGTTCTGATGAGTGGGTGTGGCAAGCACTTTACCCTCTAAGCCATCGCCCCAGCCCCTGAGGATGATGCTTCTAAGCAGGGTTATCCATGCATCCTGAGGGAGCAGAGGCGTCCTGGGTACCAGAGGAAGAGGAGGGCAAGGGAAGGGAATAGATAGGAAGGGAGATCAAGCTTGACTCACGCTGTTGTTCCTGTCCAGCGTGCTTGGGGTGGTGATGCTGGCTGTATAGACAGGAAGTCGGATGTGTTGACAGGACCGTGGGAAAGAAGATCTTGACTCTGGACTTTAAACTGGTTTCTTTCAGCAAACCATGGCTCCGGCTCCGTGTCCACCGGCCTCGGAGAATAGCGATCTCCGTCTTGACGACATCCAGGCAGAAGGATGTTGCCGTGAGGTTGAAGGCTTGAGGTTCAAAGGGGGTACCACAAAGAGATGACCAGGGCTGAGAGGGGGCGTCCCACTGAGCGTGCTTACAGATGCATGTGCCCAGGGGCCCTGATGTGTAAGGGATTATGCTCTCACAAGTGAGGTGTGGAACTGACTCACTCCAGAATGCTTTTCTAAGATGGTTGGTGGTGTAAGCTTAATGGTGTGGTGGTTTTAAATGGTAATTTAAAAAAATTAAAACTAAAAAAGATTCAGTATTTATCCATTTCAAAAATAATAGCAAACTTTTGGCATACGGAGCTGTAAAGAGCAGTGCACGGATAACACAGGCCTAGTTCCCAGAAGAAGGAAGGAATAAGAAGTCTGACGTCATTGTTTACGCCGTCTGTGTGCCAACACGGTCTCACTTGGCCCAGGCTAGCCTCCAACTTGAGGCAGTCTTCCTGCCTCTCTCTTCCCAGGACTGGGGCTATGGGCATGCACCACCATGCCGGTCTGTACTTTACTTCAGGTCCTCGGGCCCAGTAGTTCTCAGACCACACTCTGACAAATGACTGTGCAAACTAACCCTTTCCTCACCCAGGAGCTGGCAGGGGCAGATCTGTAAGCTGCAAGGCAGCTCCACGGGAAGAGAAGAGGCCCCACATTGATATGTGATACCCAGGGCAGTGGGGTAATCACTCCTGCCTCCCAGCTGGTTAAGACGGAACCGAGTGAGATTACCCAAGGGAACCAACCCTTAGCAAACGACTCAATAAACCAAGCCAGGACTAAGCAACCATCCAGTACCAACCAGCGTGAGCTAGGTCCCTCCCCCGCCCACACCTGACTATGCCAATCTGCTCCATCCTCTTGCCCAGTGCTGACCTTGGTAAGGAAGGACAAGTCATCTTTTGCGATGACCATTAGGCCACAGAAAGGGAAATTGTTCAGCAGAGGTGATGATAACAGACATCAAAAGAGGAGCGCTGCTTTGCTTGCTTGCCCGGCACGCATGTAGTTCCGAGTTTGATTCATAGGACTGCATAAATGAGTGTGTAATGTACAGCTGTAATCCTAGCTCTAGGATGGGGAGAGGGGACAGCCATCCTTAGTTATACACAGAGATAGAGGCCAGTGGGCACCTGAGACGCCATCTCAAAAAATAGTCAGAGGTCATGAAACGGCCCGTTCAGGGGTCCGGGCGAGGCTCGGACAAGCGGAGGATTCCTCCCGATGCAGGACGGAGCCCTTTCCCAGGAGTAGACACAGTCCAGGATCCAGAGGGTCAGGTCAAAGCATCCGGCATCCACATCTGGCTAGCAGATTGGGGCTGGAGACAGGAAGCCGAAAATTGTGGGGCTAAGGTCGGAGCTGGAGAGAGTAAGGGAGGGATGGTGGGGTGGGGGGTGGGGTGGGGTTGGTGATGAGGAAGAAAGATGGGGGTGGGGCAGGACAACTTACGCACGCAGAGTTAAGGAGCATCTGCGCATGTGCTTGAGTCTGCACTGTGCGTGGGTACACAGAGGAAGGCGTTGTGTGTGTGTGTGTGTGTGTGTGTGTGTGTGTGTGTGAGAGAGAGAGAGAGAGAGAGAGAGAGACAGAGACAGAGACAGAGAGACAGAGACCTGTGCTGCACACATTTTGGAGGTCAGAGGACAACTTGTGGGACCTGGGTCTGCCCTTCCACCCAGGGATCCCTCAAACTCAGGATTGAGTGGTAAGCACCCCACCCACTGAGCCATCTTGCCAGCCCTAGCTCTACATGTTAAAAATGTAAAGTTTCCTTGTCCAGGTCTAAGAACACCTAGTTTAACACCAAACAGCACTGTTATTATTCACGATACCCCCTGCCAGTGATCAGTTCTGGAGATCAGACATAAACCAGTTCTAGCAGCCAGCATGGTCATGTGACACAGTTTGGACCAATGAGATGATGGGTAGAGCTGTTTACTGTGGGTTCCTGGGTCTGGTTGACCAGAAGAACCCCTTAGCCTCCACTGATTCATTTGACTTGACATCGCCAAGACTTCATCAGCTTCCCCTCACCAGCCCCAGTGTGGAACTGACTGGTGAGGAGAACCTATGGGATCGCTGAGAGAGGAGTCAGAGCTGTCTTAGTCAATCTCCAACTCTGGCCAGCTGGAGTTGGGGAGTTAGTATGTTTATATGAAAGCCTACATATATGTACATACATATATACACCATATGTATATATGAAAGTATAAATGATACCTCCATTTTACAAATGAGGAAACTGATGCCCGGAGATGTTCAGTGAGGACTAGTCACTGGAAGAAACCTGGCTTTCTTTTTGTTTTATTTATTTTTTATTTATTTATTTTTTTCATGACAGGGTTTCTCTGTATGGCCCTGGCTGTCCTGGAACTCACTCTGTAGAACAGGCTGGCCTCGAACTCAGAAATCCTCCTGCCTCTGCCTCCCGAGTGCTGGGATTAAAGGCGTGCGCCACCACAGCCCAGCGAAACCTGGCTTTCTTACACCTCATGTTGGCTAGCCCTCTCCCACGTTAGACAGCTCCAGGAATACTGTCTTTGATTTTTCTCTGTCTAGAGTCCAGATCACAAATACATGTGGTGGTGGTGGTTTGAATAGGAAGGGCCCCTCTAGACTCAAGTGTTTGAATACTTGGTCTATAGGAAGTGGCAGTATTTAGGAGGTGTGGCCTTGTTGGAGTGGGCGTGGCCTTCTTAGAGGAAGTGCGTCACTATGGAGGTGGGCTTTGAGTTCTCACATATGCTCAAGCTAAGCCTAGTGTGGCAGTGTCCTGCCGCTTCCTGTGGCTCGAGATGTACCATTTATCTCCTCCTCCAGCACTATGTCTGCCTGCGTACTGCCGTGCTTCTGGCCTTGATGATAATGGACGAAACAGCAGACCAGCCTCAATTAAATGTTTTCCTTTATCAGACTTGCTGTGGTCATGGTGTCTCTGCAGCAATAGAAACCCTAAGGCAAATGTCACTCACTGGGTTTCGCAGTGGGAGCAGGGCACACATAGGTGTCCCAGTCAGGAGTATCTCCTAAAGCCCCCACTTGTCCCCCTAAAAGGACAGGCCCCGTGTTGACTGCTGGGAGCTTGGAAGCTGTTCCTGGCTCTGCATGACGAAGCCTGATCTTCACACAGCTGGAAGGCAGGAGAGCCAACCTGGGTGGGACGTGGGGCAGGTTCAGAAGCCGTGTCCGACTCCAGCCACTGACTGGCTGGCTGCCTGTAACCAGTCCATGCTGCCATCCACAGACACCTTAACCTGTCTGCTGTCACAATTCTGGGACACTGACTCCAAATAGGTACTTCCTGTCTCTTGTTCCACTTCAGAGGCTGAGCTAGGGTCACCCCAGCAGCAAGGGAAGACGGGAAAATTGGGAGCTGACTGGCGGAAGCGGCCCCACGTAAGGCATGGTTTGAATGAACGACACTTTCTACTACAGAGGGGTCATTAGTCTGTTGACAGCCATCTTGAGGTCCCAGCTGGACATTCAAGTCGAAGGTTCTAGGTGCTGGGAGTGTGCCTCCAGCAAGGGCTGGGGTTGCCACTGCATGCACAACAGGTCCCCTCCTGAGAACAGAGCAGACCCTTGCCCCACAGTGAGTAAGCCCTGGTGTTGGTGCTCAACCCTGCTTCTATCACACATGTGTGCGCAGTGGGGAACCAATTGCCCGTCTCTGGGCTTCACTCTTCTTGCTGTAAAATGGGGCAATTCTAGCACCCCATCATGGGGACTGATGGGAGAGCCAGATGTTCAGATGTGAGAAGGGAGAGGCAGATGTTCAGATGAGAGAAAGGCTCGGCATCCAATTAATGAACTGTCACTTGGCGATACCACGTGTGCACAGCACAGAGCCAGTCCTAGTCTGGTGCAGGCTTCGCACGGCATTCCTCTCTGCTCTCCCTGCACTGAAGCTCTTCGCCAGTGACAGAGATGCCATCTGTGAAGAAGCTTCACAGCTGGGGCTTTGGTCCATTCATTCATTAATTCATTCACTTATTCATTCATTCACCTGACATCGTTCATTCATTCACTCATTCACTCATTCACCTGGTGTTTCTTCTTGTCTCATTATATCATGTTCCAACCCCCACCGCCTCCCTGGTTCTTGCTTGCGTGAGACTCCTGGGTCTTTTCAAAGGAACCTATCCTTTATCTCCTCGTTTGCACTCAAGGGCGTGCCCCTGTCATTCAAGCCTCAGCTAAAATGTAGCCCTCCCTCTGTCAGCCCTCCTGGCTACCTGAATCAAACCAGTCTCCCCACACCCCATGTCTGCCTGCTTTGCTGTTTTAGATCTGGGAGGGACAGAGTTTCCCTGCTGTTAGGGAAGAGGCTGCCTCCTCACCTTCTACAGGACACAGTGTGAAGTTCCTCTGTCACCAGCGAGACCTGGCATGTCCCACCCTCCCAGCAGATAAGCCCCTTGCTGGGTCATACATTAGCTTATGATAGGGTTGTGACCCCATGCCTGGAGCCCTGGTGTGCCCCCAGGGGACTGGTGCTTTCGGTCACAGGCTGTGGGGGGTCTTTAGCAATAGATGTGGGTGGGATTGGATGAGAGTTAATGAGCGAGCCTGCTGAACTGGCAGCTTTTCTAATTAGGGCTGTGACAGCTCCAGACCCAGCCAAGGAAGGAGAGCTGCTTATGCTAATCAGGCTCAGTCTGCTGTTTCCTGGCTGGCAGAGTCGCCCGGAGCCTGAAGTGTGTGTGTGCCCAGCATGCAAGAGCCACTGGAGATGAAGGAGATGGCTTCAGGTGGTAGCTGAGGTTCTGGGGCACTCAACTGCCCCGGTTTAGGGAGGAAGAGGCGTGGGCAATGGGAAAAGCTAACAGAGTGCAGGCCAGCTACAGAGCCTCCTATACTGAAAGATGACAGGCTAGGTCTTGGATGCTCAGTTTCCAAACCACATCCCCTCTGATGCCGGGCAGTCAGTCATCTGTGTCAGGTCAGCTACTGGCCCTGGACACTATGGCCTAAGTCAACAGTGGGGCTGGAGAGAGAGAGAGAGAGAGAGAGGAGAGAGAGAGAGAGAGAGAGAGAGAGAGAGAGAGAGAGAGAGAGAGAGAGAGAGAGAGAGAGAGCTACTCTGGCTGCCCAAGTGACACACACAATTTGTTGAGTTGATTTTCTTATTACTGATAAGAGCCTAAATTCTTAGACCAGGAAGACATATGCCCAGGGATCCATCCATCCATCCATCCATCCATCCATCCATCCAGTCTCTACTATGCACTCCAATTTTGGCACAGGGGACACAGGGAGAATGCTGTCTCTAGTCAAGGACTTTATTGCTCAAGGACTGTAGACCAGCATTTAGTGACTGTGTGCTCATCTTCACAGGTCACAGAGGGACCTCTCTCTCAGATCTGCAGGCCAAGAAGGACCTTGGAGAAGCTGCATGAGACAGCTGAGGGACTTCAGTGGCCTGTCATCAGATACTCTGTTCTTGACATCCCAACATGCTCTCTCTTCCCAGGGATGCTGTGGGTTAAGGCAAGCTGGAAAGCAGAAGTGAGTCAGTCAGGTGAGGAATGAGAAGAGAGGTTTTGGGGGAGATGGGGCAGCATGTGGGAAAGCATGTGGGAAAGCGCTGACTGAAGTAACTTAAGCGGGGAAGGGCTCACAGATTTGAGCCCATTCAAACAAAGTATTTATGTTTAAATACTTGGTCCCCAGTTAGTTGAACTGCTTGGGAAGGATTAGGAGGTACGGCCTTGTTGGAGGAGGTCTGTCACTGGGATTTCAAAAGCCCATGATGTCATGTCAAATGCTCTGCCTCGCCCTTGTGGGTCAGGATGTAAAGCTCTGAGCTATTGCTCTAGCACCATCCCTGTCTGCCTGCCGCCACGCTCCCCACTACGATGGTCATACGCTCACCATCTGAAACTGTAAGCCCCCAAATAAACTTTCCTTCTGTAAGCTGCCTTGGTGATGACATTTTTTGAACAGTAATAGAAAAGTAAGACACAGTTTGATGCTATAATTCATCATGGTGGGGAAATCACGGCAACAGCAGCTTGAGGCAGCAGGTGCCAGCTGCACCCACAGTGAAGAAGCAGAGAGTGCCTGATGTCTACGCTCATTTCACCTTCTCTTTGTAATCTACACAGGGTCCCAGCCTAGGGAATGGTACTGCCCACTGTGGACGGGTCCTTCCCATCTCAGTTAACTGAATAAGGACACACCTCGGGAGGTTCCCTTAAAACATTCTAGTAGCTTCTTTGTAACTTTCCCTCTTGCAGACCCAGTAGAGAAAGACTTTTGTGGAAGGAAAGTTCAGGGGCAACTTGCCTAGCACTGCAAGCTTTCTAATGACCCAGCAGCTGGTTACAGGAGGCAGGGGAGAGGGGAGGGGAGGGCTCTTTGGGAGCCCTTGAAAGGCTGCGGTCTCCCTGTCTCTCATTTCGTCAGAAGGGCTTGGGACCCGGCTGGGCACACCTTGTGAGTCCTGGGTAGGGCTGATTCCTCACCTGCCTGTTTCTCCTTGGAGTTCTGGAAGATCGACTGTCAGGTTCAGGTGGGGCTTCTAGGAGATCTCTCCTCAACGTAGGCCAGGAGGAGAAAGCAGATGGCATCAGGGACATTGCCCCCATTGGGATGCCAGTCTGTTATTTTGTCTTTTTTTTTTTAACAGAGCTGAGGACCAAACCCAGTGCCTTGCGCTTGCTAGGCAAGTGCTCTACCACTGAGCTAAATCCCTAACCCCAGGGGCGCCAGTCTGAAAGAGCGTGTGAGTGTGTGGATGGCTTATAGAAACTTGGAGGGAAACAGAGGCCAAAGGCAGGGCATGGGGGGAAGGACAGGCATGGGCGTATCGGTCTCCTGATCCCACTTGGAACTCCCAGACCTACCAGAAGTCTAGGCCAGATCCAAGGGTCTGAAACCCTTAGAGGCAACTGGACTCTCACTCCACAGGGGCTAACCTGGGGTTGCCTTTGGAGGTAATCCTCACTTAAAGGAAATATAAGCTTTTTGCATAAACCCCAAAATATTTGAGGAAGAAGAAATAAGCCTATATCACGTACAAAATTCTATTGGTTCTCTCCTAGAGACATAGGAATAGATTCTCTCACTTTGAATCAGTATTACAAGGATATCTTTCTTTGCTCTTTCTTTTCTTTCTTTCTTTCCTTCTTTCTTTCTTTCTTTCTTTCTTTCTTTCTTTCTTTCTTTCTTTCTTTCCTTCCTTCCTTCCTTCCTTCCTTCCTTCCTTCCTTCCTTCCTTCCTTCCTTCTTCCTTCCTTCCTTTCGAGTCAGGGTCTCACGTAGCCAGGCCTCCTTAAACTTGCTCTATACCTATATTGACCTTGAACTTCTGACCTTACTGTCTCCATCTCCTGAGAGCTGCTCCATCAGGCTGAGTTCATGAAGTCCTGTCGCTTTGTGCACGCTAGGCGAGCGCTCTACCAACCGAGCTGTATTTCTAGCCTCACCTCTTGTGAAGACTTTCACCGCATTCCACAGGCAAAGACACACACCTGGAACCAGCTGGCTCTCTTGGGAAGTTTAACACAGATTCCCAGCTCCCACCCTGACACCCACCACAGCTCAGCCATGGAGGCCAGCATCCTCCACACTGAGAGGCCATGGGGCTCCTACTCCTGATCAAAATTCTGTCTGACTTGATACTCCAAAGGTAGCCCTATTTCTTTTACATATTAACCATGTCTGTTAAGGAACAGATGGTAAATAAATGCATTGAGTGCTGCTTGTATGGATGCTGGGAACTGAATTTGGGTTTTCTGCAAGAACCAGTATGCCCACTTAGCTGTGTAGTTATCTCTACCCTCTCTGCCCCACCTCCCTATTATTGACACAAGTTCTTTCATCGTTCAGACTGACCCCACTTCTGCCCCCCTGCCTCAACTGCCAAAGGCATTATAGGAACGTGCCTTCATTTTAAGTCCCGTTTCCTAATTCTACCACACAGGCAACACTTAAAAATCCTGGAGAGGACACGTAGTCCAAACAGCCATGGAAGACTGTTGTCTTTTTTGTTCTTTTAGAAGTATCTCCTCCTCTTTCCTGGGGAGAGAATTGATGTTTTTCTGCTGGTCACAGGTTTAGCCTTGTGGCCTTACCTGGCTAAAGAAATGGGTGCAGAATTAATAAGGACCACTCCAGCAGAGCATCCAGTGTTAGCAATTGGAGAGCTCCACTTGCCTTCCCCTGGCCTATCACCTGGAAGTGATAGAATGAGGCTCCTCCCTTCCAGCGTCATCCAGCCAGGCTCTTAGAATGAGGCTCCTCCCCTCTAGCATCATCCAGCCAGGCTCTTAGAATGAGGCTCCTCCCCTCCAGCGTCATCCAGCCAGACTGTTGGAATGAGGCTCCTCCCCTCTAGCGTCATCCAGCCAGACTGTTGGAATGAGGCTCCTCTCCTCCAGTGTCATCCAGTTAGACTGTTAGAATGAGGCTCCACCCCTCTAGCGTCATCCAGCCATGAGGCTCCACCCCTCTAGTGTCATCCAGTCAGACTGTTAGAATGAGAATCGTACCCTCCAGCGTCATCCAGTCAGACTGTTAGAATGAGGCTCCACCCCTCCAGCGTCATCCAGATTATTGAACAGGTTGTGAATAAGGCTCATTCGATGCCATTTTCATGCCTGGTTGCCCATTTCTTGCCCCTCCCCCGGCTTCTCTCTTTTTTTTTTTTTTTTTAATTTCCAGCACCAAGGAGGTCCTAATGATACCCAGCTGTGCAGCTAACAGGCTCTCAGACACAAAGGCACGCACCATGATGCCACCAATGCTACCGTAATGAGAGAGAAGGGATCAGGAGAAATTAATCCATGTTAAAGAACGTGATCATTAAGAGGACTGGGCGGGAAGGGAAGGAAGCATATTGCATTCTAATGAGGCCTCGGTGCTTGTTACTGGGAGTGAGGAAGATGCATAACCCGATGGCCACGCCCTGAAAACCCAGGAGCGGGTTGCATGTAAAATAAAAAACCATGTCTCCAATGATCCCCGAACTGGGGCTCCTCACAGCAACCTTGGGTGAGGAATTGCAAAGATTTTATCACTGTTCAAGAAACAAATGAATAAGGGCTGGGGGGATGGCTCTGTGGTTAAGAGCAATGGCTGGCCGGGCAGTGGTGGCGCACGCCTGTAATCCCAGCACTCTGGGAGGCAGAGGCAGGCAGATTTCTGAGTTCCAGGCCAGCTTGGTCTACAGAGTGAGTTCCAGGACAGCCAGGACTATACAGAGAAACCCTGTCTCAAAAAAAAAAAACAAATACAAACAAACAAACAAAACAACAACAACAACAACAAAGAGCACTGGCTGTTTTTATGGCCGATCAGGTTCAATTTCCAGAACTCACAAGGTGGCTGGCTTACAACTGGCAGTCTTGGAGACACAGTGTCCCCATCTGGACTCTGTGGTAACTGCATGCACATGGTGTACAGGGCATACTTGTAGGCAACTATACACTTAAAATAAAAGCAAATCTCTTTTAAACAAGAAATTATTGAATGTTTACTGGAGACCTCTCATTCACTCTGGATAACCCTGTACAGGTAGACAAGGATGGACCATGTCTGGTTTCTTTCTTTGGGCTGGAATTCTGTCATCTCACTGGAGACAATGTGCTCAGACCAAGTAGACCGTGCAGTGGATACCTAGTGATGCCTCAGCAACTTCTGGGGTTACAGAGGTGGCCTGCGGTCCCTCTGAGGTCCTGGTGCTTCTACACTACAGAAGAGATGAGCCTCAGGTGTATGTACACACGGCACATATCCTCTATCTTCCCTTTACCTCACAGGGATTATCTTATATTTTATTTTGAGACAGGGTCTCATGTAGCCCAGACTGGGCTCCAACTCCCTGTGTAGCTGAAGATGGCCTTGAACTCCTGCTCCTCCTGCCTCCTCTTCCAGTGTGCTAAGATTCTAGGTTGTACCACTCTGTTTGTTCATGTGGCACTGGGAATGGCACCCAGGGTTTCATGGATGCTGGGCAGGCTCTCTATCCAGTCAGACACATCCTGGGTCTCCAGATGAATTCTAGGGAAAAAAAATCTTTCTAAACATGAGGCTGGGGTAGGGGGCAGAATAATAAAAAGGTCTTTGGGAATTAAGGGAAGGGAAAAGAAACAGGCGCTAGCATTTTTTAAAAATTAATGTGTGTGTGTGTGTGTGTGTGTGTGTGTGTGTGTGTGTGTGTGTGCATGCTCACGAGAGCCTGTGTGTACATATGGTGTTTCTCCAGATAGTTATTTGGCAGTTGGTGATCTGGTATGTGCTCTTAGCATCTATTAGATAGAAGTAAAAAATATTATTCTATGATATCCAGGGTAGCTCCTTATGACATTGAATTTCTTTCCTATACCCAGTTATGTCTCCAGTGCTTGAGACCCCAACAAATATACATGTACATACATATACATCATATCTATGTACATCATATCCATATACATCATATCCATATATATATATATCTTTATATATTTCAGGAAGTGAAGATTGGGAGGAGGGCAACCTGAGGGAGCCTAGGCTTTGCAAAAGCAGCCTTGAGAGACCTTTAGGATGTAAGGCTGAACACTGCATTTGGAACAAGGAAGAAAACAATACAATGCCCAGACAACAGACAGGTCCAGAGACAGACCTTAAGGAAACACTCAGGGTGGGGTTGGGTCCTCGACTTGGAGCAGAGGAATCAGCAGATGCATGCTTGGGGAAGCGGAAGCCTTAAATGATAGCTAAGGACTGGCTAAGATGCACAGTGGGGAGGGATGTTGCGGCAGGCACTGAGCCCACCAGGTGTGAAAGCCCTCAGGAGCAGGGAGCCTGAGGCTTGGCAGAGCTGCAGGAAGCCAGAGGGGCGGCAGAGCTGGTCTCCAGGAGGCCTGGGAGGGGCTGCCTACCATTGGCTGGCTTCCCGGGCTCACACAAGTGAGCAAGGAGGTAGGCGATTACATCCTCATTGCCAGGTTAATGGAGGAGAACTCAAAAGTAACACAATTTTTGTTGATTCTTGATTTCTTGTTAAAATGTTTTTCAGAGAACACTCCCTCAAGGACTCCATGCCACACAGATAATGGCTTCCTCCCAGGCATTTCCTGAGGACAGCAATGTCCTCCTTTCCCTGGTGGGCTCTTCCCCCGCCGCCCTCCCCCCCCCGCCCCCCGCCCCCCCCCCCCCCGCGCTGCTTTATGCCGTGTGTTAACTGCTGTTCAGTATCTGGCGGCAGCTAAGGTTCCCTGCCCACTGAGGCAGTCCTCTCCCAACACCTTGCTTCTGAGGAATCCATATCCCCTTTTGACACCTCTCTCGGGTGCCAGGACTTTCTGTTGAGTTTGGAGAAGCCCTTAGGGGCAGGTGGGGAGACCTGCTGTACTCTATCTGCCCTCTGTACGGTCTTGACCTGCAGTGTGGGTCTTGCTAGAAATTCAGAGTCCTGGGTCCCCGTTCCAGATCTACTGAGTCACCATTTGCGTTCGTGTGCACGCGCGTGCGTTTGTATGTGTCCGTGTGTGTGGAGGTCAGAGGTCAGCTTTGGATGTTATTCTTCAGGAACGATGTCTATTTGTGACTTTGAATCAGAGTCTCTTGGTGAACCAGGAACTCATCAAGAAGGCTAGGATCCTGTCTCTGCCCCCACCGCTACCGCATCCCTCGCCCTCAGGCCCCTCCCACCCGGCTCTGAGCCAGGATGACAATTGGCTATCCCACCTGGCTTTTACGAGGATGCTGGGAAATAGCCCTGAGACTTAGACTTGAGTGACAGCTACTTCAACAGCACCCTCGGGAGACCCCTGTGCACACACCCCAATTCTAAGATGTTTCAAGTGAACCCTAAAAAAAGAATCTGCCTCGGACTGGGGATGTAGCTATATGGTAGAGCACTGACCTAGCGTATTAGCATACATAAGGCCCTAGGTCTGCTGCCTAGTACAGAAAAGAAAGAAGCAAGAAGAAGGTAGAAAATCCAGGCTTCCATGAGTCCCACTGTGGGGCGCTGGACCATCTGCTAGCAAAGCACTATAGCTCCTACTTCTCTCTCTCTCTCTCTCTCTCTCTCTCTCTCTCTCTCTCTCTCTCTCTCTCACACACACACACACACACACACACACACACACACTAATTTATTATTCTTTCTGTGTGGATGTGCAGAGGTCAAAGGATGCTCGCAGAAGTCACTTCTATCCTTCAACCAGGGGCTGAACTCGGTCTGGTTAGGCTAAGAACGTGCTCTCTTACCTGCCTGTGCCACACAGGATATTAAATATTAACTTGATTTAATTTGGAAGCAGAATAAAATGTGATTATTATTAATTATTATTTTGTGTGTTGTGTGTCAAGATCTTCTCTGTTTTGTCATGGGTAGGTTATGAGACTCTGGGTGGGTCACAGAATCTCTTTCAGCCTCAGTTTCTCCATCTGTGAAGGGGGCACAGTTATGGTCTCCCCTGCAGGATTCTGTGGGCATCTCAGGAGACATACTGGGATGGATGTGCAATAAGCAGCACCTCAAATCTTCCTCGTGGTTTGTTCCCCTTCTCTGCAAAATGGACTGGGGTTGGGGGATGTAAAGACAAAAGAAAAGGCTTCTAAGTCTCACGTGGTAAAGGTCAGGGTGGCATTTGACCCATGGGAAGCAAGCGATTTCCAAGTCCGTGGCACAGGAGAAACGGAGTACTAATTTTAGAGTTCCGCTCAGAGGTAAAGCCGGCTCCCAGCTGCCTCTGCTGGGATGTCCACTTCTGAGTTCCTATCTGTGTGACTGTGAGGAGGGTGAGCCGCTCTTGGGGCAGTGCTCACCCTCTAAGTGTCTGTGCTTGCTTCTGTGATGGCGCTTGTTGGCAGATGATGAGGCGGCTGGAGATGATCTGGCAAGATGACGATTCCCTGGCTGTGCCTGGGTCTCACCTTTGGAGACAGTGCTTGGAGAAAATGTTCCAGGCCCTCTGCCGGCAGGAGAGACGGTGGCAATCACTGTGCCCCGAGGTTCTGTGCCACTCAGAGCCAGCATCAGGGTCACCCACACTGGCTGAGGGACAACTGTGAAGAGGGATGTCAGATTGACATCCAGCCACCAGCAAGTCCCCCAACTGGTTTGTGACAAGGCTCCTGGCCTTCTCATGCCCCACTTTTTGTCTGGGTCCAAGAGAAATGAGAAACGACACTTGCGTTACAGGGTCAGTGTCAGACTCAGACAGACTTGGTCCCTGACAGGTTCTCAGAGCAGCACCTAGACATTTCTGAGCACCCCATAAAGGGCGGTGAGCTTCCGGAGAGACCTCAGCTCTGCTTTGGTCTTTTGCAGACATCGTCATCCTTGTCACTCATCCGTGTCACCTTACACGGATGCCTTTATCCCTACAGGTAACCCTGACAACATCCTCATTTATTGAACCAGCTCGGTACCTGCCTCCGAGCAAGTGCCCCCATGCCCGATACCACCTTCTCCCAGCTCCCCGTAGAGGAAGCAGATAGACCCCCACTAAAGATGGAGTCACTGTGGTGGGGAGAGTAAAGAAGAAGCTGGTGTGTTGTTGAGGAACTGTTAGAGAATGTGTGTATTTATATGTGTGTTCAGGTGTGTGTGCGCACGAGTAGGTTTGTGTGTGTGCATGCATGTGTGTGTGTGTGTGTGTGTGTGTGTGTGGTGGGTGCCCATGCTATGGGGTGTGTTTGTGTAGCTCAGAAGACTGTCTGCAGGAGCTGGGTCTTTGCTTCTACCACACGGCTTGAGGGATTGAACTGAGGTCAGCGGGCTTGGTAGTGAGAGATTTTTCCCTACTAGACCATCTTTGTTGGCTCCCAGTCAAGGAGTTTGAAGGCAAGTCCAGGGCTGTCTAAATTTACCAGACCCATGGGATGAGGAAGTAGATGTGTGGCAAGTCTGAGAGAGAGCAAAATGGCGGACAGTGCTGGCGGATCGCTGACAGGAAGCTGATTTCTAGCCCTGAATCCTCTTTCTGCCTTCAGCACTTTCTACAGAATTGAAAGAGGCTCCATCTCCCAGGTGGCTGGGGGTGCATATCACACGCAGAGGTGTGTGCTAACATCTGTTCCTACCCTTTCTGGTGTGACAAGGGCTGGGAAGCAGGTGGCTTGGACATTATCTGGCAGTTTTTCTGGTGAAGTTGGGAACACCCTGCTTATCACAGAAAGTTTACTCCTGGGAATGTCCTGACCCCTTGAATGCAATGTTGAGGCCTGTGGAGGACCATTTAGGACTTACTCCAAGAATACAGTGTTGCTGCCTCTTGGAACCAGCAAGTAGGCTGTGAGCACTACTATATTCTTCTAAGAATGAACATTCTTGGTGTGGCACACAACACACACAGACACACACGTATGCAGACACACATAGATATACAGACACATGCAGAGAGACACACAGACACACAGATACACACACTCCACAGTGGTGTAAGGGATCAAATGAGATCATGTTCAAAGTACATCAGCTTCAGACTGGGTTGTACCCCTCATGCAGGCTAGGCAAATCCAAGGCTGGCCTTGGACTCACTATGCAGTTGAAGATGACCTGGAAGTTTTGATTCTCCAGTCTTCATCTCCCAAGGGATTACATGCATGTGCCAGCACCATGCCTTGTGTTGTTTAACTGTGCTCAGTTGTGCCATGGTAGCTGTGTCTTAGGCACGCTTATTCCATGGGGGAGCTATCTACTAGCATGATATGTCATATCATGATCCAACAATCTGGAGCCCAGGCTGGTCTATGCCAGGAGTGAAGCTTTGGGCCCATTTCTGTACTGGAGAGTGTTGAGAGCAAGTCTTTAACTCGTCCTGAGCCAGTGAGAGTCCTCTCTCTTTTTACTTTATTAAAAACATGTTTTTCCTTCCTTCCTTCTCCTCCAACCCCGATTTTGGGTGCAGATGCATGGAGATTGAACTCAGTTCATCATGGGTGGTAATTTGAATGAAAATGGCCCCATTGGCTCATAGGGAGTGGCACTATTAGAAGGTGTGCCCTTGTTGGAGGAGGTGTGGCCTTGTTGGAGGAAGTGCGTCACGGGGGGGTGGGCTTTGAGATTTCATTGTCTCTTCCTACTTCCTGTAGATCCAGATGTAGAACTCTCTGCTACCTCTCTCTCCAGGACCGTGTCTGGCTGCATGCTTCTTGCCATGATAGTCACGGACTAAACTTCTGAACTGAAAGCCAGTCTTAATTAAATGTTTTCTTTTATGAGAGTTGCCATGGTTATGGTGTCTCTTCACAGTCATAGAAAGCCTAAGATTAGTAAGATCAAGGTTGGTAGCAAGTACCTTTACCTGTTGAGCTAACTTACCAGCCAGAGGTTTCTTTCTGAATAAGAGAGAGAGAGAGAGAGAGAGAGAGAGAGAGAGAGAGAGAGAGAGAGAGAGAGAGAACTGAGAAAGCAGTGCCAACTGTATCTCATGCTGCTGCACTGTCACATGGCAGATCCTATCAGGCTATTTGGCTCGGGATGGCTGGCGAGGTGATAATATTAACGGTGTTGATAACATCTCGGAGTGATCTGTTTCTGCATGTAGCGCTGAATGGTTTACAAAGCCCTAGACATAATGAGCTTGCTTGACTTCTCAATCATAATCCACACAAACACTGAGAGTCAAACCAGGATACCTATTACCTATGGCTGATTTGTTTAAGTGTCTCATCTGTATTAATTAATCTGATCTCAGCAACCCCCTGAGAGCAGCGTTTTCTTTGTGTCTCAGTCTAATCCATTTATAGATACACAAATGAGGAAACCGAGGCTCAAAGGCCAGGTGACCCTGGGTCGCCAGTCAGGCCCTACCCAGGGGAGATTTATTTGAGACCCTTCAGTCTCTCCAGTCATGTGCCCAACACCATTCCCAGTCTGTGACAGGGACATGCTCTTAGATACACAAGGGGTTCACAGTAGTGGAACAGTCTTTTGTCTTGGTGGAGAGGAGATGAACCTTTAGGAAAACCAGGACAATGTCTCTGAGACACGTGAGGCCAGGACTAAGAGGGAATCTTGGAGGGAGACAAGGTCAGCACAGGCCCCAGGAATGAAATCAATATCAACCACAAATTCACTTATAAATTCATTAATATTCAATGGACTCTCCTGTTCCCATAGAGAGGCTGGAAGCTTTCCATTCTCAGAGAAGTGGGGACAAATGACAGCTAGCAGGAAGTCAGCAAGTAAGGGAGACTCAGAAATAGAAGGAGCTGCAAAGGCTGGCCCTCTTCCAGTGCCTGGTGGACTCTCTTCTCCAGGCCTGGCCCTGAGCTGCATTTTCCCTTCTGATGATGTAGTAGCACATGGGTGGTTTTCATCTGGAGTTGATGAAAACCCTGGTTGAGAAGGTTAATGGCTGACTTCTGGGTCAAACCATTAACTTCAAAGTTGAGGATCTGGGTGGTGATGGTACACAACTTTAATCCCAGTGCTCAGGAAGCTTAGACAGGTGGATCTCTGTAAATTCAAGGCCATCCTGGTCTACAGAGCAAGTTCCAGGACAGCCAGAGCTACATAGAGAAACCCTGTCTTGAAAAACAAAACAAAAGAGGCCCAGGACAAGTGTGGTGGTTATCTTGATTGTCAACTCGACGGGCTCTAGAGTCACCTAGGAGACCTATCTCTGGGTATGTCTATGAGGGAGTTTCTAGATTGGCTAAATGAGGTAGCCATTCATTATTGCACATGGCTGTGGTCCAAGACTGAACGACAAGGAGAAATCAAGCCATATTTTGGCATCCATCTCCTCAGGCTTCCTGAGCTTGCAATAGAACCAGCTACCTCACACTCTCGCCTCCATGCCCTCCCTATAAGGGCGGACTGCACCTTCAATCTGTGAGCCTAAATAAAACCTCTCTTCCCTTTCCAGTTGTTTCTGTCAGGTGTTTTATCACAGCAACAAGGGTAGTCATCCAAGAGAGGCAGTACCAGCACTACCAGAGAGAATCTTCTGAGAACAGTGTGTGAGACTTTACACCCAAGGCGTCAGGAGGCATTTGAAGTTGTGCCTTAGTATCGAGTTTGCAGAAACCAGGGTTGCTACTTGACCCCCTAATATGTACAGGACAGCCCCACAGCAGCTTATCTGGCCTCAAGTGCCAAATTTGAGAAGCCTGGGCTGGACTTCAGAGCCAGGATTGAGAAGCAGACACTGGGCAGCAGGCCTCAGAACCACCAGAAACTCTCACTCAAATGGACAAGAAGGATAGTTGGGGACAATGGGGACATAATTTGTCTCTGGGCACAGCCACTTCAGGCCACAGATGGAATCTGAAGCCATGACAGTAGGTATCGGTCTGACTTTAGGCCAATTTCTTGCCTCCCACTGCTGTGGCTACAATACGAGGACTAAATAACTTCAAGTGGCTGCTAGCTTCAGGGGGATTTTCAGCCCGCCCATCATGGTGAAGAAAGGATGGAGGAGAGGAGCAGCTCGGCTCCTAGGTGCAGGCGTGTGTGTGTGTGACAGAGACTGTCTCTGTCACAGAGATAGAGCAATGGGAGACAGAGATAACATACTCAGTCTTAGTTAGGGTTTCTGTGGCTGTGAAGAGACACCTGACCACAGTAACTCTTATAAAGGAACAGATTTCAATGGGGCTGACTTACAGTTCAGGGATTCAGTCTGTTATCATCATGACAGGAAGCTTGGCAGCCTATGGTACTGGAGAGGGAGAGTTTTACATCTGGATTGGCAAGCAGCAGGAAGAGAGTGACACTGGGCCTGACTTGAGCTTCTGAAACCTCCAAGTTCAACCCCCCCCCCCCAGTGACACACTTCTTCCAACGAGGCCACGCCCACTCTAACATGGCCACACCTCCAAAGAGTGCCACTCCCTGTGACCCTGTAGAGGCCATTTTGACTCAAACCTCATTACACAAGGACCCAGCCTAGACTTAGCCAGTGTTAGCCAGTGGTTCACCTCCCAAGGTTGCCAAGGTAACAGTGCCACCAGCTGGGGACCAAGAACTAAGCCTGTGGAGGACCTTTCACATTCAAACCTTAAGGGCAACTTTAGGCAACTCAAGGGCAACTCAATCCCCTTTCCCTCTAACTACCGTATATTCGTTTAATGTCTATCTCTCCCGATGTGCTGGAAACTTCTCCATCCAGATATTTGGGACCTACCACATACCCGGCAAGGGGAAGGTATGAGAATATTGGTTTAATTAATGACAGTGTTTCTAGAATGTTCATGATGACAGAGTCTATGACTGATGAGAGTTTATTCCTCAGCTCCGAGGGCCGTACCAGGCTCAGCACACACTCACTCATTTTGTCTCTGTAGCTTCAAGCAGTGGATATTGTAATCACGGATGTGTGGTGGATGATAGAGCTGACACGGTGAGGAGGGGAATAACCAAGTCCTACACAGCCAAGCGTGTGAGGGAGGAGGCAGGATCGAAACCCAAGGTGTACGTCATTAGCTTCCCTAACCTCTGATGCAGCTGTAGACTTGCAGTGACCTGGTGCCAAGGGTCTGTCTTTGCGCCATTGAGGCAGGAAGAATCACTGTGAATGTGAGTGTCCCCATTCCCCAAACGCACTACGCACTGGGATCCTGGACTAAATACAAAGGAGAAAAGTGAAGTGAATATGAACATCCATCTCTCTGCTTTCGGGCTGCAGAGCCACGTGACCAGCCGCCTCACTCTGGGCTTCCCCACCACAACAGCTGTACCCTCACACTGAGAGCCAAAGAAAACCCCCCCATCCTTAAGTTGCCTTTGTCAGATGTTTCCTCGTAGCCATGAGAAAAGACACTAATTCGACAGCTCACACTTATTAAGCCCCGTGTGATGGGAACTGCTTTGAGCGAAGTGAAACGCTCGTCAATTCTCATGGACACACACAGACTTCTGGGTACCACTGTCATCATCCTACCCAGCAGGCGGGCAGACCAAGGTCTACAGAGAAGGATGCAAACATGGTTAGGGCTTCACAGTCGTAAAGAGCCATGCCAGACAGGAGCCCTGGCAGTGGAGCTGAGACACCAACTTCACTACTGCACGAGCCTCCCTCAGTCTGCCTTCCCTGCAAAGACCCAAGAGGGATGGGTGGGTAGCTCCACCTCCTACCTACAGATCTAAGGCGTGTCTTCCCATGTACCTGCTCTGCCAAAGACATGTCTAATCACCTGTCTGGAGTTTCCTTCCCAGCCAGCACTGTTGGGAGACCATGGCAGTCAGTACCATGTAAGTCCTCGCTGCTGGCTGCGTGAGTGCGTGTAATCAACCAACCATGAGATCGGAAATTGGACAGATGACAACAGAGGCAGCAAGTCGGGGACCAGCTTGACGACAGGGAAGGAACAGCTCTAACAATTCCGTATTAACAATTCTCCTGGTCTCCGACTTCTTCCCTCTGCAGCTAATCTTGCCGCATCCTAATGAGGCAGGACCTGGATGTCTGCTCAGATTGCTGTCCCAGTCAGCACGCGTGCAGCTGCCGTTCTCCTTTGTTTCAGACAAGTGACTGCTTGGCATGTCCCACTTCATAGGAGCAGTAACCCTCTTTCCTTACACAGTAACCACACAGACTTTGGAGCCACGGCTGTTGATGGGCAAAGGTTGGGGATAACATACTTCCCGAGAGTCCCCATGTATGTGACAGTCACACCTGGCTAAGTGACCTCTCTCCCAGGAAAAGCCAAACCTTCCTGAGGTGTCAGAAAGCCCCTTCACGTCTGTGGAAGGCAGCCCATGGTGATAGATTGGCAAATGGTTTGCTACCAAAACCACAGAGGAGCGGGAGAGCCCTGAGTAGTGGCATGGGTGGCTTTTCTTATAGTTTAAATATCACCACTATGGCCAAATGTCACACCGCCAAAGTCCCTTCGATCTCAGGAGCTTCGACTTGCTGGTGATAGCCCATTCTGGGCAAGAAGCCTGCCTTGCACTTCATGCCTCTCATAAGTCTACCGATTCACTGGGGGAACTAGGAGAGATACTTCACTTAAACTGAACTTTAAGAACAGTGAAAGATACTATAAGGGTACCAGCTGCCACACCCTCCCAATAAATAGCGGCCACACCAAGCCTCAAGTGAATAAATAATAATCCATAGAACCCTTTCCAAACTTATAAACACCATGGAAACCTTCCCTTTCTTTCCCTTAGTATGGGGGCGGGGGCAGTCACCAAGGATATCACCCACAAGCAGGGGAAGCCTGTGACCTCTCTCCAAAAGGCAGGCAGGGGATCTGCAAAGCAAATGCTCCATCTGGAGATGTTAAACAGTGAATGGGGAAGCTCAGAGCTAGTGAGGCTTGCCCTCTCTCATACTCTTCCTTTTCAATCCCCTTTCAGCCTCCCAGGGGGTAAACCTCACCTGAGAGCATTGTGGGTAATAAAAGAACACTTGAAGCCAAAAATGTCAGAAACAAGCCATTCCAGGACATTTGGACTAGGTCCAAAAGGTTGGGAGCTTAAAGGATGGGATTGATCTGGTTAACATTTTGTTCTGACAAAGAATGCAAGGCATGAGAATTAATTTCATTGTTGACAGGCAAAGGGATGCTGCAGCTAGGTGAAGTAGAGGGTTTGACATTTCATCCATCCATTCATCCAGTCATCAACCTACCTATACATGCATCATATGTACTTTCATCCATTCCACCTATCCATCATTCATCCACCCATCCACCCATCCGTGCATCCATTCCATTCATCCACCCATCCACCCATCCATGCATCCATTCCATCCATCCATCCATCCATCCATCCATCCATCCATCCATCCATCCATGCACCCATCCATGCACCCATCCATCTACCCATCCATCCATCCATCCACCATCCATCCATCCATCCATCCATCGTCCATCAACCCATGCACCCATCCATGCACTCATCTATCCACCCAACCATCCACCGATCCATCCATCCACCCACCCACCCATCCATCCATCCACCCACCCACCCACCCATCCATCCATCCACCCACCCACCCACCCATCCATCCATCCACCCACCCACCCACCCATCCATCCACCCACCCACCTACTCATCCATCATCCATTCATCCATCCATCTATACATCTTTCCTTCCTTCCTTCCTTCCTTCCTTCCTTCCTTCCTTCCTTCCTTCCTTCCTTCCTTCCTTCCTTCCTTCCTTCAACTTATTCATGTACCCATCTACCTGCCCTGTTGTGTTTCTTAAACAAGATCTCAATCATTTGATTTTACTAATGAAGACTTGGGACCCAGATGCTGGGGTGAAAGGCTGTTAACTCAGAGAAGCAGAGAAAGCAACCATCTCACCTTCCTCCTAAGGTGATGTCCCAGAAGCAATCTCCTCTTTCATGAAACCTCAGAAAACTTCCTTCAAACTGAATGTCTCCCTTCTACTTCCTGTGTATCTATCTGTCCTCCCGACTCCCTCTTACTTAATAATCCTCTTTTTTGCATTCTTTCAACTGGTTGCTTGCTCTGCCTTTTGACCTATGGTTGACTTTATTTAATTCTGGTTACTATATCCAAGCAAAAAACTGTTGGATTAAAGGTGTGTACTAAGGTTGAGTCACACCACAACTAAAAACAGGTTTTCCCAATAAATAACACAACCTCATGGTTCACAATATGATCAAATATCCTGTGACACCACCTGCCCACCAACCCAAGTCCATCTATTCATCCAACTACTGGGTCATGTCACCTTTCATGTGAAACAATCCAAGGTCACCAACGACAGTGCAAAATTTAATAGTCAATTTCCCTACCCATCTTAATCTTTCAGTAGCGTTACCTTAGTGAGGGTTACCGTTGCTGTGGTGAAACTCAGCCTCACCCATGACTTGGTCCCACCTGGCACTGTGCCTTCCTTGTGCCTTGTCACTAATGTGACTTTCCTAGAACACCCCAAGAGCATCCATTTTGTCTCCTGGTTTTCCAAAAAACATAGCCGGACCCGATCACTGCTCTTCCCCAGATCTGCTTTTGGCTTCCCATTTTCCTCAGGAGAAATGGAAGCTTGCTACAAGCGAAGCCCCCCTGGCTACCTCCAAGCTTTCAATCTCTGATGCTCCTCCCAGGGCAGTATGGCTGGGCCACAATAACCCACTCTTTCCATTCCTGTCTCTACATGGTACAGTCCTACCCAGCTCCGTCTCTGCGTGGTGCACCCTCACCTGGCTCCATCTCTGTGTGGTGTGTCCTCACCTGCCTCAATGTCTGCCCTGTCTGTCCCTCGCCTGCCTTAGATTCTACATGGCACTTTCTCGCCTGCTTCAAGGGTCCCCACATGCTGCTTTGCTATGGCTTCCCGCCATCCCGTGTGACACAGAAGGCTCCCGATGCCCTGGACTTTGTGCCTCTTCTTTACACTGTCCTTCTAGTGCTCGTATTAGCCCAGCTATTGGTTTTCCCCATTAGTGTCCTTTCTAGGGTTTCTATTGCTGGGATGAAACACCGTGACTAAAAAGCAACTTGGGGAGGAAAGGGTTTATCTGGCTTACACTTCCAGATCTTAGTCGACCACTGGAGGAAGTCAGAACAGTCAGTCAAGCAAGGCAGGAACCTGGAGTCAGGAGCTGATGCAGAGGCCATGGAGGGATGTTGCTTACTGGCTTGCTTCCCTTGGCTTGCTCAGCCTGCTTTCTTTTAGAACCCAAGACCACCAGCCCAGGGATGGCTCCACCCACTATGGGCTGGGCCCTCCCTCATTGATCACTCATTGAGAAAATGCCATGTAGCTGGATCTCATGAAGGCATTTCCTCAATGGAGGCTCCTTGCTTTCAGATGACTCTAGCTTGTGTCATGTTGACACACAAAACAGTGTCTGACCATTTCTTTATAATACAACGTTTATAGAGGCAGAGGATGGGTCTTGATTATTGTTTTAATTTATAGACTAATGTTCAGTGCACAGTAGGTAACAGGAAGAATGCTGAGTCCATCCATTCATTCACCCACCTACCTGTCCATGTGTCCACCAACCTATCTACTCATTTTCCATCTGGTCAGCTGCTCTACCATCTAATGCACTTGCCAGTGAGTTCATCTGTCCATCTTCCCTCATCCATCCAGCTACAATCTATGCATTCATCATCCATCCATGTATGTATTCATCCATGCATACATCTGTCTGTCTATGTGTGCACCATCTGTCCATCCACTTACGTCCATCATCTCTCATCCATTCAGCTACACATCCATCTATGTTTGCACCTATCTATGCATCTGTCTATATGTCTATATACTATGAACTATCCACCCACCTGTGGATGCATGCATCCATCCACTGGCTTACCTATACATTACCAACCTGTCCATCCATGTATCCATTTGTCTGTCTATCCGTTCATCCTTTTTTTCAACTCATCTATCCATCCATCATCCATCCATCTATGCAACCAGACAACCATGCACTAATTTTTTTGTGGTGAGTTTGGATAGGTTTGGAAGGTCCATTGTGTGAGACCTTCACATGTAAGAGTGGATGATCAGAGGTAGGTCTGTGGGAATGCAGCGAGTGGGTAGGCCTTTTCCAGGACAGTGGTTACAATAATTATGAGACTACTCCAGACTTATTTTTGCAGCACCTGGCTTCATGCACGTTGTGATGGCTATAAAGCACTTGCATACTCATGACTCCACTGGGCATTCTATGACCACAATGCACAGTAAGTTACCACTAGACACACGGGCTGATTAAATTCATCACACCAATTGTCTTTAAGTGTTCTACATACACACATGCCTAATGGCTGCAATACTGGACAGAAACTTCTAGAAGGGTCCTATTAGAAAACAGCATTTCACAACTGCCCTTGTGGTTTTTATACTCTGTTTTATAGACAAGGAAACGAATGCAAGGGCCTCGGCCAGCAAGGCAGATGGTGCCTTGAAGCCTGGTTTTCTGACTCTAAGCCGATTGCTTCCTTCAAAGCAGGGCAGGGTGAGGACCTGGCCCCTGAAGGTTTGCTGCTGACTCTGTTTCAGACGCAAAACATGCTTTTGATGTTTGCCTACTTGCAATGGCCTTTCTCCATGTTGTCTGTGCAACAGTCACACCTCCTTCTGCAACAGCACCTTATCTTCCCAGGCTACCTCTGCCCGCTACTGTCAGCCCCAGGAGCCTTGTGAGGAATTCATCCATTCTCACCAAAGACACACATACACACACACACACACACACACACACACACACACAAACACACACAAATGCATTCACACACATGAACACACATGAACACCCACATGAATGCATTCACACACATACGCATGCACACACAGAAGAATGCACACATGTATGTATGTATGCACACACTCATATGCATGCACACACACATACACACACACATACACATGCACACCTGATACACTCTGCTGGCTATGTGGGTGGCTCAGGTTCCTGGTGGAGACTCTTTTCGGTGCTGGTTGTGAGAACTGGAATGCAGATGCTCAGGCAACATCCTCCCAGCATGCACTGGAGCTCTCTTAACCATTTCCAGCTCCTAATCAGTGCTGTTGGAGAAAGTCCACTTCCAAGCTCCTGGCTTCTTAGAGGCTTATGAATAAGGAAACAGAGCTTCACCAGAAGCAAGCATCTCTCCTGATCTTCTGCCTCCAAACAGGAGGCCCAGGCAAGGATGTAAGAAAAAGGAGGCACAGAGGTGAGTGATCATAAAGAACATTCTAGAAGAGGTGACTGGGTGGTTTTCTAAGTCTTGCAAGGACCTGTGCCCTACACTATGACAAGGCAGTGGGACCCACTGGACAGTGTCATATGGTGGTGATGGGTCTGGACCCTGGACAGAGGCTACCAGTTTCACTGAAGACACACATGGGCTCAGGGCCTTATACTGTGCACACCTAGGGGATCAGATGGGGCCTGAGACCAGGGTGGATGGAGCATGCTCCGCCCACAGAGTCAGTCTCCTTTCTCACCATTCTGACCGGGGTGGTGTCTCCTCGCTCCCACTGATCAGGTTGCATCTGCTTGGACTTCTTACTCACTTAGCTGCAGGGTAGGACTTCTACTTGAGACAATCAACATGGCAGTCCCACAGTGTGGCAAGTGGCACAGTGCAAACGCTGTGTCTGCAGAGCTGACTGTCATGGCCCAAAGCTCTTTAGACACTTCGTCTCAGCAAGTGTCTTTTCGACTCAACCCTCCAATCTCCAAAGCTTTGGGCATTTTGCTTTGTAGCTGAAGACGTTACTGTTCCCCATGGTTGATCTCTTATACCTCACTTTCAAAGCTTCTGCCGGATGGTCGAAGGTCAAGGCCGAAGATAGAGGGGGTGCACCAAGATCAGAGCTGAGTTCTCATCTCCATGGGGAGCAACCAGAACCTTCTGTCTTCCTGTGAGTTCTCTTGTGTCTCCCGCTCCCTTCCAGATACCTTGGGCTCAGTGGTGAAGCATGTGGGGGGTGGGTGTTGGGCAGCTGCAGGAAGGCGGATACTGAGCACACGGAGCCTGGCACAGCCCTGGAGCCACTCACAGACAGAAGCAGACTCTTAATAGCCCTGGATTCTTCCAGCAGGTCTGTGCGCTAATTAAACCTGCCCCTCACAGCCACTGCGCAGGATGGGGACCTCCCTTGAAAGCTGTAATTTGCCAACATGAAGGCAAGCAGAAACAAGTATTCAAACATCGCCCGCAAGCACTGCCTCAGAATATCGATTAGCAAGAAGCAGAGACCCCGGGGCCGGCTTTCCAAACCTCGAACCCCTTTCAGATCAATATTTCTCTCCTCGGTATGCAGAAGGGGAAGACCCTTTTAATTTAGAGCTGGAAGCTCTCCAGGAGATGTGACATCCACCCGCCCTGTTGTCATGTTCCACTTCACTGAAAACACCATGATAGGTGAAGATAGGAAAATTACAGAACTCATTCGAAGGGATTCTATGAAGCCAGCCACGCATCTCTAATGATTCGCAAAATGACTGGTCTCTGGCGCGCTGCCTGTAATTAGGGCTGTACTGTGCTGAATTGGTGTCCAAAGGGACCTTGCATGTGGGGATCCGTAAGGAGTCTAGAGTCTGTCCCCTGAACTGTGTGTGCGTGGTTGGGAAGGGGAACCACAGAAGGCTGGGAGCTCACCCTGAGAAGTTCAAGAGACCCTCAGAGTTTTCATAGGAAAAGCTCGAGGGTACCTGAAAGGCAAATGGAGACTTAAAGTATCCAATTGGGCTTGTGAAGGAAAGTGGAGGGTTGGGCAGAAGGCTTGGTATATAAATGTGCTTGCCCTGTAAGCCAGATGACCCGAGTTCAGTCCTGAAACCTGAGACAAAACATAGACCCAGTGGCCTGCATCTGCAATCCCAGAATTCCAATGGTGAGATGGGAAGCTGACACAGGAAAATTAGCCAGAAGCTCAAGGGCTAGCTGACCTGGCGTTTGCTGAACAGAGGTACAAACAAGAGAGCTTCTGACTCAAAATAGGGAGGCGGGCAAGAACTGACTCTTAAAGTTATTCTCTGATCTCTGTACACACATATGCACATACACAGATACACATATCCACATGTACAGACGCATCCACACAGGCACAACATGTACACACACGCACACCTGTACACATACACATGTGCGCATATGCGCGTGTACACACACATGTATACATATATTCACATGTGTACACACATACACACCCACCCACACATGCACACAAACACATGCACATACACAAAGCAACAATGAAAAAGATGAGCAGGAGCTTTTAGAATTTTAAAGATTTTAATTTCTAATTATTTGTGTGTGTGTGTGTGTGTGTGTGTGTGTGCCTGCAAGGTCAGAAGTCTACCACAGGGAGGGGACAGGAAGTAACCACGCTTGCTCAGTGTTCTACTTCCGGTCTCCCTTTCCTATACAGTCTCACAGCATGGCCTACAGTTTCACATATCCTTGGGTAGTCTAGTCCCAGGAGCAGTCCACAGCTCAGGATACCTCATAGTGTTCAATCTTCCGTAGCCTAGAATCTCCTACAGTCTTGGGTTCTCCCCCAAGCAACGATCTGTCTCTCAAGCAAGGATCTTCCACAGATCGGGCCAGTGAGAAGCCCACATCTGGAGAGTCAGATGAGGTTTCTGGATGCTTATGGAGTCAGACCTAAAGGGATGGAAAGTCCTGGAAGGAACTTCAGGATCCTTGAAGTCTAGCAAATTGTAGGATCAGATATAGTCTTTCCTTTCCTTTCTTTTCTTTTCCTTTCCTTTTCTTTCCTTTTCTTTCCTTTCCTTTCCTTCCCTTTCCTTCCCTTCCCTTCCCTTCTTTCCTTTCCTTCCCTTCCCTTCTTTCCTTTCCTTCCCTTCCCTTCTTCCCTTCCCTTCTTCCCTTCCCTTCCCTTCCCTTCCCTTCCCTTCCCTTCCCTTCCCTTCCCTTCCCGTCCCGTCCCGTCCCGTCCCGTCCCGTCCTGTCCCGCCCTCCTCTCCCCTGTTTCTGAGAAAGGTTCTTTCTATGTAGTCCAGGCTGGCCTTGAAAGCACGATCCTCCATCTTTAGCCTCCTGGATTCTGGATTGTGGGTATGTGTTACAACTCCCACACCAGGCTTGTATCAGATATGCAACACTGGCCATCAGCAAATTATTGTCTGCTAACTGGGCCAGGCTCCAGGGACACAGAAACAATATGTCAAGCATAGGCCTTGGCCAGGAGCTTATGGGATGGGGGCAGGGTCTCTGATAGAATTCTGGAGAAGTGAGATTGAATGCTTTTGATGTCACATACCCAAGTAAGGATTGTATTAATAGCTAACCTACACAGAATGATCCCGAAGAAGTGCCCACCACAGAGCGCTCCTCACCTCAGGGAGGTGACATTTGCCAGTTATCAAGATTTGCAATGGTCAGCAAGCAGGTCTGCAGAGCCTTTAATTAACAGGATCCAAACAGTGCATTCGGTAGTAAGAATCAGAGATGCATGGAGGTGGTGGGAGCAAAAGCTTGGACCGAGTCACAGCATCTGATCCCACCAGCATCCTAAACAGGGATTGGCCAGGTGATCTGGGAATAGGGGATGGGCTGGGTGAAGAGGGCATGGAGGGTCAAGGAGGTTCCAGACAGATGGAATAATTATGTACATGGTAGGGCACTGGGAGACTGAAACTGAGAAAGGTTTCCCACGGTCACTGTGACAGAGTGTGACCAGGAAGGGTGTGTGTGTCCTAGAATGACAGGAATATGCTTTCTTTCTCAAGGTGCTAGTCTGGAGATTCTGGGAGAATTCTCTCAGCCTTTTGCAGTTCCTGGGAATTGTCTTTGGCTTGTGATGTCACCACCCCACCGTGTGCCTCTTCAGTCAGGGGCATTTTCTTATGTCCCTGCCTGGTCTTATAACAAGGACCCTGAGATCGGATTGGGGATCATCCTAATCCAGGGTGATCTCAACCTAACTTTACCAGCTCTGTATAGAAAGAAAGGTCTTTTCAAACTCGGTCATGTCCTTAGGCTCAAGGTGCACATAAATCTGAGGGACACAATTCTACCCACTGGAGGCAGGATGGCTTCAGAGCCTGGGCAGAAGGCTCTGGAAGTAATTATTATTCAGTGGGGGGCAGAGGGGCAGAAACCACAAGATCTCTTGCTTGGAGGAAGGGGTTCTGAGCAAGAAGAATTGCATTTACTGGTCTCCAATGAGCTCTTGCGCAGGGCCAGGCTGTCACCACAGCAGATGGTATAGGTGGGGGAGGGGGGAGGGCCAGCCAGAGAGCAAAGGCCTGGTTTTAAAATATACCAGACCAGGGCGATCTGTCTTCCCTGCTAAGCAGATATGTTATAGATTCTATTAAAAGCACAGGCAAACCTTAGAAGACAGGTCCTAATAAGCAATTCTAATTACCATCTTATTAGCCACTCTCGTCCCAGGGTGAGCTATTTTCATACTGGAAGGAGCTGCATCCACAATTCTTTGAAAAAGTTGGCTGTGTCTGGCATCTCTGGACATGGTGTTTTAGTGTGGAAGAAGGTGGGTCTGACCTTGGGTGGGAGATAGTCAGTCCCCTACCCTCAACATCTAGTTCTTTATATTAAGCGTTCACTCTCTGGCTTCTTGTTACACGTGTTATTTTGAGTGAGATAGTGTTTCTATGGAGCTCAGACTGGCCTTGAACTTGCTGTATCCTCCGTGATTTTCTGAGTTCAGCGCAGAGATGTGCACCGCTGTGCCTGGCTACGTCAATGCATCACAAAAGGAAGTCATCTGTGGAGAATGCTCAGGGCTCTGTGTTTAAGCTGCCAAGCAACATTTCTACCCTCTTAGCATAGGGCCAGCCGGATGCAGTGTGATGGACAGTTTCCGTGGAAGGGCTGGTTGGGATGAGCCTCTTCTGTGCCAGTGACCAGGACATCAGGACCCCCTGGCAGGTTGGGTCTGATTATTTCACCCCCTGTGCAATCCCAGCACAGTGGGGGAAGTTGGTTGACAGATGGTAGTGTAGCTGATACAGCCCTGGGTGATGCCAGCCTAGGGCCCACCTTCTGGATACAGTGCTGAGGTGCCTGCCAGATGTTGCCAGATGTTGCAGGAGTTAAAAGAGATAGGATCGAAAACCAGGCTTCCTAGCTGCCTGACTTTATCGTGATTTCAACTGCATGTTCGGGGAGATGCCCTCTCTGAATTACAGTTCCTCAAAAGTCAGGCGCTGAATGTTTAAATTCCCTGAACTCCCACAGTCGTTGTATTAGGAAAGGGGGTTGTGTGTGTGTGTGTGTGTGTGTGTGTGTCTGGGATTAGATGAGGTCTTGAGAGGAGGGCCCCCAGATGACATGAGGGGCTCTATAAGAATAAAAAGAGGCATCTGGGCTGGCATGCTGGCATTGCCTCTCCACACACGCTGTGCCACCGCAGGAAGTTCTGCCGGAAGCCAGCGGCCATCTTGGACTTCTTGCCATCTCATCTAGATCTGTGAGTTAAACAGCCCCCTGTGCTTTATAAATCACACAGTTCCAGGCATTTTATCACAGTAACAGCAAACAGATAAAGACATATTCCCTCAGCAGATTCTACCTAGAAACCACTATTGAAACAGCCGCTGGACAGCCTGGAGAGATGGCTCAGCAGTTAAACCACATGGTGGTTTGCAACCATCCATAATGAGATCTGATGCCCTCTTCTGGGGGTGTCTGAAGACAGCTACAGTGGACTTACATATAATAAACCAATAAATCTTTTTAAGAAAAACACCTAAAATAGTCACTGGATGCTGATTTCCCATGTTTGAAGCTTCACATATATCCTGGGAAAAGTGATTGTTAGAAAAGTCTCAGTTGTTGTTATCTGCTTTTGTTATGTGACTTGGTATAGGACTCTGGCTAGCTTCAAATGAACTATGTAGACCGGGCTAGCCAGAGCCAGACATGGTTGTCTATGTCTTTCATGCCAGAATTCTAGGGGTAGAGGGAAGTGAGTCAACAATTCAGTGCTCTTAGGTACACAGGTAGTCCAAGGCCAGCCTGGGCTACATGAGGCCCCATTTCAAGAAAACAGAATAAGAAGGCATAGTCAGCCCAGAGGGTAAGGGGCTTGGCGCCAGGCCTGACATACCTGAGGTGGATCTCAGGACCCACGTAGTTGAAGGAGGGAACTCACTCTGGTAAGTTGTTCTCTGATCTCCACAGCCATGCTGCGGCATGCACCCCCTGCCCTGCCCCAAACAAACAAACAAACAAACAAATGTAAAAAAGAAAAAAAAATACCTAAACCAAACCAAACAAACAAAAAGAAAAAAGTGAAAAGCAGATCTTGAACTTGAAGTAATCACAGAGGTGGGCACCAAGCTCTCTGGGTAGCAGAGAATGACTTTGAACATCTGATCCTCCTGCCTCCACCTTCTAAGTGCTGGAATTACAGGTGTGTGCCACCTTGCCCTGCCTACCTGGTGCTGGGGAAAGAACCCGGGGCTTTGTGTTTGAGAAAGCTACATCTCAAGCCCCTCTGCAATATTTTTACTGACCCCCCCACCCCCATCTGCCATTTGTCAAGATGGCCACTGGCATCCTGGGTCCACCCAGAGGCTGATTCCAAAGATTAGTTTTAAGCTGTCTTCACGCCCTGCTGGTTTTTGCTGTTGTCAGTGGGGAGCCTCCCTTGACGTGACTAATCTCTCTCTGTCCCCAGGCTGGGGGTTTGGAAGGCACCATTGGCAAAAATCAATCCAAAGCAATTAAAACCCTACCACATCTGATTGCACCAGGAGCAAGATTGATCGAAGCGTACTGGAAAGGAAGCCGGCTCTGTTTCAGCCCTGAGAACCAGAGAGGCCACTCTCCCCGCCCCTTAGGCTCAGGGCCTCAATCCCGAACCCCGAAGGTCCCCCTTGTGGAAGGCCTCCGACAGACAACGGAAGCCTTGTGATTCACAACACCTTCCGGTTACCCGATTCTTGGCTTGTACATTAATTATGGGGATTGTCAAATTGGATTTTAATTGCAATTTTGGATATGCTAATTTCACTCAATTATTAAGCCCTTATTTGTTTCTTTTATTCTCTCTCTCTCTTTCTCTCTCTCTCTCTCTCTCTCTCTCTCACAGATGCAAATGTACACGAACCTGTGTACACAGAGAAGCCAGAAGAGCACCGCAGCAGTCCCCTCCGCCTCTCTCCACCTTATTCTTGTAAGACAGCCACTGCACCTGGAGCTAGGCTAGCAAGTAGTAAGCCTCTGTGATCCTCCTGTCTCAGAGCCCCGCCGCTGTGTCGAGGTTACCGTTAGTGTATGAGTGGCCAAGAGGGCTTTCCCCCACTCTCTTTTCAGTAACTTTGAGTTTATTTTCTGACGGTTTCTTACAAGCACACAATGTTTTAAAATCAGATTCATCCCCTCATTCCTCTCCCTTGACCCCCTCCCACCCTCTCTGGAACCTTCCTTATTTCCCCAGCATGCCCCTCCTACACTGTCATGTGACCCGCTGAGTTTCCTTAGGGCCAGATGCATATGCATAAAGCATTACCTATTGGGTTACTGGCAACTTCCCAGTGGCTTCACCTCTGAAGAAAAATGACTGTCCCTCTTCCAGCAGCCGTTAACCACCAATAGCTACTTAAGTAGAGGCCGGCCCTCGTGTGGCCGTCCACTATTCCTGCAGACCTGGAATTGTATGTGGGTGCTGGGATCCACGCTCAGGTCCACAGGCTGGTGCAGCAAACCCTGGCTCAGGCACGTCTCCAGCGGTGCCCTTCATCTCCATCCCAGGACCCTGGGGTCTTGACTGCACAGAAAGGAGACCGAAAGAGTACCATGTTCATCGCTTTCCAGTTCCTGACTAGTTGTGACCAGTGTGACCAGCTGCCTCCAGCCAGCTGTCTCCAGCCAAGGTGTCACCCTGCTCCCCCGCCCCGCCCCTCGCCCCGCCCACCCCCCACCTTCTCCGCTTGCTCCAGCCGTCCCCACTCAAACTGTGAGCCAAAACAAACCATTCCAGAAGTGTTGTTCCGTCCCAGTGATGAGAAAATCCACTCCCACACAGAGGGCGCATCCCACCCTCGCTCTCCCTCTAAGTCACCACCATGCAGGGGCATGTCTCTTGCCCTCGCTTTCCACCAGTAAGTACCAGGGGCAGAATGAGAATGCAGACAGGAGCTGAGGGTCTTGCGATGGTCAATACCGATGGTCAGTACCACAGGGTCTGCAATCATCTTGGGGATCAATCTCAGCGCATCTTTTAGAGATTATCTGGACCCGAGGACAAGTGGCTGAGGTGCATATTTTACATAACAAAGCAGACCTGGCCTCCAGGTTCTCCCAGCATCCCTCAGTCCCTGCCTGGCAGACCCCGCCCCCAACCTAGAACTTTCCAGTCCAAGGGTCCAGTCCCTTCCTGCAGCGGTTCTTCCCTTCACAATAGAGACATTTTGGGCTCTCCCTCTCTTACTGCACCTGCACCCCTTTTCTCTTTCTCTTCCCCCTACCCCCCTCTTCCTGGGCCTCTGTCCTTGAGTCTGGTAAACTCACTGAGATCAGCTTCCCAATAAACCCGCCTGCAATATATTCTAATCTGTCTTAAATTGGCTCATTTCACTGGCGCGGAACCCATAGGTCAACCCATAGAGGAAGACCCATCTTCAGCTTTGTCAGTACTGTCCCACGACTGGGTTCCTGCAGTGCCCAGAAACTCGAATGCTAGCCGAGCACCAACTGCTTCCTGACCGTGGCTATGAACAGCTTCCTCCCCTTCCTGTCCCACATCGTCCCAGCCACAATGGAATCTATCTCCCATCCATAGGCTCAAATAAGCCCTATGTTCTTTTAGATGCTTTAAAACATTTATCTTGCTTACTTATTTGGGGTATGTGTACATGCGTGTAAGAGGGTGTGTATTCATGGTGTGGTGCATGCGTGGAGCTCAGGGGATAACCTTCCAGTTTGTACCTCCAACATGTGCGCCCCAGGAATTGGAAGGTCATCGGACACGGCGGCAAGCCTCTTTACCCACTGAGCCATCTCACAGGTCCCTCTGTGGTAAGACATTTCGTGGCAGCAGGGAGGAAAGCAGCTAATGGTTAACATCTTCCGATCTTTCTCCACATACCCATCCTTTTTTTAGAAACAGCAATGTCCTCCAACTCTGGCTATTGTTGTCGATACTTAGTTGTTTCCATGGAAACGCAGTTATCAGGAAACAGTAGAATTGAATTGGAAGCGTGCGTGCATGCCCTGTTTAGAGCGGCAGTCGCAGGGCAGGTGGGAGTGGCCCTGATACCCTTTGACTAATACATGGATAAACATCGAAGGCAACATCTTCGCAAAGTGACAGAGCTCCATCAGCGGGAAGCGCTGGTGCTTGACGCGACATGGAGAGGTGATGGGAAAGAAGCCAGTGGCCAAAGACCACATCCTAAGCACTGTGCACACAAACACCAGGCTTTCCCGTGGGTGCTGGGGATCGAACTCAGGCTGGAGAAACATGCCTCACAGACAGAAGCAGTTGGTTTCCTGTTCTGTGTGCAGGATAGCCACTGGTCCATTTCCAGGTTGGTGCTAGGATAGACACCGCGTGGGTACATCCTATAGGTCTGAATGCGTTGAGCACGGGCTCGAGAGGGGGACTAGGCTGGGTGTTGGGGGAGGGGTTGCACAGCCACTAAAGCTTCTTGCAAGGTGCAAATTATCTAGCAACTCTTTCTCCTTGTATAGGACTGGAGAAGGCTAATTCCACCCGGAACAACATGCAATAGATAAAAATAACTCCAGTGTCTCGGGGAGACAGAGATATTAAAGCAAGACACTACAGAGGGGACACATTCTATTCTTAAAGTCCTAATGAGTGCAGTGGGGTGGAAACAGGCTAACTGTCCTGCTGCATTCGACAGGGCTGCTATCTGGACTGCTGGGGAAGGGCTCTATTAAAAACAGCAGTCCCATTCCAGCTGCCTGCTGTCCCTGGCTCGGTGCTGCAGGTCTGCGCTCTCAGAATAATCTCACCCACGTGTCTCATGGCTCTGCAGTTCAGTTTTGTGCCCAGAGCCACTGTGGAGTCACTTTTTCTACAAAGCCCCTACCAGGGAACATTGGCTGGATCCTAGGGAGCCCGGAACTGCTCACCACACTGGGAGCAATGCCTTCTGCCACACTGTCCCCCAAGCCTTATACTTTTTGAACGGGACACACCTTGAGATGTGGTGAGATGTCTCAGAGGAAACCCCCAACCCACAAGGATCTGCTGGGCGACCTGAGATGCGTGTCCTGTGCTTGTCAAGTCCATGGACAGACTCAGTGGAGATGTGTCTGAGTTTCTCTTCTCCTCTGCTTCAGTTTCTGCATTTATGTGAAAGTAAGCCCACTCAGCGGGGGCCAGATAAGGAACAGGGAAGTGGATTCTTAGGGAGTACAGGCAGCAGTCCGCCATGCCCCGCTGGCAGCCCTGCAGGCAAGCCAGCAATAGGAGACTGGGGTAGATATCCTTCCACAGGAAGCTGAGGATGCTGCCTTGTCAGAGGCTCTGTACCTTGTCAGATATTGAAATCCAGGCCAGTTCCAGCCAGAGGTACAACTCTGCCCCAGCATCAGCACCAGCTCCCTTCTCTCTTTTAAGCTTGTTCCTCAATCCCAGCCCCCCAACTTCAGTGCCCCCAGAAGCCCTTGTTAAAACAGAGGACTGCACCCGACCTGGGGAGGCCGCTGGATGGATTTCTCAGCCACCACCCGACCCACTCATTCTCTTCCTTGAGGCTCAGGCTCCTCCCTTGTGAACACATTTGTAGAGGTCACCAGCACTGGGGGTCTCCCAGGTCAGGTTAAAGGTCGGATCTGAATCCAGCAGGGCCTGGACAGGGCCTGGGAATCTGAAATTTTAACGAGCTTTTAGCTGACACTTTGAGAGGTGAGAGCTTGAGCTGTTTTGCTTATATCTGGGACCTGGCACATGCCCCAAAAGTGAAAACCTTTGATCTAATTGCAAGGCAGGAAAAGTAACTTCCTTCCTCCCTCCCTCCCTCCCTCCCTCCCTCCCTCCCTCCCTCCCTTCCTTCCTTCCTCCCTTCTTCACAGAAGCTGCGATCCACACCTGAACCCCTGGACCTCATTTCCGAGCCTCTTCTTAAAGGTTCACATTTCTCATGTCTTGCTAGTGGCGTGAACCGTGGGCAGGTGAATTCTGCCAGGCCATCTGGTTCTTTGGAAGCATGCCCAGCACTGGCAGTTCTGGCATAGGCAGAGGCTGGACTCTCTGACCAAGTCAAACCAGTGCCCAGCGGGCATTGACAGAGCCTGTGGAAGAAGGACTGGACTCTCTGATGAGCAACATCCCACAGTAGCCGCTACCAGGCAGGACCCCAGGGATGATGCCAGCCCCATTTGTAAGTCACTGGCACTGCTAGGTCACCCTATGGCTGGTTTTGCTCGCTGTGCTCCCCATTCAAGTCGGGGTACACGCATAGACAGACATGCCATCCCCATCTCCCTGGCCATCAGCCCAGCTCCCAGGGTTGACTGCAGCCTGTTGTCCGCTCAGAAGCCCCAGGAAAGCCAAATCCTCACATGGGGACACCTGGAGCACTCCAGATGCCAATCTCAGCTGGACGGCCCAAAGGGAGGACGGGTTGGGATAGAGAAGCAGAGAAGGGGAAAGAAAAGAAATGAGGACCTGAAGGAAGCTAATATTTTATGAACTCGTGCAGCAATCAGATACTTTCTCTCTACTTGTTTATGAAATCAGTGTGCTGAGCTAGGCCTTGCTACCACGCTTTCCAGCTATGAAATACCGGGGCTCAGAGAAAGTATGTCTCTCCTTTAGTGCAAAGGGGAAGAACCCAAATTCAAGACCGGCAAGGAGACCTAAGAAACGACTGGAGGTCCTCAGCAGGCTGAAACCACGCTGAGTGGAGTGTGTGTTCATTCTCACCTCCCACCCTCACTGGTTCTGTCTGCTTCCCTCCCCCTAAGTCCTTCCTTCAGGTCTTAGGGTCCCTGGGTCGGCTGCTAGTACGGAGTCCATCTGAACGTCTGCTCCAGTAGCGGAGAGCCAGGGGCAGCTGCCGGTTGGCCGCGGGAGGGCTGTGGACATGGGTGATGAGCCAGAGCATGCAGGCTTTCTGAATGCTGTATAAACCGGCTGCCAGCCATCCTGGGCCATGCTCTCCACAAGTGGCGGGCCCACTTTCCCCGTCGTCCCTCTGCCGTCTTCGTGTGAAGTTCTAGATGAGCCGACTCTGGCATGACAGCCTTTCATTCAAACACGTTCTGATTGCCTGGCTTGAGCTGGGGCCACAGAAAGGACCTTAGGCAACAACTGACAGGATTGTGGCTATCAGAGCAGTGGGGGGAGGGGAATTTGGGCTAAGGGTCTGGGCAGGCTTGCATTCCTATTCTTGCTTTGCTCACTAGTACCACTGAGCAAGGGACTCAGCCTCCCTAAGTCTCGGTGTTCCCATCTGCACGATGAGGACGACTTCTGCAGTATCTGTGCCTTTGAGCTGCCTTAAGACTTCAAGAAGATATGGTCTATTTGCTATATACAGGGCAAAGAGAGTCAGTCTCCTAGGTGGCTGGCTGGTCGGCACGAGATTGGAACTGGAAGGCCAAGAGTGCAACTCATCTTCCTCAGCACATTTATATTTTGGAACAGGACGGGGTGAGCTTTTCCAACATTCAAAGGCAAGACTTAGGTGGGGGCATGGCTTGGTGGTAGAGCACTGGCCTAGAGTCTCCCAGTGAGGGGTTGTGGGTGTGGCTCGGTGGTAGGTTCTTGCTTAGCAGGTTCAAGGCTCCAGGCTCCAGGCTTCATTCCTCAGCGACAGACAGACACACAGACACACACACAGACACACACACACACACACACACACACACACAGACACACACACAGACACACACACAGACACAGACACACACACACACACACACACACACACACCTCTCTGAGCCCTGTGTTGATAGGTCATCTGAGAGATCTGGGGGGAGATGAAATGGCTGGGAGACATTTCGCCTTATAGTAAACAGTGCGTGGTGATAAAGGGGTAGTCTGGGTCCAGTTTTTGATTTTGATTCAAATAGTCTCTGTCAGAAGGGTGTGGCCCCTGGATCAACATCCTGAAGGAGACAGCCTGAATCCTTAAAGTCATCTTTATGGGCAGCTTGCAAAAGATAGACTAGGGCTGGGGTGTGCGGATTGAGTATAGGCTCAGCCTCGTCAGGGTACTTTGATGGCTCTAGGGGCTTTTGAGTGGGCTTTAGGTGCAGAATCCCCCAGCTTCCAGAATCCTGTTCTCATGAGCCTTGCTATTTTGGGTGCCGGGACTTACTTTTTACAGACTTCAGGGTTTCCAGGGATGCATATAAAATGGAGACACCATTTCAACGTGACATACTTAGCACAATGCCTGCTACACCATGAACAGTGGAGACCAGCTATGGTCACTTTGGCTGCTCCTGTGGCTGTTCTGATCTCCTTAAATGGCGGGCAGGAGAACTCACTGCTAAGTCCCCTTGGCCTGGGACATTACAAATCTGATTGTCACTTCCTGGACTCAGTCAGCACTTTGTGACAACTACTGTATACCACATACCTTGCAAGACCCTGGCTGTGTGAACTGAAAGAATCACTGCCCTGGGAGGAAGGATATTCCCTTGAAATGCACAGCCCTGGGAGGCTCAGGTGACCTGGGCTCAACTGTGGGTCTGGAAGAAAGTCAAGGAATAGAGTGGCAGTCCCAAGCCCGGCTTTGATGCTACAGGAACCACTCCCCAGCTTCCACCATGTATCCTAATCCCCTAGCACACTTCAAATGTTGCCCAGTGCTTATTTGCAAGGCTCCCCGGGCCTCTGCACACACACACACACACACACACACACTTCTGCTTACATGGCCTTGGGGCAATCCGGGGAAGACGCTGAGAACGGCTCACACTCACGCAGCCCTTGATGAAGTGCCGGTCTGGCGAGATGATGTATAGCGCGTCCGATAGGTGGTGACGTTTTAATCACTCACAGGCAGAGCGGCCAGCTGCCTAATGGAACTGTCGGTCTCACCGACAGTCGGCATCTGCGGCTTACACTCACAGAGGAGGCTTGCTTCCTCCGGAACTCCAGAACAAAGGCTTCAGCCCACCACCACCCGCATGCGCTTGGGGGGCTTTCATCTTGTTGGGCGTGGAGATGCCTGAGTGACAGCACCCTTGCCTCACTTCCCCATCCTGTCCTTGCAGTGCCGACAGTGGGTGTGCTGTGCCCATTGTACAGAAGGGAAAACTGGGGCTCAGAGAGAAGGCTCTGAGGCTCAAGGGATCGGAGGCAGACCGGGAATGTGCATTTCTCCCTGAGATGTGTCAAGACCTGAGTGTGATGATGTCATCGAGAGACTGGAGAAAGGAAACACGAGAAAAAGATGGGTAAAAGCCAGAAGAGTCTTGGGTGAGGAAGAGGGAGGGGCCCTACCCTAGGTGGACGAATGCCTTCTGGCCTGGTCTTCATGATTTACCTGTCATTTGCATGTGTATGACCTTCAAAGATTTATTAAGCATTTATTAAGTGCCAACTATGTACTGGGGGCTATGAACGTCATTGGGGATATTGCGCTGATGGGAACCTGCAAAAGGCATTAGCTTCCCAGGGTGGACAGCAGAGGCTGGCAGAGAAGCAGACAGGGCAGAAGCGGGGGTAGGGATCGAAGACTCTGGAGTCCCTGATCATACAGGATCAAAGGCAGAGAGCTCACAGGGCACCCTCAGTTGGGGTTATAGCCTGGGGGCAGGAGACAGAAGACAGGAGACACTTTCCAGGCTACCGTGGACCCTAACCATTAGGACAGCTGTAGACCTAAGGCTCCAAGCTACCAGGGGCAGTGATGGCCATGTCGGTCCTCACAGTTCATGGCCACCCTGTGTGACCAATAACAACAGCCTCAGAAACCCTTGGTGGCCCCCGGTGGCTGGCACTCCCATAGGATCTGTGAACACCATAAATCCATCAGCTCAAATTCCAGAATTGCAAGAGCTTTTAAACAGATTGCTGGCGTATCTTTTCCTTTTATTGTGCCAGAAACACAAACGAAAACAGCTATGATTTGTTCCTCAATAAACAGAGGCAGTGAAAGGAGGGGAGGATCTTGCCGGCTTCCATCGGCTCAGCCCACTCCTCCTTATGATATAGAGCCTGCTCTGAGCAACCTGCTGGGGGAGGGGCTTGGGCCCCTGCCGTTTCTTAAACAAAGCAGGGAGAACTACTCAGCCTGCTGTGAACGAGTGAGTCAGACTCAAGTTCAGATGCAGGTCTGCTGCTTGCCGGGTGTATGGCTTCACACCAGTCCAGGAGCCTCTCTGAGACACGGTTACCTTCCTTCGTACCAAGAATAAAGTAATGGGATTGGGATTGCTCTGGTCAGCGTCTGGTGTGAGAGGGCGCTCAGTAAATTCAAAGTTATTATCGCCGTGGCTGTGTTAGCATTTGCTACAAAATGAGGACATAACTCCCTGCCCCCGGTGCCCAGGTCGAGCGACTCATACTTAAGGGGGATGGGAAGTGAGGACAAGACTGGCTCTGGTGTGTGCTGCACACAGGGGCGGGGATACAAAGACAAACTGACATTCTGTTACCATTTGATCCGTGTTAGCTTTGCCTCTGTGCATTTCCATCCTCTGTTCCTTCACTCCTTCCTCTTTCTTCCTCCCTCCCTCCTTTATCTGTCCCTCCATCCCTAGCTTCCTTCTTTCCTTCTTTCCTTCCTTTCTCTCCCTCCCTTATTCCCTTCCACCCTTCCTCCCTCCATCCCTTCTTCCTTTCTCTCTCTTCCTTCCCTCCTTCTCTCCTTCCCTCCCTTTTTCCTTCCTCCCTCCTTAACTTCTTTCTTAAGATGAGGTGGGTTGGAGTGTAGGCTAACCTTGAACTCACTGTTTAGCCAAGGACACCCACCCCGAACTCCTCATTCTCCCACCTTACAGGTTCGCACCACCGTGCCTGGCTTATGCAGTGTGGGATCGAACCCACAGCTTCTTGCATGCTAGGCAAGCCCTCTACCAACTGTGCCGCCATCCCAGCCCTTTTCCTTTCTTTTCTCTTGACCTTTGGAACTTAGACCCCAGAGTTTAGCCCCTACTGGTGCCACGTTAAGAAACAAGGTTCCGCCATCCATCGGATGAATCTGAGAAACTCTCACTTCAAAGGAATTCTTTATCTCCACTTCTTGGCAACTTCACAAGCCATTCTGTATGTTGAATCTCAGAACTACAGAAAGCAGCTGTTGCAAGACACAGGCTTGTAGAACGGTCTCCCTCTGTCTGCCAGGAGAATGTGCCTTGTGTCTTCCCAGCACAGCAAGTGTGACTGTCTGGGGACCTCACTGCTGCCATTGACATAGCCTGATAGTCTCGGATTGCCCCAGCCAGTGCCAGAGTATGACAGGGAAGCAGTCATGGTCACTCCTGGCAGACCTGGGCTTCTTCTGATGCCACCTTTGGCTTTGTCCTGCCTCAGGATGCATGGAGTCCAGGATGCTGTGTATTTCTGTGTACGCCAGGATGCTGTGTGCTTCAGGATACTGAGTGCAGTCCGGGATGCTGTGTGTGGTCTAGGATGCTGTGTACTCCAGGATGCTGTGTACTCCAGGATGCTGTGTGCTTCAGGATACTGAGTGCAGTCCGGGATGCTGTGTGTAGTCTAAGATGCTGTGTACTCCAGGATGCTGTGTACTCCAGGATGCTGTATGCAGGCCAAGATGCCTCTTCTCCACCTCTTGGAGTCTGAATGGCACTGAGGTCTGATGGCCCTGTGACCTTCTTCTTTTTTTAAAGATTTATTTATTATATGTATATATGAGTACACAGTCATTGTCACTGTCTTCAGACACACAAGAAGAGGGTACTAGATCCAATTACAGATGGTTGTGAGTCATCATGTGGTTGCTGGGAATTGAACTCATGACCTTCCGAAGAGCAGCCAGTGCTCTTAACTGCTGACCCATTTCTCCAGCTCCCCCCTCCCCATGTGACCTTCTACAGCTCCATTCTGATTGTCCCTCAAACACACACATCCTCTGACAAAGGCCTGAATGTTGACTTTCATTGTGGCTTTTGTCTCTTGCCATGTCTGAGCTAGCACTGTGCCCCCTGAATACACGAATATCAGAAGGGATATAGCGATACCATAGGGGACAATGTCGGAGACTGCAGCTGGTCCACTAAGGTAAGTCAAGACTGAAGGAGGAGCCGCTCACCACATCTATTGTCCCTGCCCCTTTCATTGATGTGTCTGTCTGTCCATCTATCCACCCACCTACCCTTCCAAGCACACCACTTCCAAGCACATTCACCCACTCTCCCAGTCATCCGCCCTGGCGGTGTGATAGATGACCGACTCACTGAAGCTCCAAGCTGCCAAGATCGTGGAAGCCAAGGAACAACAAGGAAGGAGGAGGCAGGCCTTCCCGGCTGAAAGGCAGCTCTCTCAACTGTCTTTACTTCAGAGGGCGATGATAACACATCCTACAGATGTCAGTGCTGTCTTCACTGAGAAGCATGTCCTGAGATCCTGGATCTGGCCCACAGGGATGCCTGTGAGACAGACATACTTCTTTCTCCCAGCATATGTTATACCAGGCTGAGAGCCCAGTACTGACACAGTTTTGGAGAGTGGAGCTGAGAATTGATGAGGGTGTTTTACAGAGCTCCTGATAATTGTGGTGATGAGGAGGGGGAGAGGGAGGAGAAAATGGAGGAGGAGAGGAGGGAGAGGGAAGAGGAAGGAGAAGAAGAGATGGAGGATTACAGAGAGCAAGAAGGGGAAAGGAGAGGGAAGATGGGGAGAGAGAACAGAGCAAGGACAAGGGAGGAAAGAGGGAAGATTAGAGGGAGAAGGAGAGGAAGGAGGAGGACAGGGAAGGGGAGGAGAGGGAAAAGGAAGAGGAAATGGAGGAGGAGGGATAGAGAGAGGGAGGAGGGGGAATATCAACATCTCCAGCCCCAGGTACCTGCTTGGGACCAGGCTCTTTCCTGTGGAAACCTTGTCTTATCCCCATTAACAATAATACAGGGAGTGCTGGTTAGTGACCCCATTTTACAGATGAGCAGACAGAGGCTTAGAGGGACCCGGCAGCCTGAGACAGCGAGAAGATGCAAGTTAGTTTGTGCGTGTCTCTGAGGCCAGCTCCGGATAGGCTGGCTCTGGGGTCCAGCTGGACTCCAATGGGTAGAAGAAACTCTTGTTGGTGGGATCCAGAGAATCCACTGTAGTGAACTTCCTACTGAGAACCCAGGGGCTCCCCATGCTTGCCACAGTGGAGGTGGAGGACATGGGTGGAGCCAAAACACTCTGTCTTAGTTTTCTATTGCTGTGAGTAAACACCACAGCTAAGGCAACTTATAAAAGACAGGGCTTAATTGGCCTATTTTAGAGTAGTTTCCTTCCCCACACTGGTGAAAGCCTTTAAGCAACACTAGCAGCAGCCTCAGGAATGTTCTGTTTATCACCCACCAGGAGGCCACACAGAGTGACTATTCACAGCTTTGAGGTTTATGTGAGTGCACTCTGGGACAGTCACGGGATGAAATCACCTATCCACAGAGTTCATGAAACCTGCTCTCATTGAGTGATGTGTTTCTGTGCCTTGGGAGCAATAGGTTTAAGGCTCGGGTTTCGTTTGGGTTATGTATGCGTGAAGGGCCAAACTTTACCCATCGTCATCACAAGGAACCAAGAGATGATTCTGAAAATGGACAAACAAATAAATGGCTACATACCAGTTATTTCAAGTTAAGAGGGAAGAGCGAGTGCTCTGGCTGCAAGTGTGGGAAGTACCGGGCTCTGAGGATCTGGAATCAGGGGGGAAGTGGTGTGTGTGTGTGTGTGTGTGTGTGTGTGTGTGTGAGAGAGAGAGAGAGAGAGAGAGAGAGAGAGAGAGAGAGAGAGAGAGAGAACTGGCATTTTCAATTATAGCTATTTAGTATGCTTTGATTTTTAAATTATGTGCATGTATTACTTTAGTAAAAGTAAAAATTAAGAAAAAATTTAAAAAGCTCAAAGGATAGACAAGCCCCGCTGTGAGTTTCATCACTCCTCTGATCCCACCATGTAATGTGCTCTGAGATGGCTCTGCAGCCTCCAGGCACAAACTTCAGTGCAGACTCGTATGAGAGACTTGCTGGAAGCATCCCAAGTGCATGCAGCACACACAGTGAAGATTCTAGACATTAAAGATCTGGGGAGCAGGTTATTTAATGATGTAGGGTGTTGATATGGCCATGTGATTGCTGCAGGAGAGCATGGCCCTACCCTGGGGCCTCCCTGCTGGTCCCTGGGTCCATGTTTGGCTCTAAACAGAACCCTCACTCCTCTCATTGGCTGTGCTGTGATTTGAGGAAGTACTCCCTGAAGCTCAGGAATTGAGGGCCTGGTCCTTGTCCTCTGGTGGTACTAGGTGCTAGTGCAGCCTAACAGAAGGAAGGCATTTCATCAGAGGATGGACCTGGGGGAGGGGGAGAGCATTGAGACCCTGCCCCCCTCTTTTTGAATGTCATAAAGTGAACAGTTTACTCCATCCCATATTGACTGTCATGATGCAATGACACAGGCCCACAGTAAACAGAGCCAAGTGACCATGGATCGAAACACTGAAACCTTGAACCAAGACAAGCCTTTCATCATTATAAGCTGGTTAGCTTAGGTATTTTGTCATAGTAATGGAAAGATGACTATCCCAGGCTGTACTTGGTTTCTTCACATGCAGCATGGCTTGCTTGACTTTGGCTGTTTATCATTGTCCTAGATAGATAACCCAATATAAATGGGTTCATTCCAGTGAAAAGGGAAATCAGCTAGGTAATTTATTTATTCATTCATTCACTGAAAACTAAGCAGTCACCTAGTATATGCCAGCATGGCTTAAAGAGCTGGGTATAAAAAGGATGGCCTCCTTTGTTGCTTAACTTCTGCATTTCAGGTGAGAGACCAGGGATGGTAAATTAGTAAAAGATGCTGCAAGAAAATACTACACCTTACACTGTCCAGGAAGGCACATCAGGAAGAAGCCTGGCAGTGTTACACAACTAGATAAGCACTAGTGGAGAAGAGAGTGTTTCAAAAAAGCCCTGAGGGAATTAGAGATCTGGGCCTGCACAAGCCTAGGAGAATAATACCCATCAGGAGAACTTGGAGTCAGAAGCAAGACTAGTTTGTGTGCTGACTGGCCAGAAGGCTAGAGTGGGTACCACAGGTCAAACGGCAGGGGTAGGGGACAGAGGTGATGCAGTCAGAAGGTGACTTTGATAGTCCAGTCCAGTCATAGAGAGACCTGACTCTCCAAGTCAGTGGTGTTCTAGTCAGTACACATCACTGGGCTCTCAAAACAAACAAACAAGCAAACATAAAACCAAACAAACAAAAAACAAACTCACTCTCCTGTTTTCTGTGTTGAAAACTCCTAGTGTGGCCTATGCTGAGCTGCCAGTGAGATATGGCGGTCACTGGATGAAGAGATATGAGGCAACAGGAACATCCAACCTGTGCCTTGCAGGACTCCCATAGCTGCTAGCCATTATTGTTATCATGACACTTTCTGTTATATTTTGCATTTCTAAGACAGGGTCTTTCTACATAGCTTAGGCTGACCTGGAATTGTGACCCTTCTCCTTCTGTCCCCTAAATATTAAGATGGGTCATCTTGGGCCACTACACGCAGCACTAGAAGGGGTCACATGGGTGCCATAGCAGGTGCATGGAGGCCAGAGGACAACATGCTAGTGGTTGCTCTCCCTCTCTACCACATAGGCCCAGGGATTGAACTGGTGTCTCTAGGTCCAACAGCAAGTGACTGCACTCACTGATCCATCTCCTTAGTATACTTACTAGGATTTTAAAGAGTGATAGCTGGAGAGATGGCTCAGCAGTTAGGAGCATATGGTGCTTTTGCAGGGGACCTGCATTCAGTTCCCAGCACCCACATCGGATGGCTCAAAAATATCTGATTAACTCCAGTTCCAGGGGATGCCTTCTTCTGGTATCTGCAGATACCTACATATAGGCACATGCACAGGCACAGGCACATGCGCGCGCGCACACACACACACACACACACACACATACACACACACAAAAATACACACTTAAAAAAATAAAATAAATCCTAAAAAGCTCTCACACTGCTCTTGCTCCCAGATGCCTAAACTTAATGTACTAATTATCTTTCACATTTGAGCTTGTGTATTAGAACATTACCCACATTTGATTCGGCTTACAGTTGAGTTCCTGCAGAAATCTCAGCAGTGCCACTTTGTACATAATTTGATGAGTCTAAGGCAGTTCTTTGCGTGTGTATGTGTGTGTGCATGTGTGTGCGTGTGTGTGCATGTGCGTGTGCATGTGCGTGTGTGTGTGTGTGTGTGTGTGCGTGTGCGTGTGTGTGTGTGTGTGTGTGTGTCTGTGTGTGTGTGTGTCTGTGTGTGTGTGTGTGTGTGTGTGCTGCTGGGAGCAAACCCATGCGTGCTTAGTCAAGTGCTCTACCACTGAGCTACATCAGTAGCCCTTACTTTTATGAGCTACATCTCACTATGTTGCTTAAGTTGGCCCAAAGTTTACCATCTTCCTCCTTCAGCCCTTCTCCACTATCTCCCATGCTTCTCTGGTTCAAGGCTTACTGTCATTTTCCTCTTCTCCTCCTCCTCCCCCTCTTCTTCTTCCTCCTCTTCCTATGGCGTCATCTCCAACACCATTCCTGAGATGCCCTCTCTGGGTGCCTTTATCAACTATTGGCTTTTGGTCTGTCCTGCCTCCTTCACTCCTCTCTTATTACTCTTTCAATTTTTCCTCAAGTCGTTGTCACAGCTTGAATTAAATTTCTTCTCTGTGTATCTATCATCCATGCAGAAGGGTGGGCACAGTCTTGACATCTGCAAGCTGCATGGCTACATTTGATTCTCATTCCTGCACTATGTGACACATGTTAGACATACATGCAGTAAATGTGAAGGCGTGGTACCCATGGCATGGACACACAAATAAACTCCAGGGACACGTCTCTTCCAAGGCACAATGGAATAAGAAGCAAGTATACTTCTTTGTCTCTGTCTTCTCTGCTGTCTCTGTTGCTTCTGGATCTTTCTGTCAGCCTGAGGGTCTGAGAGCAGCCTCCAGATAAACCATCTGGAGCACCAAGACCAGAGCCCCTTGTCTCACGATGTATGTGTTCTCCACATTTCCCAGGCCATGTGGATACCCTGGGGAATCTTTACAACCACTACGGCCACAGCCCTTTCCCCAAGGGGCTGTAAGTAGCCATTGCTCTGTGTGACGTCTGAGTAATGTCTCAAGTGACTGACCAGAGGTTACGAATTGTTCTTCTCAAGCTGATTGCAGAGCGGGCTCTCTCTAATACTGTTGAAAGGCCCCGTGTGGCACAGGCTGGCCTCCAATTCTTCATGTAGTCAAGGATGACCCTGAACTTTTGATTCTCCCACTTCTACCTCCTCAATGTTGGGGTGGCAGGCACGCACTATCATGCCCAGATTGAAACCTAAGGCTTTGTGAATGCTGGGTAAACACTTTATGGGCTGAGTTGTGGTCCTACCTAGATCTTCACTTTTAAGAACTAACAAATTCATTTGATTTTGCTCAGACCCTTTAGAGTTGGGTGTCTGTCCTCTGTAGTCTAAATAGTCCCAAACCAAACTAAACCAAACCAAACCAAACAACCAACCAAACCGAACCAACCAAACCAAACCAACCAAACAACCAGTGAGGCAGCTTCTCCCAGCAGAGTAGTTTGGTCGAGCCTCTGTGGATAAACTGGGTAACCAATCACCAACTGGGATGCCCCAGATTTAAGGACTTTTAGTTCTGGGACTCTGTTGAGGCAAGGAGTTGCCAGAACTTATACATCCTCCTCTCAGGCCAGGAAGGATTGAATTACACAGTGATTGTAGTAATTATTCCGTCCAATTGATCAGTAATAGCAGCAATTCTTAAGCTTGCTTTTCCATTAATAATCTGCAAAATATTTATTGCTTACATTTAAACAAGGCAGGCTGATAATAAGAGTATTGAGCTGGATCTCCAGGGTCCTGGATATTTACACAGTGGAGCACACTTTAGTTTGATTATTTATGTGATTCTGCTCTTTAAGAAAGGGAAGGAGTTTAGTAACAAAACTCTGAAAGTTTCTTGAACTGTGACTAGTTGCTGGGGGCGGGGCAGCAGGGCGGCGGTGGTGGGGGGAGGCATAGACAATTCAGCGATCAATTGCATATGTCTGCCAAGGGCAGAGATGGGCTGGGTTATGGCACATGTGCTAGAATTCATCATCGATGGCCTAAGAGTTGGACTTCCTGTTGTTGCTATCTTGTTTAGATTACTCTTCCTGAACAGACAAGGAGGCATGACCCACTTTTATGCAAATGAAGGGGGACTCAATGGCACCTACGAAAATATGCAAAATGCAAGATAGGGGCTCCTGTCCTGCTGATATAGGGTCCCTGAAGCACTAACCACTTAACCGTCTTACGCGTAGCTCTCAGGATTCACACAGTTCATGTAGGCATCTGATAGTGTCTAGAGAAAGTTGACACAGGCTCTGACCCGTGTCCCCTACTCACTAGCTCTGCCTGGACTCCTCTTCCAGCCTTCCCATCTTGCTGGGAAAGTTCCCAACAAGACCCAACCAGCGTTCTCTTTGTAGTTAACCTTAGCCTGGATTAGAGTCTGAAAGATGATTGCAAGTCACCCCTCTGCTCTGCTCGAAACTTCCATGTTATCTTGCCACCCCCTGACCCTGTGACTTTGTCCGTGCTTTCCCCCCCTCTCTCAGGCTGCCCTAGAGGGATAAGGGTCACAGCCCTTTTTCAGTCTTCACCCCTAGTGACCCCATGACCTAGTTTCCATATCTTGACTTATGGGTCCCCCACCCAACGCTGTGCCTCCTTCTCTTCCTCACACTTGGTCCCCCAATTGCCATGCCTGTCATTTTAGCAGACAGCTCTTTAGTATGTGGGATTGACTACAAATGGGAACGGTTCCTATCCCTGGTCACTACATCCTAAAGGCTGATGATAACTGCTGTAGGCTCATGACACCCCCAAATAGTGCTCATATTTCTGAATGCTTCCCAATGGGCAAGTGGTTGGTGATTTTGTATGTATTCTCTTAAAATCTCCACATTTCCCAAGCCACAGGGAAACCCTGAGGAATCTTCATAGCCCCTATGACCACACCCCCTTTCCCAAGGGGCTATATGTAGCCACTTGCCCTTCGTGATTTCTGAGTGATGTCCCAAGTGGCTGACCAGAGGTTGCCTATTGTTCTTCTCAAGCTTATTGAACAGTGGGCTCTCTCAAATACTGGGGAACTGAGATTGAGTGTCTGTCATGAGGAGCTGAGGTGAGGTGACCTCTGATGCAGGTGACTGAGGGTGTAGCTCAGTGGTGTAGTGCTTGCCTGTTACCCAGGAGGCCCCGGGTTACATCATTAGCACCCTTCTTCATAGGAGAAGGCTCAAGAGAAAAACAGGTCCATGATCAGGGAGAGGCAGAGCTGTCTCCAAGTAAATGCTCCCAGGTGTGCCACCATGACCCACTTTCTAATCGGATTCCCACCTTTCTTGAGGTGGCCTCCTTCCCCCACAGCAGAGGGCTCACTACTCACCCCCTACTGACTTTGTTTTTGTTTTTGTTTTAACCTTGAAAACACCCAAGAAGTAATTTTATTGTTATGACCCCTCAGGTTCAAGGATTGAAGAACATAAAGTCTAGATGGGACATAAACTGTGACACTTCATATTCTTTGTTAAATGATTCATGATATAGATTGGAAACAGTCTCAGTGAGTGGTATAGACTCAACCTCCCAAGACTTTCTTCAATACATGGTTTAGAAGGAATAGCTGCCCAAATCTTGTGGGCCCATGCCCACTGAGATGTATCACTGCAGTCACACACAGGCACCATCTGCAATTTAGTTCTTTTTTTCTTTCTTCAATGATTTGGTTGGTATTTCCTTCCTTCCAGGAGATGGGATCCCTGTAGATACAGGGCTTACAGGTCAAAACATAGCTATTGCTTTTCCTCAAAGAAAGGGTTTTTTAGTGTATGCAAATGACATCTAGGCCACACAGATGACTCCATGGTTTCTGTCTTCTGAAGAGGCTGAATTATGTTAACCTGGGCTGGGTAAGTACATGGTTCCAGCTTCAGGAGGCTCTGTCCAGAGGGTGGGCACAGATGTAGGCTCACTTCTCAAGGATCTCCTGAGACACTTTCTTAATCTGCTCATCCAGGTTTTCTGGAGTTTACTTTTCCAGCTGAGACAGGCTTGTGGCCAGCCCTGGGCTTGTATTTTGATGCTAATTCCACTCCTCAGAGGGGCTGCTCTGAGGAGTTGCCTTCTGAACCTTCTCCCCACCTTAACTTTTCAAATAAAGGCTTGAGCCAATGATTGGGCAGGAGGAAGGGGAGGAGCTGAGAGTTTGGGGGAGGGGAAAAGGTTCAACAGGGAACGGGGAGGAGCTACGAGGGATCGTCGGAGAGGCTGCAGAGAGAAAGAAGCTTGTAGCCTGGAGAAATCCCTAGTTATATGGGATAATATAGATGGGAATAGAGTAGTGTAGTGGGAGATCTGCCCAGTCTAAGCTTATAGCTTGTTACTGATTGAACTGAGATTTCTTTCACCTGGTAATTGGGTTGGAAACAAAGGAGCAACAGCCTTAGCATGGGACCTCTATAGGCCGCTGAGCCCCGGCATTGAAGAGGACAGAGGAGCCATCTAGAAAGTCTAGCCAACAACAACACTGAGAAACACTGTGCCCATCATGGGTAGATGCTGGTCCGTCTATGTGGTAGCCACCTTCAACTGTCGGAGGGAACACCCAAAATGGAGACCCTGGTGAGGAATGGAGGATTGGGAAGATGGGAACACTCAGGGTCTACGTGCAATCTCTCTGGCTGTAAACGAACCTGCCAGGGCCACTGTCCCTCAAGACTCCTGCGTCTTCGTCCTCCAGACTTCCTCCTCCTCGGGACTCCTCTCTGTCACAGCTTCTTCCTTCAGAGTTCTTCCCACAGACTCCCCTCTCCCTCAGGACTTTCTCTTCCCTGGAGACTCCCTCCTTTTTCGGGATGTCCCTTCTCTTAGAAGGCTCCTTTTCCCTCCCAGACTTCCCTCCTCATAGGTGACTCGTGTCTTCCTTCAGGGTGTCCTTCCTGAGAATTCTGTTTTCAAAGATAATTCATTTTTCTTGCAGAGTGGGTGAATTGAGACACCGTTTTCTGTCACATTCGAAGGCATCCAAACTAAGACATAGGGACAAAAGGACAGGAGACCCTGGGAGAAGCTGGGGGTGGGGGAGCTGCTTCCCAGTGTTTGGTCTCTCACTGAGGCTTTCTCAGTAAGATTTCCTTTACAGAGGGAGGGAGGGAGAGACAGAGAGACAGGGAAAGAGAGACAGAGATATGGAGAGAGGCACACAGAGAGAGGAGAGAACAGGAGAGGCGAAAGATGACAGAGAGATAGAGAGATAGAGGTGGAGATAGAGAGATAGAGATAGACAGAGATAGATATAGAGATAGAGTTAAAGATAGAGACACTGGTTCTCCTACCCATAATGCTTGGCGCTGTCTTTTCCTTCTCTCTCACACTGTTGCCTCTCTGATTTCAAACCCTCACGCTTCAACTCACAGCACCCAAATCTCTATTTCCAGGCCAACCCACTTTCTGATGCAGACTCTGCCCTTCTAATGGTCTCACAGAATTTCCCCCTTGAATCTCCTGCTGGTGCCACCACCTGCAAGAGTCACAAGGACAGCTCCCACCTGGCTTCTGCTAGGTCCGTGTGGGTGGAAGCTTTCCTTGGGTTTGGCCTTCAGGACCAGAGGTTGGAAGAGGCAGAAGGGCAGTGCAGGAGCCTGACAGAGCTGAGGGAGGAGGGACTCTGAGAAAAATCGTTGTTTAAAACAACAAACAGAGCCTGCTTTGCTTTCACAGCAGCCTGTTGTTGGCACAAATGAGGCGACTGACGGGGAGGCAGTCAATATTCCATGATGTGAGAGGCAACGGGGAGAGACAATAGCTTGTTGGCAATCAGCGCCTCACTGCGAGGCAGGCCACACTCTGCCACCTCAGACCACCTCAGCAAGTCCCTGTACCATAGAGGCCTCCATATTCTTACATCCGGAATGAGAAGAGTCAGCGAAAGGACCGTGGACATCGTACAGAACAGAACACCACAGACCAGGACTTTATACATCACGACTCATCTTCTGATGATTCCGGAGGCAGGAAATCTCAGGGCTGTTCTGTCTTTGTTTGCTCACGGCAACCTGTGTCCGGCCAGGTCTCTGTGTGTCCTAACCTCTCATTTGAGCACCAGACATCTTGGATTAAAGCCCCTGTATTAGTCAGGGTTCTCCAGAGAAACAGATCTTATAGAACATACAAATAGCAGGGATTTATTAGATGGCTTATAGGCTGCGGTCCAGCTAGTCCAACTGTGGCTGTTTATCAATGCAAGGTCCACCCAAGAACCCAGTAGCTGTTTAGTTCATGAGGCTGGATGTCTCAGCTGGTCTTCAGTACATGCCAGAATCCCAAAGAAGTAGGCCTAGTGCCAGCGAAGGAAAGGCTTTGCTAGCAAGAGCTGGCAGGCAAAGAGAGACTGCTTTCTTCTTCCTTGTTCTGCCAGCAGAGGATACAGCTCAGATTAAAGGTGGATCTTCCCACTTGAAAGACCGGGATTAGAACTGGGTCTTCTCACTTCAAATGATTTAGGAAAAAAAAATCTTCACATGTATACCCAGCCATTTTTGAGTTTCAGTTAATTCTAAATGCAGTTGACTACCAAGAATAGGATCCCTGTGGTGGCCTCATTTTCATCACCTCTTGCCCATTCTCAGGCACATTCTGAAGTCTCCCCCAGCCCCACCCGTGTGTGTGTGTGTGTGTGTGTGTGTGTGTGTGTAGAAGTGGGGTCAGGGCTTCAGTGTGTGACTCTTGGTGGGGACACACTCAAGCCTCGGTGCTTCTAAGGATGAACTAAAGCTCACTCATCACCTCCGTCTGAGGTGCAATCAGATAGTCAGACACATAGCTCCTCAGAGCTCTCGTGGGTTTTCATTCCTCTTCACTACCCATCACAGGACAGACCACGGTCCTCCGTCTCCGGCTCACTGTCCCCAGGACGTGTTGGTGGAGTCTGGGTCTACTCTACGCTTATTTCTCCTTCAGTCTTTCCCCTCCCATTTCTTGGCATGTCTCTCCTCTGCATTTAACTGCCAAAGCTTCTTCACTGCCCCCAGCCCCTCCCCACAGGGCCCTACAGAAGCCCCTCCTTGAAAATCCCCAAATGCACCAGACAGGGACAGCATTGCTCCAGTGGGAATACCACCCTCAAGGGATCCCTTCTCTTCCCTTTGAAAGCTTATCTTCCATGATGCAGTTCAAAGAACACAGAGCCCATTGGGTCAGAATGGCCAGCTTTCTGGGGGTAGAAGGGGGTGTCCAACTCTGAATTCCACGTGTGTCCTCAACACAGAGTAAACCCACTCAGGGAGCATACAGCCCGGCACTGTTTGCAGCCTCATAAACGAACCCGGCTGTGGTGCTAATGGGAACCCACCGACGTGTCCCGTTTGCCATAGCTGCTTCTAGGCTAAGCAGATGGGTGTGGGCCCCAGTGACATCCAGATGGTGAAGCACTTGACATTGGCAGATGGCACTGGGAGCAGAGGCAAGGACTTAGCTAAGCAACCTCAGGATTCTCAGAAGCCACCGAGGGGAAGCAATTAGGTGTGGAAGGCAGAACAGACAAGCCAGCACTATCCCATGCGAAGTCGCTGGACTGGCTGCAGCGACATCCTGTGCGTACTGAGTGGAGTGTATATTCAAGGGTCCCAGGACCCTTCTGAGCTTGGACCTCCAAACACTGGCAAGATAGCTGTCTACAAGTTCCAGATGTTGCCCAGCCAGAGATTAGGCAATAAACCTGGAGGAGAGAGAGATGGATTGAAGGTGGGTATCTGGGGGATAAGTGGACAGAGGATAGAAGTAAAGACAGATAGATGGGCAGAGGGATGGATGAATGATGGCGGGGTAGATAAATGGATAAGAGAATAGATAGATAGGTGAGAGGCTAGATGGTTGATGGATGAGAATATGGATGGATGGATGGGTGGATTGATGGGAAAATGGACGGCCTGGCTGGCTGGATGATGGATGACCAAGTGGATGGGAAACAGAAGTGTGTATCATGGATATATGTATGAGAGGACACATGGGTGAATGGGTGGGAGAAGGGGCTGGGTGGATGGATGGAGAGGAGAGTGGATGGACAGATGTGTGATTGTGTGACTGGGAGGATGCATGGATGAGTGGATCGGAGAATACGTGTACGGAGAGTCGATGGATACATGTGAGGGTAGGTGGGTGACTGGATGGCTGGATGATGGTCGAACTCACAGATCAGTGGATCATCAGTGGATCCACCTTATTACTTCTAAAGCAGAGGCTTCCTGACTACGGGCTGGCTGCTCTGAAGCCTGTATGGAAGGCTGGCAGGCTGGGAACTTAGGCAGGAGTTTTACATAACAGTCTCTGGACACAGTTAGTTCCTTCTTCAATAAAAGTTTTAGTCTCAATGATTTCAGCTGGCTGGAGGAGACACACCATCAAGACTGACCTCTTAGGTTTAGAAGCTACATTGTAGATAGATGCTAATCCCACCCACTAGCCTGTGCGGCAACAGCTAGCTTAGTGTTTGATGGATGTCAGTGCTACAGCCTGGCCAAGCTGACATACATGAACAGTTAGCCGATTTAGGGTTCCTCCAGTGCCCCAGAGGCCTTAAGACATGGCTTCCAGGTCCCCGGAAGGCTCCTGATCGATGACCTTTGGATAATTTGGGAAGGTTAAATGAGCTCTTGCATATTGTCATTGAGTCAGCCCACCACTGGCTGCTTGCAGGGGCTTCAGTTAGAGGGGCAGTCGACAGGGTGAGCCTTAGACTTCTTGGTGCTGAATCTACAGCTTCAGTTTTGGCCTTGTTACGATTCTCCCGCCCTTCCCAAAGTCCCAGGAGGCTCACCTGACCAGAATGCATCAGTGGTTCCTCCTCTTGCCCACCTTTGGCCTCTAATTGTGTTGGGCATCACTGGGAAAGAGCACAGTTGTGTGTGTGTGTGTGTGTGCATGTGTGTGTCCTTGTTGCTGCTAAGGCTTCCTGCTGCTCCCAAATGCCTTAGATCTGAAGCTGCAGTTCTCAGTGGCTGTCCCCTCCTTCCCCCACAGCTGCATTTTCCAAATTCTGATAAGATCCCCACATCTGACCCTAAGGATTAAGGGAAGGGCAGGCATCAGTTCCCAGAATCCTCTGAGGTCCACACTATCCCTTTGCATTTCTCATGCTCTAGGTTGAGCCCTGTGAACAACTGTGCTGTTGAATTATTATTATTAGTAGTAGTATTTGGTTTTCTGGATTTTGGTTTTTTCGAGACAGGGTTTCTCTGTGTAGCTCTGGCTGTCTTGGAACTCACTCTGTAGACCAGGCTGACCTCGAACTCAGAAATCCGCCTGCCTCTGCCTCCCAAGTGCTGGGATTACAGGCGTGCATCACCACCTCCTAGGCCCCTGTGCTGTTGAATTCTTCTCAACTCAGTCTGTTTGCTAAGTTGGGTCTCACTCAGGACCCCGAGAGTACTGTCTTGTATCATGTCATAAAACTTGCAACTGAGTGTAGAATTGAAAGTCGAAATGCAAGAAACAGAATAATATCTAAGGAAATTTAAATCTCCTTAGCTGCTTGGATAGGTAAAGAAAACGTTGTGATACACCTAGGCCATGGAATACTACTCAGTCATACAAAAGGAAATCCTGCCGTTTGCCACAGCATAGGTGAAACTGCTTATCATTGTGCTAAGTGAAATAAGCCAGGCATAGAAAAAGATCACAGCCGGACTGTGGTGGCGCACGCCTTTAATCCCAGCACTTGGAGGCAGAGATTTGCATGTGCAATAGGAAAGATCATATCATTGGATCTTTGAGCAGAATGGTGGTTACTAGAGGTGGGGAGAGTGGGTTGGGGACAGGGGAAAGGTGACTGACAGGCACTAAGTCACTGGTGTACTGTGACTACATGCAGTGCAGAAGACAGCAGCTAATAGTGATGCGGTTTAACTCAGCGAGCTAGAGAAAGGATCTAGAATGTCCTCACCCTAAAGAAATAATGCATACTTGAATTTCTACATATGTTTATTTCAATTATTACTAGTGACTATATATACACACATGCAATTATATATGTATAAAGGTACAAAGCATCATGTGGTGTGTTATTAACATGTGTAATTTTTCCTTTGCATATATACATGGTGTGTGTGTGTGTGTGTGTGTGTGTGTGTTTGTGTATATGTATGCCTGTACTTGTAGTGGCCTGAGGCTGACACTGACTATCTTTATTGATCATTTTGGACCTTATATATTGAAGTAGGGTCCTTTCTGAACCCAGAGTTCACTGTCTGGGCATTTTTTTAGGGATGCCTGGTCTCTGTCCCCAACCCCTATGGCATGATATGGGTTCTGGAGACCTAAACTGTGGTCCTCATGCTTGATGGACAAGGACTTTATGGGCTGAGCCATCCTTCCAGCTTCCTGTACAATTTATTGAGAGAGAAAAAGATAAAGAGAGAGAGAGAGAGAGAGAGAGAGAGAGAGAGACAGACAGACATAGTTTGAATATGCTTGGCCCAAGGAGTGGCACTGCTTGGAGGTGTGGCCTTGTTGGAGGTGTGTCACTGTAGGTGTGGCCCTGTTGGAGTAGGTGTGGCCTTGTTGGAGTGGGTGTGTCACTGTGGGTGTGGGGCTTTAAGACCCTCATCCTGGCTGCCTGGAAGTCAGTCTTCCACCAGCAGCCTTCAGATGAACTCTCAGCTCCTCCTGCACCATGTCTGTCTGGATGCTGTCCTGCTCTTGACTTGACAATAATGGACTAAACCTGTAAGCCAACCCCAATTAAATGTTGTCCTTGTAAGAGTTGCCTTGGTCATGGTGTCTGTTCACAGCAGTAAAACCCTAACTAAAACAGACAGAGGGAGAGGGGAGAGATTGAGAGATTTATTTCAGCTGCAGAGCTGAGTTTGAACACCCAGGCACAGTGCTCAAAGACTTCCCTTCACGGCATTGAAGGCAGGAGGGCAGAGGATGGCGATGAGAGGGAAGTTGTTCTGCACAGAAGGAGTTAAGCTCCGGCAGCCAGGCTGGCCCACACAGCCCCTTCAGCGGCTTTCTGCCAAGATATTTAAAACGAAACAGCTGTGCGTGAGCAACACCGAGAGCTGTTCCAGCACGGAGCTCGGACAGGATCACTCATGCCTGCGATTTGACGGGCAGTGTAATTGCTCTAAGCCCTATTATCTTCCCGAGCAGTTGCTGAAGGGTCATCAGGACACCTTCAATGAAAGGCTAAATTCTTCTATACACACAATTTTAATAATTACAGCCTTCCTTTCCTCCGATTTTGAAATGCAAAGTTCTGTTCTAAGGAGAGGCATCGAGGCTTCAGGCTCATGTCTGGGACCTCTGCAGCCAGGCGTGGAGGACCTGGTAGCTTCTTCAGTGTCCTTGGGAATCTCCTGGCCAATTATCATTTGGTGATTTTGTTTGTGCGCATGTGTGTATATGTGTGTGTACACGTTCTGTGTGTACATGTCTACATGCGTGTGCATGGAGAGGCCAGAAATCGACATCAAGTGTTTTCTTTTGATTACTCTCCACCTAGACTGTGAAACAGGGTCTATCACTTACCCTGAAGCTCACTAACACAGCTGCACTGGCTGTGCACCAAGACCTAGTGATCTGCTTGTCACTGTGATAACCAGCTTGTGCATCACCACGCCCAGACTCTTACATAGGTACTGGGGATTTGAACTCAGGTCCTCAAGCACTTTATTGCCTGAACCCTCTTCCCAGCCCTATTTGTTGATATATATTTTCTTTCACATGCAGAGAAAAGAGAGAAAGGTGCAGTAGTTAGGACCAGCTTCTGCACAGCGATACCCCTGAATATCATTGTGAGGCAGCCATTGTTTTAGAGCCAAAAGAAAGGGCAGGCCTGAGAAGGCCGCTGTGGACACATTGTGCGGTAACACACCATCTCCTGCCTGTGTTGTGCCAGGGCAGAGGACAGAATTATCTACGTTATCTCTGCATCTGTGGCGTGCAGCCCAGATGAAGGGATTTGAATGCTCTTATAGCTTGTTACTGCTTTGGTTTCTGAAGCCACGTTCTGTAGACCTGGCTGGGCTCAAACTCAGGATCCTCCTGCCTCAGCCTCCTGAGTATTGGGATGACAGACATGTCCCACCATGTTCAGCAGAGAAACTGTTTTACAGAGTAGTCACAATGGGCTCCCAAGCTGTCTGGATGTTGGACTGTGGGCACGACGAGACATAGGAGTCAGAATAGCGTCCTGACAGATATGGAAAGAAGCCTTAAGTAAGCAATATGGTACATGTCTGTCTTCTTCACCCAGGACCTGCACAGTGCAGGGTCCCTTTTCAGAAAACTCTGATAACAACTTGAAGAAACACAGAAGGGAATGACTCTTCCCAACCTCACCTCCAAGTAAGAATGTGGCTAGTCAACACCAGGACTACAGCAAAATCCAGAGCTTGATCAGAAGCCTGTAGAGGCTCCAGGGCTCCTGCCCACAGACGCTGGGCTACAATATACATCTGATGCTTTAGGCCAGACACCAGTGGTGACTTGGTGATGGCATTTTCTGTGTAGGCCATTTATTCCTGGAGGAAGACTGGCTAAGTCTTAGACAACAAAGGAAACATACAAGGCTTAGGAAGTAAATGACACATACAAGGCTTAGGAAGCTCATGAAACTTACAAGATTTACAAGGCCCCCTTTCAAGGTTGCATCAGTAGCAAATTTTAGAGGCAGAGCAAGCACTAAACTGCCAAACTGACCATGAGTATTGCGGCGACCCCCAGCTGCCTCAAGCTCTAGGATCTGAGTACCACAGGCTCCAAGGCTTCTAGATGGCATGGCCCCGCAATGGTCAGGATTGGGGACAGCAATGTCAGCAGGCAGAGCTATCTACTTTCCCATTCATGTCTGATGCTGAGCTGAGTGGAGCCCCTCAGACCTTGCAAGCCATTGGGGAAGCAAAATGCAGTTTTCACTGTCTACCTCGAATGACATGTCACTGACAGATCTTGCCAGCCCCTACTGAGCCCAGAAAGGGGACCAGTATGTGTTTAGACTCTACAATTTACTTTCAGTAACATGCTGAAGTGAATTCAGTGTCCCTGAGAGACAGAAAGTGACACATTTTCTTGCTTCTCCCATGCACTCATACCCCCCCCCCCCCAAACCCACTACAATTAATCCAAAACCTTTTGGGCCTCTGGTTTTGTCATTATGGAGAATCTAAGATCAGTTTCAGAGACTCACTGGCAGGCTATCATTCCTATTCTCGTGAAGAATATTACAGACAGGGGGCTGGGGAGCTGGCTCCTGTAGTAAAGTGCTTGACATGCCAATACAAAGACCTGGTACTGATCCCAGAACCCGTGTAAAAAGCTGAGCTTGCACATGCTTGTAACCCCAGTGTTGGAGATGAGGAGATAGGGGGATCCCTGGGGTTTACTGGATGGACACCCAACCTAACCTACTTTGGAAGCCCTGGCCTCAGTGAGAAAGGTAGTCTCAATAAACACCGTGGGCTACTTCTGAGGACCTACACACCCCTGAGGTTTAGCTCTGACATTGCATACATATACATATAGGTCCACATTCACCCCCACCCCCAACAATGTTCTGGCACCCTCTTCCTCCCAAGAAAGCACACCTTGAACATACCTCACAGTCTGGGACTGTGCATATACATAGCATGTCTCATTAAGCCCCTTCAGTTCTGGGTGACCGCAGTGGTCCTATGAGGTGCTCCGTACTGTGCCCAGCACCCAGAATGGCTTCCTGCTCAAGCTGAGAACTTCAGTGGTTGTACTAGCCATTGTTGAGGCCTCGCCCTGCTGTGTGCGACCCTTCTGGTAAGCCACAGAACCTTGCTCTATGATTTTATTGCTGCCTGGGGTTTACAATGTCAGCCCCTGTCTCACAGGCTGACTTGCAGGAAGACCAGAGCTCATTGCTGGGTGTGAAGGACTCTCCAGGTGCCACCTTACCCCTTGGCAATCTGCTGGGCTCTAGTTGCTTTAGAAGAAATAAGTGCCAGGCGCCGGTGGGGTCAAGGCCACTGACAGTGGGATTCATACTCTTTGCCCCCAGACTAGACCAGACTGGCCCACTTTTCAGCAGCTTCTTTGGCTGAACAGGGAGGCCCGTCTTCTGTGGTCTGAAGACCAGGGAGAAGCTGGAAGTGAGGGGCAGGGAAGATGCAGCTATCGGCGGGATTGGCACATTTGCATTCTTGCCACCAAAGCTCACAGTCACCTCAGCTCCACAGGAACCTTGCCTTGCACATTAGGGACATTAGGGACGTTAGGGCTTGATGTGTGTGTACCCAGTGGCTGGCGATGCATCTCCCACTATACCTAGCAGGATGGGTCCTAGTCACTTCTGTATGAGCTATTGCTGCAGAATCGCCCACTCCAGAGCTCTCTAGGAAAACAACTGCTGATTGATTTTGCTCTAAAGCCTTCTGAGTTGGATGGGTGGGTAGAGATGAGCTATCCTAGCTCTGCCTGGTGGCTGTCAGCTGTGACACTTGCTGAGGTCTTCTGTGGGCTGCTGGGATTTCCTTTCAATGGGATACCCCAGTTCGAGTGTGGTAACCCAGACTCTGAACTCCCAGAACGTGTTTCTGCTCCATTCGATGTCTATCATTTGTGAAGCTAATCTAGATTTAAGAGGAGGAAATGGAGTCTACCTTTGCACGGGAACAATAACAAAGAGTCTGGCCATCTTCAGTCATCCACAGCGATTTTACGGATGAGGAATCTGAGGTCCCAGTGGCCTCTGAGACTTTTTCTGACTGAACAGCAGAAATCCAAACCAGAACTCAGCTCAGAGTCAGCTCCAAGTACCCACCCTTCCTACTCAGCAAACTCATGTAGATGCTTGGTTGGCTAGGCTAACAGGGCGTACCTTCAGAAACTGGCCCAGAAAGGCCATTAAAAATAAGGCAGTGTTTGAGTTTCCTAAGATGGTCTGAATTTCCCAAAGCATTTCGTTGCCTTCAGGGAGCCAAACTTGTTCTGTCTGCATGGGCAGCTAAGGCTTCATCCGAGCAAGACCCAGCTCAGGCAAGGAATGTTATGAGGGACAGAGAGACAGTCCCTGGACAGGGACCTCCATTTTCTTTGTCCAGCATTCTTATGTCACTATACCTTCACTGCAGACCAGTTAGGGACAGGGGTGTGCCCTGGGCATAAAGAAATAAGTGCAGTTACTAAGGAACTTTACAAGGAAATCATCTCAGGATGGAAGGGGGTTGAAACCTGTCTTAGGCTCCTCTCCCCAAGTCTGGGTCATCTACCATATTGGTGTCAGTTGTGAATTTAGACAAGGTGGCTAGTGGGGCCTGGCTGGCCCTGGGAGATAAATACCTTCCATAGAGAGTTATCTGAATATCTCAAGGAGAGGTTGAATGTATCAGGGGAAAGATGGAGAAGGAGAAGATTTGATAAAATGCAGTCTCTTCTAAGTGCACATATATTGAGACAGGACATCCTGTATCACTGGCAGGCCTCCAGGTCCCTGTGTAAATTTTGCACGCGCTGGCCAATCGTTTGTAGATACTTGTACTTGGAGCAGGGGAGGGCTTTGCTGTGGCCTCAGCCTTTCGTTCAAGGCAGGTTTTACCATTCCCATGAATCTGAGGCAATGCTGTCCTTGACGTGGCCGGGGCCATGTCAAACAATACACATCATGAGCTTTTTACACGTTCACCCTGACTCGAAACAGCAACAACAACAACAACAACAACAACAACAACAACAATGTCAACAACCCCCAAATCAAAACTAGACACAAAAGCATGTCTTCAAGGTAATGACATTAAAAAAAGGATATTTCATGATTTTGTGTGTAATGTATCTAGGGGTCTTGCTCAACAGTAGAGCTTGATATATATGCACTTGATATATGCAGGACCCTGGGTCCCAGACTCAGCAATAAGATAAATAAACTGGCAAAGGAAAAAACATGTGAAATGAATCCCAACTAAGCCAACTAAGCTTTAAAATGATGTCATGTAAAACACCAGTTAACGACTGGGTCTTGGCGAAGGTACAGGATTGCTCTCGGGTACCACTAAGTAGTTGGGAAAACCATGTTCCCAGGGTGCGAGTCTGAATGGTTTTGCTCATTCTCTGACATTCCCACCCTCCTGTGATTTATTTGTGTAGAATCATCTTGTGAGTTTTCCCTGGAATGAGAGTCAAGATCTGGGGCTTGATTTATAGAGAGACTCAACACATTTGGAAACAATGAACTCTCTTACATAAATACGGAGAAACAGGACAGAAAGCTGAAATTCCTGATTGTGGCCGTGGTGGGTGGGGAAGGGAGACCGCCAGAGTCTTGTTCAGTTCTAGCGTTTTCTTACAGTGGTGTGGAGAGTCAAGGAAGGAGGAATTCCTGGGGACTGTGTTTTCCGTAGCTGTTTTCAGGGAGGAACGGATGGATGTTGAGAGGCTGGGATTGTGGTTTCTTTCTGGAGAGAGAAAGAAATAGTTTGGAGGCCACCAAAGAACAGCTGCTCCACAGCTCTGCAAATTGGAAAAGATAGAGATTCTCTGGGGTTTTGGATGCCGTGGGTCTTTGGTGGAACAAGCCAGCCTGGATGCTTGGATGGACGCCAAGATATCCTGGCTGATTTATTCTGTCAGGTTCAGCTCTGGAGGCCGAGTTCATCCTGAGTCAGTCTTCCTGGCTACTCTGTAGGCTTGGGTTCTTTAAGCCATCCTTGACTCCTGGGGGCAGGAGGGGCAGGCTGATGTTCCCCCACAGGCCGCCATGTATTGGTCCACCTTGTTTGAGATAGGGTCTCTTGCTTGCTGCTTTTATGCACCAGGCTAGCTAGCCTGTGAGCTTTGGGGATTCTGTCTCCACATTCTATAATGCCACAGGAGATATGGGACTGCAGATGTGCAAGGCCATGTCCTGTTTTACATGGGTTCTGCAGATCCAGCTTGGGACCAGGAGGCCCTGAGGAGGCTCCTGCCTCTCTCTCTCTCTCTCAGACTTTTCTGCCCTGGTACACGCTACCAAAGTGATGGTTGCCTCTTTCAGCCCCCTCCTTCTGCTTCCTGTAAAACTAAAAGCCTGCATGCGTAATCAGAGTAAGAGACACACTGGCAGCTTCTAGAACGGGTAGTTCTCTCTCCCCGCTACTCAGAGGAACCGAATGGCTTAGGAACATGCCAGGCAGCACATGTCAAACCTTTTCAACCTCATAAGAACCCATCTGTTTTCTATGACCGGAATCTTAGGAAAGCCTGTAGCTAGCTGCAAGGGATCCCACACGGAACCTCCCAGTTTTTGACATGTGCAAGACAGGTAGGCTCATGGGAATGAGAGGGAATGGCCTGCGGGTTGGCTGTAAATATTAGAACTGTCTTAGTCACTTCTCTTGTTACTGTGTCAAAATGCTGGACAGAAGTAACTGAAGAGCAAAGGGCTTACTTCGTCTCTGAGTTTGAGGTTGCAGCCCATCATGTCGGGGAGTGCACGGTAGCGGGGCCATGAGGTGGCTAGACACAGAAAGACGGATGTCTGTGCCCAGACCATGTTCTCCTTTTTATTCAGCACAGGATCCTAGACCAGGAATGGTGCTGTGGCCTATAGGTGAAGCAACTTCTACAAGTGGTCCTCTGGCATCCCTGCAACCCTGGCACATGCCCATATCTATTTAATCCATCCTCTCGTATACCCAAAACAAATAATAATAATTTTAAAAACTGTCCTTTCAAAATGTATAACTCACTAGTTTTCAGCATATTCACTGAGATGCACAAACATTACCACGACCTATGTCCGGTAACAATTTTGAGACAGGGTATCATGTAGCCCAGGCTAGCCTTGAGCTTGCTTATGTATCTGAGGCTGGCTTTGATCTTTCTATCTCTGCCTCTAGAGTTCTGGGATCACAGGCATATGCAGTGCTGGAGACAGAACCCAGCATTTCATGCATGCTCGTGACCTGACCAATTGAACCACATCTGTAGTCTGCACACATTCTAATAACTTCCCCCTACACACACACACACACACACACACACACACACACACACACACACACACACGTTTTCTAGACATACTATGCTGGAATCCTGGAAGGCTTTTGTATACTCAGATTGAGTTTCCAAGATGGAGCCCCACTATGTCCATCGCTAAACTGACACTGAGCTCTCAATGTGCAGAATTTTGACATGCCCTTGGAGGGTATCTCTCACTAATACCATTTTATTACGTCAAGATAGGGAAACAAACTCAGGAAAGGAATTCTAACTAGATCCTCCAACGCTTCCTATAAAATACTAGGTACAGTTCCAGAATTGAAGCTAAACCGCAGATTTAAAAAAAGTTAAAATTGGGACTGGAAAGATGGCTCCTCAGTCAAGAACAGCTGTTGCTGTTCCAGAGAACCCAGGGCCAGTTCCCAGTACCCGCATTGTGGCTCACAACCATCTGTAATGCATCTTCTGGGGAAATCTATTGCCTTCTTCTGGCCTCCTTTGGTACTGCACTCATGTGGTACACAGACATACATGTAGGCAAAAGACCCACACACATAAAATAGACAAATTTTAGGGGAAAATTTTTAAAATTATGGATTAGACTACTGTTTTTCAAAGAAAATGTTTTTTAGGGGTTTCTGTATAAAAGCCAAAGCCATTTTGTCCGTTGTAATCTGAGCCCCATCATTAGTGAGGATGGTTTGCTTTGTAGACACCAAGTTACTCTGCTTAAATTAACAGTGTAGGAGGCAGTAACATCAGAGCCAGCCCTGGCCAGGCCATTTCTGATCATTTTAAGAACCAGACTGGGCCCTCAAAAATTGACTGGACGTTACTTTCAACACTGAGAATATGTTCCCAATCGTTTACTATGGACTGTGTCGATATCCTAAGGAGGTTTGGGGTTTATTCTTTTACCAGCAGGGCATTCAGTTGATGAAGGCTTCACACACTGGCTAGCATGTGCAGGCAACTGCACATCATCCAGGATGCGGAGTCCGTGGACCGAAAGGGATGCTAACATTTCAACCGCCGAAGCCCTGAAGCAAGGCGGCAGATGGAAGTTGTCTGAACTCTCCTAAACATTTCTTCAAATGCATAGTGCACACTTAGAGCTCAGTTTCAGGAAGGTGTATTGGTCAGGTTAGGCTAGGCTATGCTGCAGTAACAAATGGCCCCACCAAGTGTGGTAATAATATCCCCTTACTGTGGCTTTTCCTGGGGCTCCATTCATCTGACCTCACGAAGGAAGCTAAGCTTCCCTCTGAGGACTGTGGATTCTGCAGAGGAGAGGGGGTTTCCTGGCTGGTTTTGGTGTTTGGCTACTATTCCACCTAATTAATTTCTACTCTACAATCCAAGGATTTCATGCAGCCCTGAGTTCCCTATTAGGAGAGCCAAACTGTGTGAAGGCAGGGCCACACTTCTAGTCCTTCGTAGCCTGCTCTGCTGTCTCAGGGTCACACACAGAGCAGGAAACCCTAATCTCTGAGGACAGAGGACAGCACAGATGGAGCTGCAGGCAGGGGTTTGAATCTTATGTCTGGCATTCTGAGCTATGACACTCCCACAGCCTTCTTAACTTCCCTGTGCTTCAGTCTCCTCACCTGTTTAGTAGGAAATGACCACGCGCCATCCTGGTATATGAGTTGACTCAATGCCTATGATGTGCTTAGTGGGGTCTTTTGGCCTATCACCAGCACTGTTAGTTCTGGGGAATCGAATAGCGGTGACGGGTACCTTTACAGCATGGACTTAGGGTTTGAGCTACAGTCATGTGCTGCTTAAGGATAGGGATAAATTGTGGGCAAAGTATGTGTGGGTGTTTTTGTGTGCAAATATCAAAGACACAAAATAAGACAGCCATGACATCACTGGGTCATGTGGCCCTCTCAGCACTTATGGGAATATTACTGGACACAGGGTTCATGTTCAATGACTAAAATGGTCTGCAGTGCGTGACTTAGAAATGGAGCCAGAATTTGAACCTGGATCCTTATGACCCTGGGTCTGCCACCCTGCCATGGAAGAGCAGAACCTCTCTATGTAGAACTAACCCAAAATTCAGGGAACGCGTGCCCCATTATTCCTCCCACTTGTTTTAAGCTGGGGAAGGGAGGGGTCTTGCTATGTAGCCCAGGCTAGACATCAACTCTCCTTGATCTTCCTGCCTTGACTGCAGAGTGCTGGGATCATGGCTTGCATCACATGCCCAGTTGCCCGCTTCTCTTGGTGTACTATGTTGTAATGTGTCCTCAGCTGCTCCTTCACACGCTTGGCTCTGAGAGACTTCCTGCTCCTCTCTCCACCATCACTTAGAGTTCCCCAGACTCCTCCTGCCTCTGGCAACGGCATTCAGCACACAGCAGCTCCCCCCTCCTGTTAGCACTTCTTGGGTAAAACAATTCCCTGGAAGCCAGCAACCTCTTCCTCAGCGCCTCTGCGTGTTACCCAAGTGGCCGCCATCTGACCTATCAGCCTCTTGTCCCTCATCGCTATGTGGAAGCCCTGAGTAATGTTGTCTGGCTCCTCATGGGGCAGCCGTGCTGTGACACTGACTAAGGTTTCCTCTCCTGGCCTCAGTCTTATTCGGGAGATGGTTGGAGGTGGGGGTGAGGGCAGTATCTCTTGGGGTCTCCTTCTTCCTTGGTTAAGTTCGCATCTTTCTTAAATGTTTTCCTAGGCCACGAATTGCATCAGTGGGATCCAAGGCAGTTCCTTCAGGGAATACCCATGAAGTAGTTTCCAGGACATCACACTCAAGAAGGACGGACAGTCATTCCCCAAGACATGCTCGCGTGTCTAGCAGAAACCCAACAGAGTATGTAGGGGGTAGCAGAAACTCTTTGGGCTCTCCTGTAGATTCAGGGCTGTTCAAGGGGCAGGAGAGTCCCCCAAAGATTTACCACACAGCCACTATGTGTACCAGGCTCTGTTCTAGGTACTGGAAAGCCAGCTGGCGAGCTAAAGTCCCACATCCATAGAACTCACTTCCAGGCAGGTAGAGACATATCTGTGACAGGCTCTCTGAAGGTGAGACAAGGGTACTTTCTCACAGTCTCATGCAGAAGCAACCTGAAGGTTAAAAGCAGGGATCTGGGGAGGGGGACATAGCTCGCTAGGTAGAGTACTTCTCTAGCATGCACGAGGCCCCGTACCTGTCCCCAGCACTGTGTAAGTGGGGCAGGACTGTACACTCCTGCAAGTCCAACAATGACGCAGGAGGACTAGAAGTTCAAGGTCAATCTTAGCTACGTGGTGAGTGAGACGCTAACTTGGGCTATATGGTATCCTGTCCAACCTCTGGCTGGGAAAACACAGGTTAGGCGTAGGGTATGAGACCGGCAGGGCTGTTCTGGATTGAGGCTGTTCTGGATTGGGGCTTTTGGAGGATTCTTTGCAGGTGTGTGATAGCAGTGTGACTGGGGACTACAGACTCTCAAGGAGAGAAGGGACCTGGGCCAGGGCTAGACGAATGCTGTGTTCCAGGAGCCTGCCTGGCATTTCCCACGTGTGGACGACAGAGATGGATCCAGGAGAGAGGAAAGGGGTTCCTTGGGAAGTGGGGGGCGGGGAGACAGAGGACCTGGACATGGAAGCAACTGTAGGTATAGGAACAGCAGGGAGACCAGGGAGGCCGTGGACAGTCCACTGACAACCACTGAGGTTCCGTTGCCCGTGGATTTAGATGGAAGTTAGAAGCCCACACTGGGATTCCATAGCATGGGGACCCCTGGCTGACCCTGGACAGCAGGGCACCTCAAGGAGCCCACCGGAGAACCCTCCCCCATGCCAGGCTGTGTCCCAGGGACGGGGCAGAGGCCAGCAGAGGCCGGGGTGAGGTTTGGCAAATGCCACTTACATAACGGCTTCTGAACAAAAGGTCAGGCCCAAGGCAGGATGTTTGATTACACAGAGAAAACCAATCTAGTTTTTAATTTCCTCAGGTGGAGTGTGGGCCGTGTGGGTTCACAGGGCGCTGATGGAGGAGGGGTGGCCTGAGATAGGGGGATTACCTTCCAGAGGACACGTCCATAGACTTCAAGCACAGATCCCCTGTCTCTAGCCAGATGCAATAAGGAGGGGAGGAACTGAGCAAAGGTTTTGCGAGCATTTACTGTGGACCCAGTACTCAGTATTCAGCACCCCGAGTCTTCACAGTACCTGTAACTGGGTCCTCCTATTGTCTGGTCTATAGACAAGCACACAAATGCAGAGAGGAGCCAGGCAAGTGGACCAAGGTCAAACAGCTAAGATGGGTGGGAGCACACTGAGGAAGACTCCTGACTCGGAATCCTTCAGTGTTAGTGGAGTGGGTGGGGTCACAGCATGGACCCCATTATTCCTAACCAGCTAGAGCTAGCTGCTTGTCCCCCATCGGCCAGTTAAAGACACAGTCACACTGAAAATCAGGCAAAGGCGGTTACTTTATCATGGCCACATTCAGGAGAGGAGTAAATAATGCAACCCCAGTGAACCCCCGCTGGGGAGTCCATCGTCCTGACAGGAGGTTTTGGGTTAAATGGGACGGAGGTGTGCATGACTAAGCAGTCCTAGTCAAGGTGAGTTCTGGCCGTCACGAACTCATCACGGGGTCAGCTTGTCTGGCCTTCGGGGAGGGTTGAGGAGCTGTCAGAACTCAGTGGACCCTCCTCCTCGGACATCCAGGTCAGTGAGCTGCATTGTTGGCAGAGGCAAAGGTTCCTGAGAAAAAGGAACTTCCTTGGGGAACCACTGTCTCAACAGACCAATAGGAGAGCCGAAGAGAGGGGTGCACAGGTCCCTACAAAAGCTCCTGCCATGTGGTTACTGGGAATTGAACTCAAGACCTCTGCAAGAGCAGGCAAACATCATTAACAGATGTGTCAACAGCTACAGTGTACTCATATACATAACATAAATAAATCCTAACAAAATGCTCCTACCAGGATGGTCTCATCACCACCAATCTGGGACATTAGGATGCAGAAGCCAGCCAAGAAGATGAAGGAATTCCCTGAACGGGCTGCCTTGTCTCCTCGAGAGAGCCTGGGAGGGGGTGATGGTTCTTGGGGCACCTCCTGATTTCTACTCTGCAGAGCCAGGTCACCCAGACACCACCAAAGAGTACTGGTTTGCTGCCTCAGCACTTCCTGCTGGGGAGGTGGGTGAAGGGGGGATGGAGGGTGGAGGGGAGTCTGTAGTCCATTCTTAAGAGGTCCCACCCCCAGCCTGCCTTTCTCACCGCCTCAGAGGGACTCTCACTAGAAGCTGTCCCAGGGTTCTGCTTTTCGGGTCCAGCCCACAGTCTTCCGAGGCTGCACTCTTGTCTGCTGGAGTGGCTCTGAGTCTTTGAACTCGCTCTTCCCCTGTACATGGGCAGACTGTCTCCCATGTCTTGTTCCCTTAGGATACTATCCAGTGTTCCTTTTCTTTGAGAAGCCACACTGACCTCTAGGGGAGGGAGAGGCACAGTCCAGCTTCCCAGTGGTGGGAATGCTCACGGTGGCCACAGAAGTCTCATAACTGTCCCTGGTCCCTGAGCTTCTTGCCTCCCCAAGGGCATTTGGGCTCTAGCCCAAGCTCTACCACCTTGTGGGCACAGGAAGCGTCTCTTCATTGCTGTGACAAAAGACCTGAATCAACTTACAGAGCAGAAAGGTTTATTTCAGCTAAGAGTTTCAGAGGCTCATCCATGGTCACATGACCCCATTGCTTTGGGTTTGTGTTGAGGCAGAACACTCTGATAAGATTAGGAGAATCCATCGGCATCAGTGGACAGTAGACAAAAATGGAGAGAGGTAGAGGTGTGGTCCAGACAGACCCTTTCGGGCATGCCCCAGTGACCTTCCTTCCTTCCACGTGGTCAAAGCTCTTCAAACTGCCCACTCCCCCCGGGAGCACCACAGGTAGCAGCCATGACTTTAGCTCCTGGGTTTTACAGAAGCCTGAGATCTAGAGAGTGTGAGATTTCATCCTGTATGTGCTTATGTCACTGGTCCCTAGCAAAGCATCCAGCACAGAGTAGGTCCTCAATAAAGAGTGGCAGAGGACCTATCTTTTCAGCCATGTAGCAACCAGGTAGACACTTGGGCTTAGGGGTCGGGGTGGGGTTGAAGTTCTGGAGGCATCAGGAGCACAGAGCAGAAGACCTGCAAACGCTGTCCTGATTTGATGTGACAGCTGAAGTCCTCACGGCACCACAAGGTCACCCAGTTAAAGTAGCTGCGTCGGTTTTCCTCGGAAAAAATCACATCCTTACTCACAGCCCCAAGTTCACACAGCAAGGACTGTAATGGCCCAGCCACCACCGGGGCGATCAAACGCACGATTGAATAAATGCAGGGCTGTGAGATTACGCACAGAGATAAAGGCTGCTGGCTCATCCCTCCTGCCCACACACCCGGCACGTGTGTTGTACTAGGGATGCCCAGAGCTGACCTCTGAGACAGGATGGATTAGGCTCAGACATTCTGCAAGCTTGTTTGGACCGTTACTACCCCTGTTTTTTGGGAGGGGGTCTCGATTGTACTCACTGTCCCTAGGGGGTACCCAGGTATGTTCACTTCAGTGTTACTGGGTGCTTTGTGGGCACGGGAAAGACTAACAGTGTAAGCAGAAGCTGGTCTGTTATCCAGGGAGCCATTCACATGGTGCCTACTAAGAACAGCATGTTGGTTAGAGAGCTGGGGTAGGGGGCTGGCATTTGGAGTGGGCACAGCATGCACATAGGTAAACATGGGAAGGAGAGTGACAAGGGAGAGTGACAGTCTGGGGCTGAGGGAGGGGCAAGCAGAAAAGTTCAATTCCAATGGGGAGGGGTCCAGGTCTGAACTGTCCTCCAAGGGCCCCTCCAGGATTCCCTAGTCGGCAGGAAGAGATCTTACACCAGGAATAAAGCTGCCCATCAGATTAGCGGGAGACCAGACAGAGTTCCAAGGGGTGGCCCCGGATGCCTCTGAGACTCTCAAGGCTGCTTGAGGCTCTGTTCTTTAGAACCACAGAAACCAACAGAGGAAGGGTCACGGAGTGGAGGGCGTCCCTTGCAGAGAGAGCCGCGCAATGTTCAGCCTTCCTGCCCTAGAAACTTCTGGAACCAGTGGCTCCTCCAAGTCTGGAGGGGAGGGTGGGAAGGGTTGGGTCAGTCTTGTGGGAATCAGGCAATGGACTTTTAGAGTGTTGGCGGATATTTCAGGGAACAAAAAGCCCCTTCGCGTGCATTCCAGGGTCTGCCAGTGCTGCGGGGTTAGAAAGGGACAGTCTCACTGTGAGAATCCACTAGAATCATGAATGTCGGCCGTCGTACTTGAAAATGGGTCTGGTGGTAGATGCATGATGTGGTATGCTACAAACCCCAAAAAACCAATAAAAGGAAAATGGCGGCCATCTGCTGGGTACCTGGAGCCATTGCCCCGGCACAAACCGACATTGTGCAAGCAGACTGGCCACACGCCAGACATTGGCTAGGCTCTCTGTCTGCAAAGCAGAGGAGACCAGAGTGTGCCTTTGGAGTGAGAATGAGAAACTGAGAGAGTAGAAAGTTTGAGCACAGGGTGGGACATGCCGGGGGCAGTGCTGGGCACATGAGGTTTAATTCCAGGAAGACTCAAGTAGGGCGAAGGTCATAGGCATAGAAACTAGTCATGGAGAACTCGTGTCCCAGACAGATACTTCTCTTTTTTTTCTCCTTTTTTTTTAAAAAAAAAATTGGGTATTTTCTTTATTTACATTTCAAATGTTTTCCCCTTTCTAAGTTTCCCCTTTGGAAACCCCCTCCCTCTTTTGCCCCTCCCCTGCCTCTATGAGGGTGCTCCCCCACCCACCCACTTACCCACCCACTCTCATCTTCCCACCCTGGCATTTCCCTTCACTGGGGGCATTGAACACCTTCAGTCCCAAGGGCTGCTCCTCTTACTGATGTCCAACAAGGCCATGCTCTGCCACATATGCCGCTGGAGCCATGGGTCCCTCTATGTGTCCTCTTTAGTTGGTGGTCCAGTCCCTGGTAGCTCTGGGGGTGGGTGGTCTGGCCAATTGACACTGCTGCTCCGTCCATGGGGTTGCAAACCCCCTCAGCTCATTCAGACCCTTCTCTAACTTCTCCATTGGGGACCCCGCGCTCAGTCCAATGGCTGGTTGCGAGCATCTGCCTCTGTATTTGCCAGGCACTGGCAGAGTCTCTCAGGAGACAGCCATATCAGGCTCCAGTCAGCAAACACTTCCTTCTTTATTTTTCCCCCTTCTGTTACCTCTTTCTCCTGTTCTTCCCTCCCTCCCTCCCTCCCTCCCTCCCTCCCTCCCTCCCTCCCTCCCTCCTTCCCTCCCTCCCTCCCTCCCTTCTTCCTGTCTTCTTGAGACAGGGTTTATGGGCAGGCTTGCATTGAACAAGCTATATAGTCAAAGATGACCATGGACTCCCAATCATCCTCCTGCCTCTACCTCCTAGTACTACAGGCAAGCGTCACCACCCTCAGTTAGTACTGTGCTGGGGACCAGGCCTAGAGCTTTGTGGTTTTGGCAAGCACTACACTCCCTCCCTGGGTCTGCTTTTCCCCTTGGGGTATCCAGGCACTGTTGGTCCCTGTGTTGGACTGGAGAGAGTGAAGGCTGGGTTGTCCAGTGGGTAAGGGAGACACTGCCGGCTCTGGAGACAGTTTCCAGTGAAACAGCTCTTTATTGGGGGTGATCGAGGGCCATATAAACCTTGGGGAGTGGGTAGGGATTTCAGGATGAGCATACATTATTGACAGGCTGAGTGCTAGGAATGCTTCATTTGCATGAAGAGGAATTCCAGGTGCTAGCTGGTTATGTCCTTATAAGGAGAGAGGACATTTAACCTGAATCCTGGGTACCTGGCTATGTGACCTATGGGAGGCAGAAGTAGGGGTTGTAAGACTATGTACACCAGGACATGCAGGTCCGGGGAGGAATCAGTCCTACTCCTGCTGCTCTCAGGGTGAGACTCGGGGTTTAGTTTCAACCTCACTCTTGTTCCGGAAAGGCTTCCCTGATCCCACGGCTTTCCGAACCTCATACTTTACCAGCCTAGGGACATCCCAAGGCCCTGAGGTGGACCCTGAAGGACGGCTAGCATCCTTGCTAGATGGATATGTTGAAAGTAAAGTCCAGGAAGAAGGCTAGGCAGGAATCAAAGTCTGAGGGCTAAATAAAAGATGTTTTAACTCACCAGTAATGGAGGAGGGACACATTAGATCTGACCAATGGGCACAAGGTGGAGCGACTTTACAGCCCTGGACCTTTCTGCGAGGTGACTGAGCCCGGTGTCGTGTCCTTTTCTCCCTCTAGGATTGTTCTGGTTTTGCACAGTGAGGCAGGTAAGGTTTGCTTTGAGGTCACTCCCCACTCTCCAATCTGTCAGATTTCCGGTACCCTCCGGCCTGTGCTCCAAGTCCCCAGCTCTGGAAGGCATGCCCCTGGAGTGTGCTCAGGGAACACCAGATGTGGGAACATACAGTGGGTGAAGAAAAGAATAAACTTCCCATATAGGGGCCTCGTCTCTACGGAAGATCAAGGGGTTGGAGCAATGGCTCAGCAGTTAAGATCAATTGCTGTTCTTGCAGAGGACCTGAGTTTGGGCCTCTTTGCTCACATCAGGTGGCTGCAAGTCACCTGTCACTGCAGCTCCAGGGCATCTGATGTCCTCTTTGGGGCTCTGCAGGCACCTGGGGCCATTTGCACACACCCACATAATGAAAAGCAAATCTTAAAAAAAAAAAGGAATCAAGGCAACTTTAAAGTGTTTTTATTTTTTTGGTGGTAGTGGTGGTGGGTGGAGCCCAAGGCCTCCAGACACAAGGCACGCCCTTTATTACTGCCCTTCCTGCCTCTTCAGCCTCATTTCAAAACTAATATGTCTGGTGTCCTCCAGGATTCTGCTAGGAAAGATTCAGACAGTGTAGTCAGACACAGGCACAATGGCACCATCCAAGGTTCTCAGTGGTTCACCCGGGCGATCTGACGGCATTTGTAAAGTGACTCTGTTGAAATTCTGAGCCTGGGGATTCTAATATGGGTGGGGACTCGGGATATCACAGACACAAGTGCTAGTCTGAGAACCTCTGCAGCTGTGCCCTCAGGTAACAAACTGAGGTGACCCCATGCCACAGAGTAGATGGATTTGCATAAGAAGAGCCACTTCTGTGGGTGGGTGGTATTGATGGCACAGCAGCAAGTGACCCACTGGCCAGGCCTCTGGGTGTGAGGTGGAGGGGACTTTCTCATATTGTGTGCTAGGGCCTCCTGGGTCCTTCTGCATCTTTTATTCATGCGGATAGGCACCTGCCACTCAGCAGTCCAGTGCAGGGAAAGAAACTCTTATGAGCATCGATACCCCATCAATCTTCCAGACAGCCTATTCTGGAATGCTCTGTGAGATGCTTCTCCATGAATCCAATTTATCCACCCTGGCTCCCCCCCTGAAGCACCCCTCAGCATTCACAGTTAATCACAGTTTATTCAGGCTAAGGATTTATCTTCTCTGTTCTACTCTGCTGGAATCCATCTTCTTCTACTCAGCACAGATGGGTCTTCCAACCCAGTTCATACACACACACACATACACTATGCATATATATATATATGTATATATATGTGTGTGTATATATATGTATATATGTATGTGTATGTATATATATACACACATACATGCATACATACATACATACATACATACATGCATGCATGTGTATATATTGAAAAGATGAAATGAGGCTTGTGGGGTTAGCTCCTGGGTGCCACTACTTGTCCATACCTAGCTCATAGAGTTGGGGATGGGACAGTACTACAGAGGCATGGCCAGCTACTGGGGCAATCATGTGACCTATATAGGCACACAGGCCCTGTGCCTGGGGACACCCTGCAAATTGTTCCCCTCTTGGAAGTTTGTCACAGGATTTTCCCTGTCCAATTCCATTAGCACAGAGGAGGCCTGTGATTGGACAGGGAACAGGAAGACGGAGCTAAGAGTTACAGAGCAGAGACTGTCTCAGGGTAGAGGGAAGCCAACATGGAGGCAGATAGACAGGAAGAAGATCCTGATCCTGAGTGGTTTTAAACAGCCACAAATAGCTATGATGTCACAAGGTTAGAAATGTTGGGATAAAGCCTTTATCATTATCAACTGGATCTGAAATTACTGTCTTGGCATCTTATAAGTTGTGATTTTATTGATACATAAATCTGATTGGTTAATTAAGCTTTAAGAGTCTTGATTCTACTGGGTAATTAGGTGTTGAGATAGCAGATCGTGGGGTGTTGTGGGGGAAGTGAGAAGTACTCAGGGGGTTGGGGTGGGGGGCACTGGAGAGATGGCTCGGCGAGGGCTGGAGAGTTGGTGGCCTGGCAAGATTGTGGGAGCGTGGTCCAGACCACAGAGTTGGCGGGTCGTTTTTTTTAATATTTCCTGTAACAGAAAGTTTTAGTGTTATTTTCAATTTTTCCACTCTGTGTGTGTGTGTGTGTGTGTGAGAGAGAGAGAGAGAGAGAGGTGCATGTATGTATATGTATGTTTTACATGTGTGGACACACACGTATGTGGGTCTGCTTACATGTAGAGACTTGATGTTGATGTCAGGCATACTCAGAAATATCTTTTCCACCTTATTCACTGAGGCAGGATCTCCCAACCAAACCCAGAGCTTACAGATATGGCTAGTCTTGCGAGCCAGCTTGTCTCTACCTTCAAGGCTGGCACTACTGGGGGACTTCCTGCCCGTTAGGCATTTTATGAGGGTTCTGAGGCTCTGTATTCTCTGGCCTTGTTTCGTGGACAGTGCTTAACCACTGACCTATCTCCACAGAACTGGAGGTCTTAATATTTATAAATAAGGAGTCTCATATCTTCTTTTCACAGTGTGTCCCCAAAGGAATGCGAGAAGCCTGCTTCTCACTGTCAACTGCTTACTCGCCTTCTGGAGTCACTGACATGAGCTAAGTCTGGCAAGTCTTGCAACACGTACTCATAGCTGATAAACTCTCACTTGCATCAGCTTCCATTGCCTTCACGCTATGGTCACTGCCCTTCCTGGTCCAGGACTCAGCCTCCCTCCCCTGGGTTGCCATGGCAACCTCCAGTCTCTCTGGACTGTCTGCTGTCATGTGGTCTAACTGTAGGGGCACCCAATGTCTCAGATGGAGCACAAGGTCCCAGAGTGCTGGCTTGCATTCCCTGGGAGTGAAGCTCCTGGACTCCCGAGGCAGAGGACCTAGGAAGTAGCTGTGTATCCCAGTCATCAGCATCAGCAGCTGAGCTCACACCGCCATCTGCGGATGGCATCCAGCGATTTCCATACTTGTGCTCACAATCCACAACTGCCGAGCAGGCATCTGCTAGTCGTCTTTTTCTGCATAGGAACTGTGGTCCTAAAAAGAGACCAATCTGAGCACAGGAGGTGAGAGCCAGCTCTGCAGAGGACAGAACATGGCTCCTTTACTCAATGGGTCCAGACTTGAGATAACTTCAACCTCACCGCGTTGGTTTCTACCAGCACCAAAGCAGTGCTAAGAAAACCGCCTTCCACACCCTGCTGCAGACCTAAAGACGAGAAACAACAGGTACCGAGGGGCTGGGCATACCCCTTAGCATGTGCCACATGCTGCAGTTATGTTAAAGAATGGCTTTTGCTACTAGGAACACAGTCAAGGTCACCTAGGTATCATGTGGACAGAACAGGACTTGAACTCAAAAGAGTCACTGTTCCAAGTCTTCGACTGTAACCTCTGGACCACGTAGTGCCTCCAGAAGGCAATTAAGAAATCCAAAATGGAAAGACATCAGCAAGTGCTGAGATGGGGAATAATTGCAATGCCAGCACTTGGAAACTTGAAGTAGGAGGACCGACTGCCTTGAGTTTGAAAGCCAGCTTGGAGTACCTAGTGGATACCAGGGTAGTTAGGGCTACAGAGTGAGACAGTGTTTCAAAAGAAACAAACCAAACCAAACAAAAAACCGTGCACCCAACCCAACAAGGCTTTAGCAAAGGGTGCCTAATCTAGTCCTACCCTAGTCTATGATGCTAGTGTTAAAAGCAGGAAATCAGTAAGCAGAACACAGTTCGTAATGCTGACTCTGATCCCTAACCGTATGCTGTTCGTTAGCTCAGAAATGCGCAATTTCACAGTGAGCCTGACCGCACTTCACTGTTTACCGGAAAATTCACCGTGGCGCATCTCCGTATGTTGACAGTGTCATTACAAGGGAAGATGTCAGCGCCGCATCCGTCTATTAAACATCTTGCCAGAGTGGAGGGGAGAGAGCGGGGGTTACCTGAGAGTTACAGGGTGCACACATTGCACAGCCACAGCCACAGGCAGAGGTGCTCTCTTTCACCTGCTTTGGGGTGTTGGGGTGTGAGATCGGGAACAGGTGTTAAAGAGGGCGTGGACCACTGAGATGAGAACGGTGGGTGATGACGGATGGAAATGGATGGAGCCCACAGTGGCTCTGTGTGAGGGCTTGGCTTTCCTCAGGCCCATTTGAGAGCCTGAGTTGAATCACCACATCTGGTCTGGCCCAGCATGGGGCGTCAGCTGTGTGTGCTCACAAAGGACATGTGGTTGATAAAATGTATGTTCCACATTGGCTAAGAAGAGTTTATTATCCTAAGCATAACCCAAACTACTCCCCTGACTCTAGCTGACCTTGAAACCAATGACCTTGGCACACAGCAAAGCCCAGAAACTATTAACTGTAGCTGGCCAGAGGGAGAAGGCAGAGGGGCCCTGTTTTTGTTTATGTTGTTGTTTGTTTGTTTTTTAAACATTCTTAAAACAAAATTTTCTCATCGCGTTCATTTTTATTTTTGTGTGTGTTTTCATGGCCCGTGTCTGGGGTTCGGGGGACAACGGTGGGATTGGATTGTCTTCTTTCATCTTGTGAGGTTGGGGACTCAAACTCACGTTGCTGAGCTGGGTGGCAAGCACCTTTATCGGCTGAACTATCTTTCGGGCCTTGGGAGCCCCAACTCTTAATTAGCAGACAGTCCCACAGGTGCCTGTTACTCGGATGCGGAGAAAGCCCGGAGAACTGAAATGGAGTTGGGCGGCCACTCAGTAGGAGCTTATCTGGCTCAGTAAGTGACTTACTATTTGGAATTATGATAAGTACAATCCCCTTTTCTTGAGTACCTTGCTCCCCACGCAGTTCCCTAAGCACCACTGGCAGGGTGCCGATGGATTCAGGGTCTCGCTTCTGCTACAAGACCCTCCCTCCTTTGATCAATGATGAAACAAGTCGAGTGGTTAAGACTCTTGTCTCAGGCTGCTACCAAGCAGGGAGAAGTTTCTGTTGCCAAGCTTCAAAACCTGGGTCTTCCTCCTTACTATAGTACCATACAAATATGTGTGTGTGTGTGTGTATGTGTGTGCATGTATGTTCATGTGTGTGCAGGTGTGTTCATGTGTGTGCACATGTGTGCATGTGCATGTGTGCACATGTGTGTGTGCTGTGTGCATGTGTGTGCACGGTCCTATGTGCATGCCTGTGTGCATGAGGGATGTCTTGTCTCGTCTTTGGATTCACATAGCTCTTCTACATCTTCCTGCCCGCCTCCCCGGCAGGCCAGATCTCTTGTGCTCCTAGGCCTTTGTTCTGCCTGCTCAAAAAACAGACTGCCTCTCTCTCCTCTATGGAGACTTCTTGGTTGCTTTAGACAAAGCTCTGTGCTCTTCTCTGTGTGGCTCTCGGGGTCACAGTGGTACCATTGCTGTCCTTGGATTGGCGGTTGTCGCCGAAGGACAAAGGTCGTCTCTTCCTCCTGAATCTCCTGTTCAGTAGGACTTTGAGTGCAGGCATTGGTGTGGAGGCTGGTGGGAGGTCCTGGAACATATAGAAGCTCCACTGTACTTGGTCGCCGAAGGTCACCTTGAAGGACAGCTGGTCTACGTCATGTCCATACACATCAGGTGTCCTCTGGGCAGTGGCTGGTCTTTCCACGAGGCTCCTGCAGTGAGTGACCTTTATGCCTTTGCTGCCTGCTTTTAGGGTCACTAATTAGGATGGATGCCCACATGACCCTTGCGATTCAAGCTTAAAGTTCTCATCTGTTCCCACTCGGGTACTTGGTGCTGAAACGGCATTCTGCAGAGGCTGTGGGGGGGACACATTGGAAACAGCCTTCGGCCAGACCAGGCTGGGCCCACACAGAGCCCCTCAGGGTAGGGGCCCTGAGGGAAGCAAGGGTCCCTCTGTCACCAGGAAGAAAAAAGGAGAACAGAGATTGAGAGGACCACAATTATTGGCAGATTCAGTGGTGCTGGGTGGCTGCTTAGGCCTTGGAGGGCTGATGGCAGACACCACTGTCTATAGGAATAGCAGTTGCTGCCGGGTGAGTGGTACAGGCCAGGAGAGGGGACGACAATTCTGCCCTGAGATTCCCCCCAGAAACGGAATCACTAATGGTCGCTACATTCGGACTCCACTGATCAAAGGCGACAATCTAATTAGGTAATTGTTTCCATAGAAACCTGGGTATATTAATTATTGCTTTACGAGCTTCTTCAGTCATACAGAGGAGGGTTTTGTTGCCTTGAGTTCTGAGCTGGCACTGGTGGGAGCTGGGGCGCAGTACTGAAGTACTGGGGGTACTGGGGAGTACTGAAGGAGCTTGGAAATCAATACCTTCACCTACAGGGAGGAGGGGCCCCGATGGGGAGGAGCACTTCCTCAGTGTGGGAACAGCTGCCGATCATGCCAGGTCAGAGTTCCATCAATGTGCGCGACGCAGAGGACAACCCTGGATATAGTTTCTCCGGAGCTGTCCACCTGTTGTGAGACAAAGTCGGGCACTGGCCTGGAACTCATGAAGTAGGCTAGGGGGGCTAATGAGGGGGCCCCAGGAATCCTCCTGTCTCTGTCTCCCCAGTAATGGGACTATAAGTAAACATTATCCCACACTTTTTTTTCCCTAAAGAATCATGGATTCTAGGGATTAAACTCAAGGCCTAACGCTTGTAAAAGAAATACTTTACAAGTTGGGACACCTTCTTCCCATGCCCTGGTCTTTTTAATTTTTAAAAATTTTTTTCTTGAGACAGGGTTTCCCTGTATAGCTTTCACTGTCTGGAAACTCTGTAGACCAGGCTGGCTTCGAACTCAGAGAGATCTACCTATCTCTGCCTCCTGAGTGTTGAGATTAAAAGTGTGTGCCACTGCTCCCAACTCTTTTCCTCCCCCCCCCTTCTCCCTGTTCCTCTCCTCTCCTCTCCTTTCCTCTCCTGCCTTCCCCTTCTCCCTCTTTCTTTCTTAATTTCTTGGTGGTAGTATTTCATGCTCTTCCTGCCTGATCCTGCAGAGTACCGGGATTTGGTGCTGGTAACTGAACTCAGGACTTCCTATATGTTTGGAAAGAACTCTACTAAATAAGCTACACCCCAACCCTCCTTTTCCTCTTGGGGCTGGCTGTTGTGAGACAAGGGAAGGTTTTGTGTGTGTGTGTGTGTGTGTGTGTGTATGTGTGTGTGTTTTGTCCACTTGCCACCCCCATCCCCACCCTGCCCACGTGAAGGTGCATCCCAGGCAGTGAGGCCTTGCTGCTTGCTTTTTTGCAGGGTTTCAAGCTCTGGTGGGGCCAGATAGTCTCCATAAAGCCAAAGCATCCACCCTTGAACCTGTCTGAGCATGCGGTAGCCCACCTCACCCTGTGTTTTCTATAGCTTCCTCTGCTGGGCTGAATTAGGCCATAGAACAGTGTCGCCACAGTCTGCATGCAAAACCTGCATTTCTAAAGCTTGTTTACTGCAAAGGTCCCCTTCAGAACTTGACCCCGGGCTGAAGAGATGAGATCGTTCATCTTAACCTGGCATCAGAAAGGTTTATAAACAGGAAGTATAGCTTCTTAGCCCTTTACAACCGTATCATTTACCCTCTCTCACAACCCACTCCCAGCATCCTCTGGGCTTTGTCTCTCATGTTGCCGCGGGCAAGCAGGATGTACACTAGATCCTCTGAACTGCCCTCCTCAGTTTCTAAGTCAGGATAAAAGACGCCTTTGAACCCTAAAGCTGTATCAGTTTACACCTTGGTCATTAGCAGAGGTCAAGGCTCAGCGAGCTGGAGATGTTTTGTCCCCTAACCCACAATGGCAAAAGAAAACCGTGTACAGTCTTCATCTTGGAGTTGAGCAAGGGTCCAGCACTGAGCTAGGCACCATGTGTCCCATTCTGCCTGCCTGCCTGCCTGTCTATCTGTCTGTCTGTCTGTCTGTCTGCCTGTCTGTCTGCCTGCCTGTCTGTCTGCCTGCCTGTCTGTCTGCCTGCCTGCCTGTCTGTCTGTCTGTCTGTCTGTAAGTGCTGCATCCCAGAGTGCCACGCTGTGCACAAGAAACTCAAGAGGACAGTTTGTGGAAGTTGATTTTCTCTTTCTACTGTGTTCGTTCTGGGGCTCGAACTCGGGTTGTTATGCTTGGAAGCAAATGCCTCTGCCCACTGAGCCATCTTGCCAGCCCCACTGTGAATGCTCTATTTTATTTTAATTCAAGAGTTTCAATCTGCAGAATAGTGTTTGCCTTAACTTTGTGTGTGTGTGTGTGTGTGTGTGTGTGTGTTGGGATGAAGTAGGGTTTTACTGTGTAGCCCTGTCTGGTCTTGAGCTTGCTATGGTCTAGAATTCACCATCCTCCTGCCTCAGTCTCTGAGGTTCTGAGATTAACAATGTGCACTACACTAGACTTTGTGTCGGTTTTAAAGATTTTACAGTGCACGTAGCCGAGTCTGCCTTGGAATTCACAGCAATCCTTTTCCCTCAGGCTCCTGAGTGCTACTGAGAAAATTGGGTTCCCCTCTTGGGTTTTTTTTTTTTTTTTTTTTTTACTCTTGTTAACAAAATCATTTAAGTACAGACTTAGAAGAAAACTGGAGGAAATTTTCCTTAAAATTTGAAAGAAAACCCAGGCAAGACAAATTGTAAATCTGAGTAGCTTTCCCAGAGGAGGGAGGTGCAGAAGAGGCAGAGAGAAAAGCATGTGGCCGGAAGGAGGGCTTCAGAGAGAGTGGAGAAGGCTAAGGGACCAGAGAAAGCATCCTTAGCTCTGGCCAGCATCTGAAGAGAGAAGAGAAAATGCTGGCAGACCCCGCAGAACCTAATGGTGGCGCTGTAGCGACTGCACCGAGGCAGGGATTCCTGAGGGGCAGCCTCTTAGCCAGGGGATTGGCGAGCCCAATTGGACTAACTCTTAAGGAAGGAGGTGAGGAGGTCTCTGTCAAAGGCAGGGTCTATTCTTTTAACCAGAAGGAAATCTCCTCCTCTTAATGGGCCTTCCATGCCACTAAGAAGAATGCAAGGATTTCTGGTATGAGCCACCAAGTCGTGCTCAGAAGATGGTTAACGCCGCCCCTCTGGGAAAGAGCTACGTGGTTTATTTATAGCCCCGTGTTTAGTTCTCCCTCCAGCCCTTGCAGCGTGGGTTCCAATCACTGTCCCTACTTGACAGACGAGAAGTTGGAAGGCTTGGGCAAGCTCAGGAGTTGGCCGAGGTCATGCGGGCAGCCGCTGTGAGGATATAGCTTTGTCAGGCACTTGGCAGCCAGTTCCTGGGCTAATGAAGGACTGAATGAACCCTCAGAAGAGGTCGTTCTCCATGCAGAAGAGAAGAGGGGACCATGTCCAGCAGGGCCATGTGCTACATCTGAGAGAAACCACGGAGAGGTTGCGAAAGAGAGAGTATCCGGGAGGGGGCCGTAGAGGTCTGTAGAGGTCTGTGGAGGTGTGGGAGGGTGAGCCGGAACTGTGTGGTTGTCAGAGATGGGGTCATGGCTTCCAGGTGGAAGTAGACTAGAGCTCTAAAGCCCCAAATAAGGGATACTTTGAGCTCAAAAGAGTCCCGATGCCCTAAGGTCTTCCTATATTCTAAAGCCTCCATGGGTCTTATACAATACCAAGGTGATATCAGGACAGAGCCCTTAGGCTTGTTGGGAGAGACTTAATGTGATCTAGTTGGTCAAGCACAGCAGTTAGTCTGACAGGAGGTGAATGCTACCTGGTATGGGAGGGGCAGGGGGAGGCGTAGGGGCTGAGGGATGGAGTGGGGGCGGGGTGGGGCGGAATCCTCTGCCCCAGGTGCTCTGTCATGAGTATCACTGAGGATGGATACTGGCAGGGGACTTTGCTCATTATTAGTAAATCTGAAGTCCAAACAAGCAAACAAAAAACAATCAGAAAGAGGGACATTGGGGTTTTTGAGATATTTATCACCTGAGTCCCAGGGCATGGGGGTGGGGGATAACAAAAGTCTGATCCTTCCCAGGATCCCCACGGAGAAAGGAGCTTGCTGAAAGGAAATTAACAAAGCTCATCACAGGTAATCAATACAGAGCTGCCTGCAAATCAAAGACGGAGCAGTCACCCTAAGACTTAAGTCTTGTTTGTTTAGTATTTCCTTGAGGTCAGAGATCTGTTCTTACATGCACAGGTAAATATATTCATGAGCTTCCCGCCGCCAAGAGGGAAGCCCCGTTTGTCACCCAAGAGAACAACACAAAGTGAGAGTCTCAGGTTCTACCACCCAGTGTCAAGCAAGGGCTGTGAGACAGAAGGCCCTGGGGAAGCCTCAGGAGGAAGCTAGGGGAGGCCACACTGCCTCCTAGTGGTAGGAGGTACAACTTGTTTCCAAAGATGACTGGGGCAATATTCTTAAGGCCTATCCTATCCTAGGACCTATCCTAGTGGCCACACCGAGAGAGGCAGAGACATTTCCCTTGACTCTGTGCTTGGGTGAGGGTGGCTTCTCGTCTTGGCCATGAAATGCAGGGTGAAGTGACGCAAGGTGACTTCAGAGGCTGAGCCTTCAGAGTCCAAAGAACCACTCTTGGGATTAATCCCCCAGAGAGCTCAAGTGGTCACAGGGCAAGGACTGTCCCAGTTAGTTTGACATAAGCTAGAGAGCCCTTTTGGAAGCCAGAAACTCCACTGGGAAATGCCCCCACCAGAACGGCCTGCAGGCAAGCCTCTTTTGTGGGAGGACCTAGCTCATTGTGGGCGGGGCCACCCCTGGTCTGGTGGCCCTGGGTGTTATAAAAAAGTGGACTGAATAAGCCACAGGAAGCAAGCCACTTTCCACACCTTTGCCTCGGCTCCTGCCTCCAGGTTTCTGTTACTGCCCTGGATTATGGACTGCAAAATGTTCATGAAACAGCACAAGTTAGGTCATTTTTCCTCCCAGGCTGATGCTTCCAGTAATAAGACTTGGACTCAAAATAAATTTAGAGATATCCTGGCCATATAGCTAGGCTCTTCTCTGGCTAGACCATAACTTAATAACATATATATTCTAATCTATGTCTTGCCACACAGTTGGTTACCTGTGCTCAGGTACCACATGTTTGTCTTGTCACTTCTTCCTGGGTAAATCTCCCATGCCTCACACCGTCCCAGAATTCTCTCTGCCTCTCGGATGTCCCATCTTCTATTCTACCCTTTCCCATAGGCCATATTCATTTTCCTCCTTCATTTATTTTCATTTTACTATTTGTGTGTGTAGTGGCTATTCCTGGTTGTCAACTTGACTATATCTGGAATGAACTACAATCCAGAATTGGAAGGCTCACCTATGATCCTAATCTGGAGGCTCAGAGATACAAGTTTCTGACCTGGATCTTGGCATGGAGATCTTGAAGCATAGTGGCTATGAATTCCAGAAGATTAAGACAGGGAGAGCTCTGAGTTCAAAGTCATCTGGGATTAAAGGCGAGGTGGCACACACATTCAATCTGGGCCACACCCTCTGCTGGAGACCTACATACAGGACATTGGAAGAAGGAAGACTTACTCTTCCTTGCCTGCTTGCCTCGAGGGACTGAGCAACTGCTCGATCCTTGGACTTCCATCCACATCTGCTGCTGACCATTGTTGGAGAGTTGGACTACAGACTGTAAGTCATCAACAAATTCCCTAACTATATAGAGACTACCCATAAGTTCTGTGACTCTAGAGAACCCTGACTAATTACAGTGTGTTTGCAATGCATGTATGTGTGGACCATGTGCACACAGTGCCAGAGGAGGGCATCAGATACCCTGAAACTGGAGTTGTAGATTACAAAGTTACTGGTAGCTTCCATGGGGATGCTGGGAATTGAACCCAGGTCTTCCAGAAGAGGAACCAGTGCTCTTAACCACTAATCCATCTCTTCAGCTGTGACAGTAGGTTCTTTAATGGACAGTTGGTTTGTCCATATGATACACAAGATATTCTCTCTCTCTCTCTGCACAAACCTTTCCTTCCCAAGTTGTTCTTGGTCATGGTGTTTAATCACAGCGGTAGAAATCTTAGCGAAGACAAGGACCATGCGGTAAGAGGAGTGGGCCTCACACACTCAAGTGCCTGCCTCCCTGGATACTCTACCCAGCTCCAAGGGAATCCAGCCTCAGGTGAGAGTCTGCTGGCTCCTAACTTAGCAGAACTGCCCCTGCACCCAACACAGTAGACTTAGGGTTCTGCCTGTGCCATCAGTTTCTAAGAAGTGCCTGGCAAGTGCAGGCTTATTTCATAACTTTCACAAATGCAGCAAATAATTCAAAACATCAACTCAGGAGACAGTGAGATGGCTCAGTGGGTAACAGCTGGCTGCCCAAACCTGGCAAACTTGAGTTTGAATCCCTGAAACTCACATAAAAGCGGAAGGAGGGAACTGATTCCCTAAAGTTGTCATCTAACCTACACACACACACACACACACACACACACACACACACCACATATATATATATATTCCTTCCTACCCATATTATATATGCATACATTATGTATGCATACACACATACAACAATTAAATTTTGATATTTAACATATCAACCTAAATAGAACTTTAAAAATGGTCATTTAATTAATTAATTTGAGACAGTTTATTATGTGGTACCGGCTAGTTTGGAACTCACTATGTAAACCAGGCTGGCCTTGAATTCATGGAGACCTGCCTGCCTCTTCCCTCGGACTGCTGGCATAAGAAACTGTGGCATGATAGCATATATAGAATCTATGCTCACATCTTCGTCCCTCTCTGATCTTCTTCCTCAGGCTGCACGAGGAATCATGATCCTGACAAACACGCTGAGATGGAGATGCAGGACAGGGAGAACTGATTCTTGGACCTTGCGTCTGCTTGCTGCTCTCTGATCTTCTGCGGATATTTCAGTCTCAACCGTGACTCAGGAATCTGTTGAGACCATTAGCTGAAGCTCCGCCAACAATGCCCCATTTACAGTGACGATTCTACAAACGCTTCCCAACTCATCAGACCCTCAGGGATTACGGCGAGGTGGAGTTGTCGCGGGGCCAGGGATCTTGATCTCTCTTAGGCCCTCAAAATAGCCATATGTGGACCATTTCTGTGAGGGACCTGACATCCTTATGATCATTAGGTAAATCCACTTGGAATGTGTGAACAGGCCCCCAGCTCCCACCAACCCAAAGCTAAGCATGTCATCAGAGAGCAGAGGGAGCGGATGGCAGTCTCCTCCCTTGGCTCTTATCGACCTACCTGATGTGCCCACCAATGCACTTACAAAGCATCTTATTCAATAACTTCTTCTGTTACTATAAAGAACTATGAAACTGTCACCATGTTGGAACATGGTATTTGGGACAACCTGAGTCCATGGTCACAGGTTGTAATTACTCTTCTGGTTCCAGAATATTCTATAAGTGCAAGGAAAATTGAACTTTGCAGGCCCCTCAGGAACACTCTGTAGAATAAAAGTGGCCTTCACCTCCCTCTGGGCTGTTACCCCAGCACTGCAGCCCACATGCAGGCAGCTCAATTAAAGTCCCTGAGCCCTGGCCTGGAAGGTTCTATTTTTCAGGTGACCGCCCTTGGACATCAATTGCTGGAGTTTTTCAAGGTCAGTCAAGCAGTGCTTGCTCCCAACATGTCCTCTGGCTCTGTGCCACTGGGCCACCCTTGGGAAGGCAGGTGGCTGGGGACCATTCACCCCTGTCCCTGTAAGCGAGTCTGTTCACAAAGGCATTCACTGTCCTTCAGAGCCTATGGCATGCTTACAAATTGCTAGTGTTTGGGATTTGCACTGGGTCAAAATATTAAATGTTACTTAATTTCTTGCATGGGGAAAAGAGCTAGCCCCTCCCCCTGTACTTTTAGCTAAAAGGAGACAACCCCCCCCCCCACCTCTTGCAGCTGGCATCATGACAAGAAAAAGATGAGAGGCCACTAGTCTAGCTGTCTCAAGGGGAAACAGGACAGACTCTAATAAATGGGCTCTCTGTTAGGAGGGAAGGCTGCTATTGTTAGACGGGCCTTCTCTCCAGGAATCCTGACTTCTTCTAGATCCCATCTGTTGTCAGGATGTTCCTTTGGTGGCTAATGTTCAACCAACCTCAACCCCATTATTTGTAAAAAGAGAGAAAAGCAAACAGAAAAGTGCACCCATTTCCCCCCCAAAAGAGGATTCCAGACTCCTCTGAGATTTCACATCCAGAAAGGTCATCCAGGAAGTCTTCTCTGAAGTGACACTGGCCATGGATGGAGTGAGCCCTGAAGCCCTGGAGCTCTCTGAGTAACCCCTCCTCCCAATGCATTTCCCCACTGTGGCAGCAAACTCGGGTGACAGCTGGAGGGAACGGATGTGCAGATGACAGACATGCAGGATGTTTGCATAGTGGGGACACAGAGGGACCGGTGTGGCCAGCTCCCAGATCCACTGACAGTACTGGCTCTTGGCTCCTGGTGTAGTTTACGTGTTGGCACTGCCTGAGCCATACAGGGAGGACCAGCCAGGCACATCTGCCTTTGCACAGACTGCTTGGCACATTTCGTAAGTGTGGCCAAAGGGACCCTTCAAGATCACATCTCCAATATGACACCAGAGTCCCTCTGTCATTCCAGGGCTGTGACAACTTTTATGCTAGGAGGACTGTATATGTCTACATCACCCTTCTCTTTCTCTCTTTTCTTTTTCTTTTCTTTGTCTCTATTTCCCCAAGACTAAGAATTTCCCTACGTTCTTTTTGTCCTACAGCTCTCAAGTGTCTGGCATGGTGGCTAGCGGGGTGTGTGTGTGTGTGTGTGTGTGTGTGTGTGTGCATGTGTGACTAACACAGACCACAGAATGGTTGCCTGGAGCATCTCTGGGGAGATCTCTGAGATTTCAGACACTCAGAAGATTGAGGGTCCCTGACAACTGGACGTACCCATGGTGGTACTATATGGCCCAACTCCAGGGAACCCCTATTTCATGAGCTTTGTCTTATTAATGGAACCCCACAGAGTCAGTTAGTGAAGAGGTCCTGATTCTAAGGAATGGCGATCAGGTCTAAACACACAGGGAGTCTGTGTCTGTCTTCTCCATGAGCACCATCCCGGTCACACTCAGCTGGTGATGGCCACAGTTGGGACACAGGGCAGAGTGTGTCTACCAGGACATATGCAGGTTGACCATATGCAGAAAAGGGGAAGGGGGTATTAAAGAATGGTGCTTTGGCTCCAGAGGATGCTTGTTCATGAGGCAGTGCATGAGTTATTACTTTAAGAGTCTCTGAAGACCCAGAGGAAGGCTGGGGGAGGTGGCCATATCCTGAAGGCAGAGGGATGCTTCATTAATTCATTTGTTCGACACATCTTGGTTTGGGTGAACACCAGGCACTGTTTCCTGTGCTGGGAAAGCAGTGTGGGAGACAAACGCGGCCCCTGACTGTCACAGAGCTGGCCACCTAAGGTTTGAAAGTGTGACCGCAAATGCATGAGCTGAGGTCAACATGATATGCTAAAGACAGCTTCCAGTCACTTAGATGCCTGCTTTGTTAATTTCTTCTGCGGGTATTTCCGGTGCCCCCACACCCCAGCCTCGTTCCAGCAGTGGGTAGTGAAGTCACCCAGAGCAGAAAGGTTACATTCACCGACATCTCTGGCTATGGATTGGGTGTGAACACTCTCCTGTAGGTGGCTCTGTCCTCCATCTTGGAGCTGCGGCATGAGAGATGGGGAAAGGGAAATCCCCCTCCCACATGCCCCACACCTCAGGATGGAGATGAGGAATGGAAGCTTTGGTTTTCATGAAAACACAGATCAAGGAACTGTCCACTCATCCTTCAGGGAGCATCCCAGCAGCCGCAGGTTTCCACGAATGAGGACACTCACTCATGAGTGTCCAGATAGCTGTCTCGAGCACGGACAACCATCGTCCTGCAGGGGAGGGACCGAGAAGGTGTCACGAGCTTAGACCTGGTGCCTGGTGTGTCTGCTTCTTATCCTTTCCAGAAAGACTCTGAAAGAGGCTTCTAACCTGAGAGGAACACTCCCTTACTGTGGAGGGGAGGGAGGGCCCTTGCTTTGTATTGCCCTTAAAGTGTGTACAAATATTTCCCACACAGGCAAGGATTTGTCGCTTTGTCTCCTGCCTGCTCTTCTCCTCCTCCTCCTCTTCCTCCTTCTCCTTCTCTTCCTGCTCTTCCTCCTCCTCCTCCTCCTCTTCTTCTTCTTCCTCCTCCTCTTCTTCTTCCTCTTCCTCCTCCTCCTCTTCCTCCTCCGCCCCCTCCTCCTCCCTCCTCCTTTTCTTCCTACTATTCTCCTTCTCATTATTGAGATCAAAGGTCCTGCTTAGCTGAACTAGCTTGGAACTCAGTTTATAGCTCACACTGTTCTCCAACTTATGATCCTCCTGCCTCACACTCCAAAGTGTTGGGACTACAGGTGCATGCTGTATAGGCACTATTGATGGCCTGCAATCAGCCTTTAATAATCCCACCAGAGTAATGGTCTCTAGTGTCCAAGGCACTTTGTTCCATCCTCCCTTGATCCAGCTTGCCTAGGGCGTGGTTTGAATATGAAATGGCCCCTACAGGCTTCCGTGGTTGAACATGTGGTCTCTAGCCGGTAGTGCCGTGTTGGGGATCTTGTAAAAACCTTGGGATATGCTGCCTACCTGGAGGACTTAGGTCACCAGGGTGGGCGTTGGAGGTTAGGATGGTGCTCCTGGTTTGGATTCCTCCTTTGCTGCCTCATCTGTCAGGATGTGAGGATTCCCTGATATACCGCTCCCACTGACATGAGCTCTGCGCAGCCTTCCTTGCTCTGATGGTCTGCAAGCAGGGGCTAAAACAGAGCCCTCCTCGCTTAAGTTGCTTCTGTCAGGTATTTGGTCACGGAGACATAAAAATACCTAATACAGCCATGGGAATCCTGGGCCTTGCAGAAGCAGGAAGTTAGCCACAGCCTAGTAGAGCCACTCCCAGGACACTTCCCGCAAACACATGCTGTCCCATGTGGCACATACATGTATTAAGGTGGCAACCCATTTAGTCTTTGAAGATGGTTGGGTCCTAATTGCCATTTTACAGATGAGAGAGCTGAGGCTCCTCACCAATCACCTCCAAATCCTCACCAAATGCACACAACCAGGTGCGGACTTTGGCTTTGGTCCAGATCACCTAACTGCAGAATCCCGGCTTGTAGCACTGTGCTATCTCTCCGTCACCACTGCTGATTTCCTCTGCAGCACTGAGCATGTTTCAGAGGTTTGTACAGCTTCTGTGCAGAGCAGGCTGGTGATACCGAGTGCCACTCCCCAGGGAAGACACCATCGCGTTCCCATCTCTGTACAGAATGAGTAGGACAGTGGGTGTGTTGGTGGCTTGACTTTGCTGAGCAGGTGCCATGGTCTTCCCCTCAGGAGCACCAGGTGGCCAGGAGCTGAGGATGCCAGGAAGAGGCTCACCTTCCTGCAGTGTTGTATCTGCTGGGGTGGGAGTCAGCAGCACACAGTGGGAAATACACCTGCCTCCAGATGTTGACTAACTCCTAAATCCCTCCTTAATTAACTGGAAATCTCAGAGCTGCGTTTCCGAGAAAGCCTTCCTCACAGTGTCTTTAGCCTGGAGATTGGAGATTCGTGACCCAGGCTTAGGACCGAGAAAAGAAGATGGAGGATTTGCTCTGGCAATCCTCCTGGGAGGTGCTCCATTTACAGGGATAATTGATGAGGAAGGAGACGTGAAGAAGACTGTGTATATGAAGACTTTCATTATGGTCAAGACAATCCATGTATTTTGATGCTAATTCCACCCCTCAGAGGGGCTGCAGATGAGGAGTTGCTTTGTGAACCTTCTCCCCACCTTAACTTTTCAAATAAGGGCTTGAGCCAATGTTTGGGCAGGAGGAAGGGGGAGGAGCTGAGAGTTTAGGGGAGGAGCTACGGAGGATCAACAGGAAGGGGAGGAGCTACGAGGGATTGAAGGAGAGGCTGCAGAGAGAGAAGCTCGTGGACTGGAGAAACCTCAAGTTATATGGGATAATATAGATGGGAATAGAGCAGTGTAGTGGGAGATCTGCACAATCTAGGCTTATAGATTGTTTTGTTACTGATTGAGTGGAGATTTCTTTTACTAGGGAATTGGGTTGGAAACAAAGTAGCTACACGTTCTCTCTCTCTCTCTCTCTCTCTCTCTCTGTGTGTGTGTGTGTGTGTGTGTGTGTGTGTGTGTGCATGCACACTTATTTAACACTTCTGGGGCCAGGCCCTAGGATACAGGCTGAGGATGTCGCAGATACTACCAGACATTGTTGAAGCTTGCCTTCCAGGAGAACAGAGACACTTCCAGGAGAACAGAGACACTTCCAGGAGAACAGAGACACTTCCAGGAGAACAGAGACACTTCCAGAACAGAGACACTTCCAAAGCAGTGTGAAGGGGACTAAGTTAACGACAAATGTGATTCACTCAAGAACGGCCGGGGACAAGGGGACCTCGTAGATGTGCAGAGTCACAGATGAATCTTTGAGGAGTGACATCTGAGCTGGTAATTGTGCGATCACAAAAATCAGCCATGCAGGAGGCTTCTTTCTGAAGAGAGAAGCAGGTGATGTGTGTGTGTGTGTGTGTGTGTGTGTGTGTGTGTGTGTGCTGTGCAGGGATGTGGTAGAGATCTGCAGGAAGTGAACAAATTAGGAAGGAAGGTAGAACGGGGCTGGTGGCTGGGGAAGGACAAGTCCACACTATTCAGCTCTCGAGTGGACTAGAATTTGGCAGAACTATAGCCTGCCCACCAAATCTGGCCCACTGCTTATTTTTATAAATAAAGTTTTATTGAAAGCTAGTCATGCTTGCTTGTTTGCCTATGGCTTATGGATGCTTTGGGGCTATCAAGGCAGAGGTGAAGAGTTGCAAGACACTTTACAGCCTACAGAATCTAAAGTGTTTATATCCTGGCCTGTTATGAGCACTGCTGAGTACCTCTTAGAGTAGTGGTTCTCAACCACGGGTTGTAACCTCTTTGGGGGTCGTATATCAGATATTCTGCATATTGAATAGTTACATTATCATTCATATCAGTAGCAACATTACAGTTATAAAGTAGCAATGTAATAATTTTATAGTTTGGGGTCACCACAACATGAGGAACTGCATTAAAGGGTTGCAGCGTTAGGAAGGTTGAGAACTATTGCCCTAGGGTCTTACGCAGTTGTCTAGTTGTCTGCTCTATTTTCAAGGACCATCATCCTAGGACCAGTGAGATGGCTCAGTGGGTAAGGGCTCTTATCATCAAGTTTGATGACTTGAGTTTCATCCCTGGTACCCACATAGTGGATACAGGAGAGAACCAACACCTGCAAGTTACCCTTTGACCCCCATATATGCATGTGTACATGCCTCCCCCACAATGAATACATGTAAAAATAAAATACACAGTCATTCTCAATGCACTCTGTGTGTGTGTGTGTGTGTGTGTGTGTGTGTATGAGGAGGGCTCCAGGGCCATGAGGAATCCTTGTTCCAGGACTGTTCTTGCCTGGGTTTCAGCTCAGCCATTACGCAGATGGATCTGCATGCATCGAGTTTTATAAGGTGCCAGTGACCAGGCAGAGGACAGCCCTAAGACTTTACCAGCACCACCTTTGAAGAAACAACACATTTCGGAACATTTAACTCTAGACTTGGCCATGTCTCTGGAGTCTTACCCGGAAGTCCCAGGGGACTCTGGAGAGCAAGCCAGAGTTCAGCAAGCATCCTGGGTGCCCATGCTTCCCTAGGGACCTGCCATTGGCTGCAAGAAGGAAACATCTATTCCCAGGGGCTTTTGAGTCTCTTGTGAGCAAGGTAACTCCAGAGTCCACTCTAGGCTTTTCCGGAGAGGATCTACAAGTTCAGTCTGTCGGAAAACGGTGGGCGGGGGTGTGTTCCCACAAAGGTAGTGTGTAGGGGTGTGCACATGCAAGATTAAATGGATCAGGCTGGGGAGAGCTCTCGGTGGGTAAAAAAAAAACATTTGCTGAGGATGAGTTTGGTCCCCATTACTTACCAAAAAATTCAGACAGGTCTGCGTGTGCATACCCAGTGGTGTGTGTATGTACATGCATGTGTACATACGTGTGTGTGTGTGTGTGTGTGTGTGTGTGTACACGCACGCGCGCATGCTCTTGTGTGTCTGAAGATGGTAGGATCATTGGGGTTTTCTGGCCAAGCATCTTAGTCAAAAAATGGTAAGCCCTGGGTTCAATGAGAGAGTCTTTCTCAAGGGAATAAGATAGGGAGTGATAGGAGATGCATTGTCCTCTGGCATGTATGAGCACACATGCATACATACACATATGTACAGAACCATCAAACATGTGCATCACACACACACACACACACACACACACCACACCCCTCATCAGGTGGCTACCACTAATGCCATTTCCCTGTTGTGGATTTTGAAACTCAGGGTGACTAATTCACACCAGGAGATGAGGTGGCGCCCACTGCTTAGAAAAGGGCACGGAGGGCTAAGCAGGCATGGCACACACCTTTAATCCCAGCACCCAGGAGGCAGAGAAAGGTGCATCTCTGAGTTGGAGGCTAGCCTGAGTTACACAGTGAGACTCTGTCTCAACCAAACCAAACCAAACCAAACCAAACCAAACCAAACACCGGGGCTTGTGTCCAGTGGTAGCCAGGACTTCACTCCTAGGCCCACTCAGGCCCTCTCCTAGTCTCTTGTTCCTAGCTATCCACTCCCCTCTCCTTCTGCGGTCCTGAAAACCAGAGCCCTCTGCTGCCTCCTTGGCATGCGACAGTCCTGCAGGAAGGCCGCCCACACTCCACAGATTGTCTTTTAGTGCCTATAATTGCTTAATCAAACACAAACGAGGGCTGTAAAAATTGGGAGAGTGCGAGCGTCCTCTGGATAGTCAGGAAGGTTATCAAAACGGCAGAGTTTGGACAAGCACGGCTTCCCTCCCTAAGTCTCTCGCAGCTGACTGTGAGGCGGGCCCTTCCAAGACTGGGTAGGAGATAAGGAATTTCTTCTTTCAGCAGTAATAAATCAAACTCCATGGACAGTGGAAATTGATTTTTCCCCCTCATTCTTTGCATAGCCCCAGCGCTACCAAAGCCATGGTGGGACGTGCTCACGGCAATAAGTGTTGACTTGGCCGCTTCAATTATCGAAATAAGGAAGGTCAGGGTTTGATGCCATCCAGCGTCTCCTGCTGCCCAGCATCCCCACAGCATGCGGTGCTCCACGGGTGCCCCTCCCCCAGCTTTATGCTTAACCTCTACAAAGACTGGGTGTGGAGGTGTGTACCTGCGACCCGAGAACTGGGGTGGGGGATGGGCAGAGAACACAGACCGACCCCAGGCCGACAGGAAAGAGCATAGGCCCGGCTTATCCCACTCTGCTAGCTAGCACCCTATTGGCCAAGGAAGTCATATGCTGAGTCTGAAGTCCAGCCACTCCTAGGCGGCCATAGCCACAGTACGGACATAAAATTCCACCCAAGGGAGTGAAGACCTCAGCCAGTGCATGCTCAACCTGCAGTGCATGCTGGGAACACGAGGGCATATACATGGTCTTGTATCTTCCTTCACCCCGCCTCTCTTTTTTAAAATATTAATTTTCTCTTGTTTTTCTTTTCAGAGAAGCCTCCAGGAAGTGGTGGGTGCTCAGCTCCCCAAACTCACAATGTCACAATGGTGTGGGGCTCAGGATGTCTCCTTTGAGCTAAATAGGCACGCTAACCATAGTTGCCTTCCACGCCATCTTCCAGGCAGTGCCTGTTCCAGTGTTTGAATTATAGCACCGTCTCCTCTCTATAGAATTTCATGGTAAAACCTCAGGAAATATGGGCTATGGAGATGGCTCTGTTGGTAAAGTATTTGTCTTGCAAGCAAGAAGACCCAGGTTCCATAAACAAAACTCAGATTTAAAAAATCAGGCATGGGTGTGGTCACTTGTAACCCAGCACTGGGGATACAGAGATAAGACCCCTGAGGCTCATGGCTAGCCAGCCTAACCTAGTTGGCCAGTTCCAGGCCAAAGAGAGACAGTATATCAAAAAGACAGACAGAAAGGTCGCACCTTAGGAACAATTCCTGGGGCTGTCCTCTGACTTACACACACACACACACACACACACACACACACACACACAGACATGCACACACAGACACATACAGATACACAGACATACACAGACATACACACACAGATACACAGACATGCACACACACAGACACACAGACATGTACACACAGACACACCAACACAGGTACACAGACATGCACACCCACACAGACACAGACACATACATAGATATGTACATACAGACACACACACACAGACACACATACACACAGACACACAGACATGCACACACAGACACACACACACAGACACACAGACACACTCAGACATGCACACACAGACACAGACATACACAGACATGCACACACAGACACACACACACATGCATACACAGACACACATACACAGGCAAGCACAGAGACATGCACACACTGATACACAGACATGCACACACACAGGCACATAGGCACACAGACACACACACAGACACACACACACACACTCTTCATCAGGTGGCTACCACTAACACCCTGTGGAACTCAGGGTGACTAATTCGCACAAGGTCCCAGAGGTAGCCTATGGAAGAGCTGGGCCTCCAACTCTGTCCTTGGGTTGGAATTGATTTCTTTTCCAATACCTTCTAGCTTTTTCTGCTGGAAAAAATCTTCTATCTGTCTGCTGTCTATCTTCTGCCATGTCATAGATTCTGGGTCCTGGGGAGGCAGCACAGGTATGGGTTGTTGGGGATGTGCATGTAATAATGCCACTGTGAATTCTACCCGTGGACCCTGAGGGTTGACAAGTTAGAGGCAGGCATTGTGGAAGCCGCAGCCCTTGCTCTGACCTCCGCTCTTTCTAACCTTTTGAGCTCCAGCTTGTGGGCAGAGGCTTGGAGATGCTCGAGTGAGTTTTACAACTTTTTTGGCAGACAGATAACAATTTCCCCCACTTGGGACAGAATATCTCAAACCCCAATAGCTGAATTAAAAGGTAAAGGGACGCTGGGTCAAAACCATTTGCAAAGTGAAAGGCCAGGGCTGACCCTCTGCTGGCAGAGACAGGAAAGATTCCATTCCCGGCTTTCTTCCCCTCCACACTGAAATGGGGCCGAGGCAGTTCCGATAAAGAGATGAGCTGTCCTTTCAGCACAGTCCTTAGGAAGAAGACATTCAAAATCCACGAGTCACTTTCTATACCCACTGTCTGTACATGGGGGAAGGGACAGACAGAAAACTGGACCAAGATGGCTTCATTTGTGACCATAGAGTTGTTCCAGGTCACCTGGCATCCCACCAGGGATGGAGCAGATACTGGTCCCACAGTCAGCCCTCTGCTGGCTACACAGGTTTTATTTTATTTTATTTTATTTTATTTTATTTATTTTCACAGGGTCTCATGTATGCCAGGTTGGCTTCCACCTCTGTCTGTAGTCAAGGGTGACCTTGAACGCCTTGCCTGCTTTGTGTGGTGCTGGGGCTGGGATCCAGCGCTTTGTACTTGCCATGCAGTGCAACTCAGGATCCCCTCCTCAGTCCTCCTGCAGGATATTTTAATGAGAGGGTGGAGGAGGAAGGCCTTCCTCTGCACTGAGGTAGGTCTGAGCAGCAGCAGAAATTCTCTCCTAAACTAACTGGAATGAACAGGCACCACTACAGGATGCCCAGGGATGGGCAGAGGGTATTTGTGAAGGGAAGTGACCAAGAGGTCAAAGATAGCCTTCCTTACCCTGTGCTTGATGCCTGAAGTTTACCTTTAAGGAGTGGGTCTGGTAGCAAGGGCATAAGGGTAAAGTGGAGATGGGGGTGGGGAAGAGCTAGGTGGGGAGGGAAGAGGCCCCGATGGGAGCAGGACATAGGCTCAGGAGGAGGAGGAGCTGGGGATGTGACTCAATGGGTAGAGTCTTGCCTAGCATGAACGATGCCCTTCTTGGGTTTGAGCCTCAGTGTTCTGTAAACTGGGTGTGGTTGTGCACACCTGTAATCCTAGCACTTGAGAATGTAGAGGCAGGAAAATCAGAAGTTCAAGGTCATCCTTGGCTTTATAGACAATTGGAGACCAGCCTTAACTACATTTTGAAAATAAAATAAAAGACTCAGAAAGATTTGCCCATGTAGATTCTCATCAGACCCTGGGTGTCCCCATGAACTTCCTGAGGTCTGGGACGATTGCTCTACGACCATGAATGAGTGTGCTGGCAGGGAGACCAATTTGCAGTCAGGCCTCCCAAGTTCAAGAGGGAGTCCCAGGCACAATTCTAGACCGGTCAGTTCTTCAGCCGCTTCCTTCCCAGCCAGTCGGGGGTAGAGTCCTGGGAGCCTTCAAGGCGTCTGCTTCAGTCAAGAGGTGGCTTTGTGTGCCTGCAGACTCTCGGCTTCTTCTAAGTGGGCCCATTTTCTGGAACATTCACCCCACTTAGCTCCAGCTTTCTTTTGTGCTCTTAATTGGAGGCTAAACACCACTTGAGTGATCATTAAAGTACCATTCCAGGAAAGACCCCGTGGAGTCCTGGGCACGGACAGTGTCCCGGCCAGGAAGGGCCTGTCCTCTTGCACCATGCCCTGCAAATCCGGCAATGAGAAGCAGACAGTGGTAATTATGCTAATCCAAGCCTGCCTCTCATTTTCTTCTCTGCAACTTGTGGGAATCTGCATGAAGACGAGACTCGGCTTAATGACTGTTAGCTTCTATGCTTGAGAACTTCCCAGGAGCTCTGTTCGTTCGCCTGCCTTTAAAACAATCCACAGCCAGGGGCTGGGAAGATGGCTCAGTGGGTAAAACTGCTTGCTGGTATAAACCTGATGACCCGAGTTTGAACCCTAGCATTCATGTGAGAAGCAGGGCATGGCCACATGCCTGCCTATAATTGTGGGGTGGAAAAGAAGACAGGAGGCTGGGCTTGCTGGCTGCCAGCCTAACTCCAGGTTCATTCAAAGACCCTGTCTCGTGGGGAGTAAGATGGACAGCCAGAGAGCAGACAAGTGGATCCCACAGGCTGCTTCCTCATGCACAAAAGAGAAGGCTGTATTAGATAGGGAAGACATCTATAATCACATCCATGCGCTCTGTAGCGGTTCTTTAGGAAGGATTCTGTAGTAGCCTAGGAGCCTCAGGAAAAGGTGCTGTGATTGATTAGTGATGTCTGTCCTGGAAACAAGCGTGCAGGATGGTGCTGAATGAGGAACAGTAAGGACAGTGTGTGACAGGGATTTAGCACCCAGAGCCAGACCCACCAGTGATCCCTAGATTCAGGACAGACCAGTGGTGTAGATTTTAGTAAAGAGCATGGATCAACTCCAGGCTGCCCAATTCAAGTCCCAGACTTGGAGGAGTGATCTCCAGGGAGCATCTTACCTGCTCTGAGCCCCGTGATCTCTACTCTAACATGGAGAGAGTTGTGGTATTCACTTCAGTGGGTATGGGGATGGAGGAATGAGATGACCTACTAGAAATCTGGGAGAGGTGCCTGATGTGTGTGTGTGTGTATGTTTGTGTGTTCTGTGTAAGAGGAAGTGATGATTGACCCCAACTGGCACAGCACCATCTAGAGTCACCTAGGAGACTCTGGGGATGTCTCTAAGAGAGAATTTATACTGGGTTAATTGGAGTGGGGGAGATTCATGCCAAATGTGAGCAGCATCACTCCAAAGCCTAGGGTACCAGAGCCTCAGGTACCAGAGTAACTATGGAGGAGAATGTGAGCTGACTGAGCATTAGCGTTCGTCCATCCCTCTCTGCCCCCTGACTGTGGAGGCCATGTGACCAGCTGCCTCCCGATCCTGCCACCACGCCTTCCCACTGTGATGGGTCCATGTGCCTGCAAACTGTGAGCCCAAGCGAACCCTCTCTTTCCCCAGTTTTCTCCCGCAGGGAGTTTTATCACAGTAAAAAGAAAAGTCACACAGAAGGGTAAAACCCTCGATAGGGAATAAGGCGGCCACGGCTCAAAGAGCGCCGATGGAGAGAGCAGGTGTGAGGGCTGATATCGTCACTTCGACAATCTCGACAGTCACCTGAGAGACCAGCCTTTGGGAACATCCGTGAGAAATTATCCAGATTAGGCTAACCGAAGTGGGAAGAGCCAGTGTGACGGTGGGAGGACGGTGGGAGGATGGTGGGAGGACGGTGGGGTGAGCTGAGAACCGGCACTCATCCCTCAGCCCCCTGACTGCGAGTGCTCCGTGACCTCAGTCTTCTGTTGTCATGATTCCCCTGCCAAGAAGGGCTGTGTCCTCTAACCACAACCAACCTTGCCTGCCTTAAGTTAGCATCTGTCTGACGGGCATTTTATCACAGCAACAGAAAAGTAACTAGGATAATGGGTTACAGGGTAGTAGGTTACAGGTCATGCCGCAGAGACATAGCCTATACATACATAGTGGATATGTGTGTGCTGTCCCTATGTGGCCAGGCACAAGAGACTCAGAGCAATGCTCACCAAAATGTTAATGGTGGGATTTGGGGCAAACCCACAATGAACGCGTGTGCTTTTCCCGAGGCAAGAAAGCTGTTAAAAATACCAAAACCGACTGGCATGTAGTCAAAGCATCTCCAGGAAGTGGCCAGAATCTGGGTCACCTCCCCATGCGACAAGGGGACTGTTCCCTCCTTACCTGGGCTTCAACCATAGCTGTCTTAGAGTAGAAATGAACCATCAGGAGTGACGCCAGGACGCCACTGACGGTCCTTGGCAGACTCAAGTGGTTATTTTTAGGGATAGCTTCATGATGAGGACCCCACCCACGTCTCCCAATCAATTGTTTTCCCAAGTGCTAACACCCGCAGCTGCACTGACCCTGTGGAGGCCTCTGGTGCGAGCCAGCTTCCTAGTCTCCAGGAGGCCTTATCAGTTTTTCTGCATATGAGAGTAATTAACAACTCTTAGAGTTAATCAATTCTCCCAGGTGCTGGGCTCCTCAGCCTTCGCAGAGGGAACAGAAGACAAATGGGGGTTTAAAGATTTTACTCTGTCGTTTTTCTTTAAGAAAGGAAATCTTGTCACAGACAGAGATAGACGAAGCCGCAGCCCCTCAAGGAATAGTCGAGGAGACAGGGCTGCGAGGTGGCAAGAGGCAAGCCATGGGCTGTTTGTTTGTTTTGTCTTTTTGAAACATAGCCTAGCTCTATGCCCAAACTCAGAATCTTCCTGCTTCTGTCTCCCAAGTATCGGGATGACAGATGTGAGCTACCATGATGCCTCCTCTGCCCCGTGTGTGTGTGTGTGTGTGTGTGTGTGTGTGTATGTGTGTGTGTGTGTGTGTGTGTGTGTGTGTGTGTATGCTCACGTGCATGGAAGTCAGAGGAGGATGTCAGGTGTCCTGACCACTCTTTCTATCGTATTCACCTGAGACAATGACGCTCAGTGAGCTGGGAGCTATGCAGGCAGGCAGCAGACTCCAATGATCCTATGTCGCCTGCAGTGCTGGCATGATGGCACATGTGGGGCCTTTATGTAGGCGCTAGGGATTCAAGCCTAGGCGTTCATGCTTACCCACTGAGCCATCTTCCCATCCATCTCCAGTCACCGACCTTTTGAGGTGCTATGGTGGCTCTCCACTGGAGCCTCTGTGTTTAGATCTGAAATATGGGACTTCCATGTCTCCAGCTAGTGTGAATCTATGTCAACAGACAGAACTAGATGGTTATCCCGTTGTGCAGGGAGATCAGGGGACGATGTCTGCTGCCTTCTAACAGCACCCCTACCGAACAAGGTAAGGGGCTGTGACTGTGGTAAACCCTATAAGGTGCTGTCCTGACATAGATGAATGCATTTAAATAATACGTATTAATTTATTTTTATTTCATCTCTGTGTGTATCTGTATGTATATATGTGCCCCAAATGCATGCAGTGCCTGTGGAGGCCAGAAGAGGGCACTGGGACCTTGAAACTGAAGTTACAGATAGTTGTAAGATGCCTGATGTTTGTGGATGCTGGGGAACTGAACCCAGGTCCTTTGGAAAAGAAATAAGTGCTCTTAAGCACTAAGCCATTTCTTTGTCCCCTGATCCATTAATTTTAAAGACCCACACTGAATTCATGAAATTAGTGAAATAATGTCATACCCGAGGTTTCAAAACTAGACTAGAAAGTCCCCTATACTCTTTATCAGGTGTCTCCCAGGCAACCTACATGCTTATTATCAAAATCAAAATTATGAAATTGTGACTGGTCATGAGAATGTGTGCCTATAACTCTAGCACTTGGGGCACGGGGTCCAAAGGTCAGAAGTTTGGGAGCAACCTTAGTTACAATGGAGTTTGAAGCTAGCTTGGGCTGCATGGAACTGTTTCAAAGAACCAAAACAAACAAACAAACAAACACAAAGTCCTTTAAGAAACTGCCTTTGTGGGCCTCAGGTTTTATCCAGGTCAGTGGTGCTCAATCTGTTGGTTGCATCCCTTGGTGGGGGGGATCACCTTGGAAAATACAGATATTTACATTATGGTTCATAACAGTAGCAAATTTACAGTTATTATATAGAAATGAAAATAATAGTATGGTTGGGGGGTCACCATAACATGGGGAACTGTATTAGAGTATTCCAGCATTAGGAAGGTGGAGACACACTGCTCTAGGTGGTAGAATGCTTTTATCTGCAGAATCAGAAGGAAGGAGGAGGAAAATTAAGGAGGGGGGAAGGAAGAAGGAAAAAGGAGAGGGGAAGGAGGAAAGAGAAAGGGAAAAGGTGGGGAAGGAGGACAGAAGGAGGTGTGGTAACTCAGATCCCACAAGCGTCCCCCACTCACGCTTGCTCTGGGTGGTGTTTACGTGTGTGTGTGTGTGTGTATGTGTGTGTGTGTGTTCTATAACACTGTGCCACGGGTTCACACAGATGAGGCCTCCTCCACAAATGAGACACAGAGAATCCCCACGAAGTGCTCATCTGGCTCTGCACGATGGCCTGAGGAACCAGGACACCGCTATTCTCAGAGCTGGATAGTTGAGGACACTGTGGCCCAGAGAAAGCCATGACTCTTGTGATGGCTAATCTTGGCTGTCAACCAAAACCCACCCTAAATCTGGGCCATGCCTTCTAGTGGCAGACACAGAAGAAGGGAGCTTTTGCTTTTTGCCTGCTTGCCCTCACTCCCACGGGCAAGCTCATTTATCCTGCGGCTGAGGCATCCCTTTGCTGGTGTAAAAACCTACTCTTCAGGAATACAATGTAGGTGGAAGATCAGCAGCTCTTTAGAAATCCTCTGGGACTGCTGGCTAGCCCCAGATTGGGACTGCTGAGACATCTAGTCTTCAAACTGAGTAACTAATTTGATTATTGGTTTTCATATTGGGAGATAGCTATTGCTGGAGTATGTGAACTATAGCCTGTAAGCCACTCTAATATCACACACACACACACACACACACACACACACACACACACACACTTGCACCTGACCAACACTCAAGGTCCTTAAAAATGGTTGCCATGGCTGTCAGAGCAACCAGGAAATGGCAGAACATGGAGGAATCCAGAGAACGTTTGTTAGCTCCAAGCTGAACAGGTAGCCCTGTCCCTTGTGTGATGCTCAGGCCCTGGGCAAGACAGAGGCCCTGAACAGAAAGCCAGCCTTGGGGAACACACCCTTTCCACCAGGATGCCTGGTGGTCTCCCTGCCTGCCAGGTTGTTCCTCTCTTTTGCATGGTAGAGTCAGAAGAGCCAGCCTGCAGTGGGGCTAGCCTTTTCTTCTGACCTATCTAATGCTTCTCCTTGGCTTGAATTTCTCACTTCCCCATCACCTTTGTGCCAGGGCCACAGTCTCCTCCTGGAGGGTGGGAAGGGTGTTCCACTGAGGGTGTTCTTGGTAACCAGGCTAGGGAAGCATCCTATGGCTACACAACGGAGTTTTTTTGTTGTTGTTTGTTTGTTTTGTTTTTCTTTTTTTGTTTTTGAATCCTTAGTGTTTAGTGTGTCTACCAGTGTTTATAGTGGCCAGGGAGAAGAGCTTAGAGAAAGCAATAGATTGGAGATTGCTACCTAGAAGAGTAAATGGGTTTAGATACTGTTTAGTGGCTATGGACTTCTGGAAGCCACCTACAGCAATTCCGTGAGAAAGATCTTGAGGCTAGATCTCAAAGGACAAGAGTGCTGACATTGATCTGTGCTGGAATCAATTAGTAATGTCTGCAGTGGGAAAGAATGGCAGAGGTGGAATGTTTGTTAGTCATTCTTGAGTTCTTTGACAGGCTGAATCATGATATTAAAAAAAGATTTTCTTTTTAGAAATCATGGCTCAGTCAACTGATATAATCACAGTCCAATGAGCTAAGAGATAAAGTAAATATTTGTCTGTCCAAGCGCCAGCTAAATAAGTAGACACATGATTAACTCCAGCATGCATCTTTGGGAGACTATGTTTAATCTGGAAGAGAAATCCTCAGATCCATCTATCTCTACTGGCTTTAAAATCAGATTATATGCCACAAAAGGGCTACAACATACCTGCCTTTACACTAGAACATACCCAGTGGGTGATTTTATTTCCTTTTATAACTTTGTCATGCTTTGTTATGGGTTCTATTGTAGAGAATCAGTCCCAGTTCCACAGATGGCATTTACCAAACCAACCCAGATAGAGATGGTACCAGTCACTTTCTCATCGTCGTGACAAAATACCTGACAAGAAGTGACTTAAGGGAGGAGAACACACTTAGGCTTACAGTTTGGGGGGGTGCCCATCACCACACGGATAGGGTGGTATTGGGAGCTTGAGACATTGTTTCTGACTATGGAAACATGTTTGCACAGTCAGGAAGCAGGGAGAGGTGAGTGCTTGTGTTCATTCAGCCTGCTTCACTCCCCCTTCTTTTTCAGTCAGTCCCTGGTCTACAGGGATGGTGCTGTCCACATTCAGGGTGAGTCTATCCTCAGCTAAATCTCTCTGGAAATACTCCCACAGACACAGCCGGAGGTGTGTATTCTAGGTGATTTCAAATGTAGTCCAATTAACAAGGACGATGAACATCACAGAACTTTCGATGAATCCTGATGTAATTGGTTGGCATTTCTTCCTTCCACACCAATATGTCTTCAGTCTTGTTTCTATTGGCTGATGCTCCCCCTAGGGGCTGAGACCAGTGACCTTTCTCATATGGGTCCCCTTTCCATGCCTTCTGTGGCAGAAGGGCTCGTTCAGAGCAGATGCTAGAGAATCAACTTCTGACAAGTGACCACTCTCCCGCTGACCCCCACAAAGGTGAGTAGCACCATGGAGAGTGGCAGTGGGTATTGCCTAAATTGCTAGCCAGAGGGAGAAAGGAACAGACCCCTGATGGCTTGTAAATGAAGCCCGTGGAGCCAGCTGTGGATACCGTCAATATCAATATTAGTGGTAATTTTGGGGACTAGCGGGCCACCTCCTTCAATCGTCTGCCAAGTTCAACTACTGTTTTCTCCCCCATCTAACCTAACAGAATTAAAGACGTGAATCTGGGCCAAGTTTACGGCCCTGAGAAGCAGGGGATCCCCAATGCTGAGCTTGTCACCATCCCAAGCAGTCACTCAGCCTCTGGTTGGCTTTATTATGACTATTAGTAGCTGCTAATTAGCATGGCGGAGGCAATTGCTTCCCCATCTTCACAGTGCTGCTAATTACCCTTGGCTTTGCTACCAGCAAAGAAAAAAATATCTGTGCATTATTGGGCCTATCTATTTAAAGCGGTGTCTCCTTTAAAAGCGTCACTGGTGAAAAGCCCACCAACTAGTAAGGGCAGAATAGGATTTGGCTTTTCTGTGATAATAGCCCCGTGTTCATTCTGAGGTTGGTCATGGTGCTAGGGGCTCCAGGTCCAGAGCACCAGGGGCGTGGCTAGATTTTGCCCCAAAGCTGGTGTTTAGGTTCTAAGGCAATCTGGATGCCTCACTAAGATCTCCCCTCATGAACATTTGACCCTTGTGGTCAATCTGAAGCAATGACCCAATGTCCATGGGCAGAAGAACACCTTGGCTGAACTCAGAGCACCCCATAGCACTCATTGCACCTTCATTGGTATACGAAGCAAGAGTGACGCCACCTCAGGGGGGATGCAGGTAGCTCTGGATGTTGGCCGTGACCTGTAGCTTGATTTCTATGTTCTCTAGGTGGGGTTAGCCACCATAAAAACACATCCATTTTTTTACTTACAAACTGTACTACACTTACAGTAACATCAGCACCAACCTCAGGGTCATGGTCATCATCACCATCACCACCAACCTCATCACCATCATGATCACGACCATCATTTTAATCACCATGACCATCCTTATCATTGGTCTCATCACCACCAATGGCGTCGCTATCAGCATCATCACCATAGCGTCATCATCACCATCACCAACGTTAGCCATCCCAACCATGACCTGTTGTCATATCGGGATGACCTCTCACGCTTCACCTCTCTTTTCTAAAAATAAAATCAATGGCTCCTCTTATGTGGCAACCACAGAGCAAACTAAGTATGGAGATCCTGAGTCTGGTATTCAGCCACATGGAAGATGCCGAAATCACAGTGGTAGCCAGAATTCATGCCCCGCTCCCCATTGGCATTATTCTTATGTAAAAGTGGATAGATTTCTGCTGCCTGGGGTGTAAGGAACCATATAGGGTGAGAGTCACGACCAGGATGATGGCTGTGGACAACAACTCCCCAAAGCACTGGGTGACCCTCTTATTTTAAGTGCTCCCAGGAGAGCCTGTGATCGCAAGGCAGAGCTTGTGGGTTCCAGGCTCCAGGGAGGCTCGCCAGTTGTGTCATTTGAATCTCTTGTTTGTGGTGGGTTTCATCTGCCTGCATTGATTCTGCTTCAGGAAACCTTACCCTTGGTCCCTACGGCTGATGGAAAACTGGCCTTGACTTGCCTTCTGGGAATGGAACAGTTGGCATCTGATCACTTAGCTACAGTGATTTGAGATCAGTGCCATGTATAACCTCCACTCTGTGGTTGTTATAGACCAGGAACTGATTCTGGACACACCTGCACCTCTATAGGAGTGACCTCCTGAGATGTTCAACCTATGAGACTGTGGCTTTGAGGGTGACATATGGAAGGTGAGAGGATACCAGTGCTACAATGGTCCGAAAAGCTGGGAGTGCTGAAACTGGAGAGGACCCAGGAGCCAGGAGCCTGCAGCCAAATAGGGACAATAGGTCTGAGAGCTAGAGAGAAGGATTGTCACCACACTGTCTGTACCAGTTCCCATCTGTGATCCTCACCCTGACCATGCCAGTGGCCACTTAGGACTTATACCCCTGGGAAACAGTGATGGGTTTGTTTTGCTTTTCCTTTCTTAAGTAAGCTTTGCGGATGCCTACACAGCCCGGTCTCAGCACCTGCTAACTGAAGGGAGGGTCGTCCTGTCTACCTAGGTCCTGTTCCACCCTTCTCTTCTGGGTCCTCCTGAACCCTCCTTGAGATGTCCCCCACCCTCTCCAAACATATCAGGCATCCTGTCACCTTCCACATTCACTCTCACCAAAGCCAAGGCATCCGGGATTAAATATCCCAGGAGTCTGTTCACATAGGGATATGGGTTTGGCCATAATCAGCAGTGGGTTATGAACAACCATAGAGAGAATGCCATGGATGGCGTACAATCACACAGCTGGGGCAGGCGGGTGGATACATACCACATTCCTAGGAAGGAGCTAGCTTTCCTTTACTTCCATATTTTTTGGATTCAACCATCACAGTGACTCACAGGGCAGTCCCAGCCAATCATTTCCTTTCCTCACCTCCTTCCCTTTTCTCTTTATATATTTCTTCAGTGCTATAGATGGAACCCAGGGTCTTGTATGTGCTAGGTGACAGTTCTAGCACTGAGCTACACCCTCAGCCCCATATTCCTGGATCTCGTACCATAGACCCTGCCACTCTACTGCCCAGAGGGAGGGCTCAGCAAATGTTGTTGGTTCTTTATTATATTGGAACTGGGGGTTGGGGCTAGAGCTTTGCTCATGCTGGGCACACACTCTTCTTCTCAGCCACACTCTTAGCCCAGAGATGCTCTTTGAACTATGTGTCGTGCCTTAGTTAAAAATGTGATGGTTGATCTTGGTTGTCAAGTTGACTGGATCTACAAGGAACTAAGCCAGTCTTCTGGATGCATCCTGGAGAAATTATTTAAATTACATTAATTGAGGTGGGATGACCCACCCTAAATATGGGTGCCATCTATCTTAGCTAATTTTTCTTTACTGCACTAACATGTCATGACCATGGTGGTTTATAAAAGAAAGCATGTGATTTGGCTATGGTTTCAGAGAGGTAGAGTCTATGATAGTGACACAGAGTAGACAGAGGCATGGTGGCAGGAACAGTTGAGAGCTCATGTCTTGATTCACAACCACAAGGCAGGGAGACTACACTGGGAATTACAGGGGCCTTTTGAAGCCACAAAGCCCACCATAGTGACATACCTCCTCCAACAAGGCCCCACTTCATAAGCCTTCCCAAGCAGTTCCATCAACTGGGTACCAAATGTTCAAATATATGAGCCTGTGGGGGAGGCATTATAATTCAGATCAACATACTATCTTCCAGCAACAATCCAGATATAAAAAGGTCTGAGGCAGAAGCTCTTGCTTTTTTGCATGACTCTTTTCCTGTCTAACTGGCTTGTTCATCTACTCTGTTGCTTCTACTGCCTCCATTGTTTGATGCTTCCATCCTTGGCTAACGTCAGAACCCAGCTTGTTTGGATGAAGACCAGCATCTCTTTAGGACTTGTCCAGGTCTTCATCATCACCAGTGGAGACAGGTAGCCTCATATATTGAGTAGACCAGCTTTACAGCCTCTCCAGATGCAGATGTTTATTATTGGATTACCCAGACTGTATCATGCAAGCCCATCTAGTATAATAAAAAACCAATAATATTTGCTGAGCCCTCTTTCTGGGCAGCACAGTGGTAGGGTCTATCGTATGAGATCCAGACAGGTTGGTATCCCTTTCATATGTATCTGTATTAGTCAGAGTTCTGTAGAGTAACAGAATGTATAGAACAACTCTCCCTGGATATATAGGAAGGGGATTTACTAGAATGACTTATAACCTGTGGTCCAGCTAATTCAACAATGGCTGCCTATGAATGGAAAGTCCAAGAATCCAGTAGTTGTCCTGTCCACAACGCTGGATGTCAAGTGGGCTCTGATGCAGTGATGGAATGGACTTGCTAGCAAGGCGAGAGCAAGCAGGCCGAGAGCAAAAGCTTCCTCCTTTTGTGTGCTTATAGAGACTTCCAGCAGAAGGTGTTGCCCAGATTAAAGATGGATCTTCCCACCACAAAAGATCTGGGTTAAAGGATATCCCCCCTCAAAGATCCAGGTTAAAAGAAGTGGGTCTGTCTTCCCACTTCAAATGACTTAATGGGGGGAAAAGCCCCTCATAGGTGTACCTAGTCATTTGAGTTTTAGTTAATTCCAGATGTAATCAGGTTGACAGCTGAGTCACCCTCTCCAGCCTCTTCCCTCAGAGAACCCTGAGTAAAATAATGAACCGTCGCTTTAAAAGCAAGAGCACTCACATCCTAGTAGCTAGAAGGATTTGCAGAAATTTCATTAGCACTGGCACACAGTGGGACCCAGCAGGTAGGAAGAAGTTTGATTGGCTTTTGGGAAGATCAGAGCAGAGAAAGGCTGAGTGGACAGTCTCCAGGCTTTACTGTCCCAGGATTGCAGCATCATGGATGAGTTCAGGCATTGCTTGGAGACAGACTGATACTCTGGGCTCTCTCTCTCTCTCTCTCTCTCTCTCTCTCTCTCTCTCTCTCTTCATTCTTTGAGGATCATTTCCTCCTTTGTAATATGTAGCTCATCAGAGAGGTCAAGGACATCACAAGAAAACCTACAGAGTCAACTAGCCTGGGCACACAGGGGCTCACAGCTGAACTGCCAACCAGAGAGCATGCTTAGGATGGACATAGGCCCCTCCACATATGTAACATGTACAGGTTGCTCCTCATGTGGGGCCCTAACAGCAGGAGCAGGGGATGTCTCTGACTCCGCTGCCCGCCTTTGGATCCCTTTCTCCTGACTGGACAGTGTTGTCTAGCCTCAGGAGAAGAAGATGCATCCAGTCCTACTGCTACTTGATATTTCAAGGCAGGTTGGTATCCACGGGAGGTCTCCTCTTCTTTGAGGAGAAAGGGAGGGAGGCAGAAGGGGAGGAGAGGAGTGGGGTGCAGCTCTGATTGGTATGTAAATTAAATTAATTAATTGATTAATAAAAATAGAGATGTAGCTCATTGCCCTTTTGCTCCTTGTGTCTCTTCTTTCTCTTTTCTTCCTTCCTTCCTTCCTTCCTTCCTTCCTTCCTTCCTTCCTTCCCTTTCTTTCTTTCTTTCTTTCTTTCTTTCTTTCTTTCTTTCTTTCTTTCTTTCTTTCTTTCTTTCTTTCTTTCTTTCTTTCTTTCTCTGTCTCTCCTCTCTTTCCTTTTTTCTCTCTCTCCCTTTCTCTCTTTCTCTCTTTCTCTCTTTCTCTCTCTCCCTTTCTCTCTCTCTCTCTCTCTCTCTCTCTTTCTTTCTTTCTTTCTTTCTTTCTTTCTTTCTTTCTTTCTTTCTTTCTTTCTTTCTTTCTTTCTTTCTTTCCTTTCTCTGAGACAGGGTTTCACCAGGTAACTCTGTCTGTCCTGGAACTGTCTAGGCAGACTCCCCAGTGCTGGCTTTAAAGGCAAACACTTCCATGACCATGTCCAGAGATGCTTTTGTTTAAATGAAAGAGATCCACTTGGTCAACCTTCCGAACATGAACTTGCCTGTACAGAGCACTCGAACAGACCCTGGGTCCTCACCAATGCTCTGGAAGTCCCCCCCCTTCTCTTCTCATCGGCTCATCTGAGCTGCATCAAGCCTAAGTTCCATCATCTCCAGGAGCAGAGAGCCAGGAGCAGCCTCTTTGCCGCTTCCCGGAATGAATGGCCACAGGTTTATGATTTATTTGCTGATTAGTTGGATGCGCAGAGACAATTCTATGTCAATTACATTACTGGCTGGGTGAGAGACACAGGGATGCCAATGTCAATAAGACTGAGTATGCCAGGGAGCAGCCAGGGCTCGGGCAACCCAGACAGTACTGCAGCCGTGAGGGCTTCCTTCCCTCTGTACCAGGGGAAGGAAGGGTCAAGCACCCATGGTGGTGGTGCCATAAGAAACCCTGCCCTCACATCCCAGGCCTCCACTGATGCCAGCCGAAGAGGAAGCTTGTCTCACAACCTAAGGACTTGGGTACGCTCAGAAGTGCATGAAGCGTTTGTGGATGGCTTCAAGACCCCACTCCTGGGTGTCCCCTGTGCAAGCAGACCTGGGGATATGACAGATCATACTGCATTTGCTTAGGTTATAGTCAGTTAGCTTTGGGTGGTGGTAGGGTGACCAAACATTCAAAGACGGCCTCAGTGACAGTGAGTTTGAGACCTGGCCTACCTGAGATCCTGTCTCAAAACAAACCGTCAAGAAAAGGGAGACTATTTGACCTCATCAGGTGAGATCCCGTCCTATGGGCTGGAAAATGTACTGGTGACAGAGGGAGGGGCCCTGTACAGCCGGGGTCTGCAGCAGAAGGCTGAGGTGAAGCATGTGGCAAACACCACCAAACAAGCAAGCAAGCAAACAAACAAACAAACAAACAAAACCCAGAGGCTACAATCCTACAACTGCACAGGACAGAATTCCACCAAGATACTGAACGTAATCTTAAGAGAGGATCTAGATTTCCAGAGAGTGGGGCTGCCAGTCCAGCACAGAGTCTAGCGGAGCGTCTAGCTTCAGCAGTGAATCCAGCCCCAGTCAAGCGACTGTAAGCTGCTCGCTCATTTGGGGTGACTTGTTATATAGCACTTGATAACAGACATCCAGACAACTGTCCAGCCTCTCCAACTCACTCCAGAGAGCCTCCTGCTCCCCATCCCGTTTCTCTGACACATATGTCTTTCCCTGTCATCCGAACACCTTTTCCTTTTGAACGCTGTGAGGGGTTATCTTCTCCTGCCTTCCTAGATGGACTTGGCCAGTCAGGAAGTACCTACAAGGTGCTCTGACTGAGCTCCTGGGTACCATCAAGGCAACCCTCTGCTGAGACTGTGGCTGTGCCTGACAGACCTACACCATTTGCTGCCTGTATGGCTCCCAAGGTTTCAAGGTTTCTGCATCTGCTTTTCCAGAGACCCAAACAGCCCCAAGACCCACTGCAAACCTTTCCTGAAATGTTATCTTCCCAGCCCGCCCCTCAAATTAACCAGCATGATCTGTCTCTCTATGATATCCTAATTTGATACATCCTCCTCTTCCTCCTCCTCCCTTCCTCCTCCCTGTTCCTTCCTCCTCCTCCCCTCCTCCTCCCATCCTCATCTTTTATTCCTTCCTCCTCCTAACCTCCCTTTCCCTCCTTTTCCCTCCCAGTTGCTTCCGTCTCTCATCCAGGGGATGGATGGATGCCTTGTGAATATGAGGCAAGTGCTTTGTCACCAAGTCATACCACAGAAAAACTGTCCCCCTAACTTGCAAAGGTGCTTGATACTCAGAGCTTCTGTGTTTTATCATTGATCTCTTTTGAATAGGGGAGTTCAGCCCACTCTTCATTGAGAAAGAGTCTCAAGTAAGCCCAGACTGGCTTGAGCACGCTGTGTAATCGAAGAGAACCTTGAACCTCATGCATCAGCATCTCTGGTATTGAGATGATAAGTGTGCACCTCCACATCTGGTCTATGTGGTACAGGCATGGGACCCAGGGCCCCCATGCACGTTAGGAAACCACTCTACCAACTGAGCTGCATCTCCAGTGCCTAGCTGACATTTTGAAGGTTCCAGGAGGAGGTGCTGACATCTCCTTGTCTTTGGAAAGAGTCTTCTTGACCAGGTCACAACTTGGATGGCAAATTTGCTGGAGTGACTGAGCGAGTCACACAGTTAAGAAAGGAAGCCACAGAGAGGGGTCACTGGAGGGAACTGCTGTGCATGGAAGAGCTGGTCTTGGACCAAGTACATCCTTAGCACCTGGCACAAGGTTCTCAACACTACAAATAGGCGTGCGGAACCTTTCAGAACTCCTTGCAAGGAGTGATACTCCTCAACTCTGAAGGTGCCTGGATCCCACCTCAGGCAAGTTGAAAAGGTGACTGACAAGGGCCCTGGCAGCGAGGTTGAGTTTGGCAGTGGGCAGAGTGACACAGAAAATCTCTGTCCCCATTTCAGGAACTGAAACCTCCTAATGTGTATTTAAAAAAGCACCATTTACTGATTATCAGATGAGTTTCCCTTGGACTTATGTTGTCTAGCTTCTATCCTAACTCTGAGCTCAGGCCAACAGGAATGAACACAGACATTCTGCAGCCACTGAAACTGCTCGATTACCCAGGCCTGGGGCAGTAATGGCCATCTTCTGTTAAAGTCTGAGGGTTGAAATCAGAGTGGGGCAGGGGACTCTGCAGAAGCTGCAGGTCCCCAGAAATGCTTTTACACACAGGGTGGTACTCTCTGCATGTGTGCCTTTCCAAGAGCAGGGAAATGTCCGGAGCTTCGAGCACAACCAGGGGCTTTACTTCAGTTCCCCACTCCCATGAGGCCTTTCTCTTTGACTGCTTTGTATAGCAGAAAGAGCCAAGACACTTCTACTTCTCTGCTCACTCTGAAAAGAACTATTTGTGAACTAGCTTGAGAAGGCCAGGGGTAAGATGGTTCAAATAGTGAAGGAGCTTGTTGGATCCCTGGGACCCACCAGGATGGAAGGGGAGACTGAGTTGTGTGAGTTGTCTTCTGATGTCCAAACATAAAGACACATAGACAGACAGACACACACACACACACAGACAGACATACACACACACATACACAGACACACACAGACACACACAGACACACACACACATACATACACATGCACACATGTGCAGTCTCTTGTGCTCTGTCTTAGTTAGGGTTTTACTGCTGTGAACAGACACCATGACCAATGCAAGTCATATAAAATATAACATTGAGTTGGGGCTGGCTTACAGGTTCAGAGGTTCAGTCCATTGTCACCAAGGCAGAAGCATGGCAGCATCCAGGCAGACGTGGTGCAGGAGGAGCTGAGGTTCTACATCTTTATCCAAAGGAAGCCAGGAACAGACTGGTCATCCTCAAGCATCTAGGAGGAAGATCTCCTCACATCCCCATAGTGACACACTTTCTCCAACAAGGCCACACCTTCTAACAGTGCCACTCCCTGGAATGAGCATATACAAACCATCACGAGCTCACACACGCATGTATGCATATTTACGTACATGCACACAAAACAAATAAGTGTAATCTAAAAAAAAAAAAAAGATCTAGGGATCATCCAGGTTTCTAGAAAGACACAGTTTCCAAGAGTTTATGTTCAAGCAACTAAATAACCAGGTCAAAAGATAATGTAAATCTACTGAATGAGAAATCCCCTTCAAGTATTCTTTTCTTTTTCTTGTGCTTGGCTCTCCTGTTGGACAAACAAGTGTCAGGCCATGGGAGTTGCCCTTTAGGCCCTGGATGGCAGGAAGGAAGTTTTATTATCTTGCACACAAAAGTTAAAACTCATGAAAAGAGACTGTCCAGGAGAAAAACAGGCCAGTGTGGTACCCTGCCTGACTCATAGAACATTCCGAGCCCCAGCCTCTGAAACCACCCATCAGAAATTGCCTTGGAGACGGGTGTCTGCATGTGAGTTGGCAGCTATGCCTCCCAGTGATCTTGAACAAGTAATTTTACTTCTGTGAGCAAGGTGAACTCACGTGCATTGGTGGTTCTCAGGGAAGCATGCACTGGAGGCACAGAGGGTGATTTACAACAATGAGTACCCAAGTCCCAGCTGTAACAGGCAAGGCATGAGCACTCGGGTTCTCATGTACACAGATGCTTTTGATCTGTGGAACCTACTTTGTGAACTTTAAACACAGTGCCTCTTTGGTGCTTGTTTCTAGAAAATTCAGTGTCTACCCTTCAGAGTTACTGTTTGCTGCTGGCCAAGTTTTCCTGCCCAGTTTGTTTGTTTTGATATGTGTGTATGTGTGTGTGTGTGTGTGTGTGTGTGTGTGTGTGTGTGTTAATGGTTGAGACAGTGTGAAGGCTGAGGTCAATGTTCCTTGTCATTCTCAGGAGCCATCTACCTTGTGTGCTGGGACAGGATCACTCATTGTTTTGGGAACTGACCAACTAGAGAGCCGCAGGGACCTGCCTGTCTCTATCTCCTCAGAGCTGGGAGAGTACAAGCACACACCACTGCACACAGCTTTTATGAGAGCTTCTGGGGAACTGAACTCAGGTCCTCATGTTTGTGCAGCAAGCTCTTTCCTGACTGAGCCATTTCTGCAGCCTGTGTTTGCATTTTGTGTGGTTGTGAATAGGAGGCACCGGGAACTTGGCAGAGCCAGCAGCTGCAGAAAGCCTTCATGCAGCCCTGCTGGTCCTGGTGCATCCATGGTCTAATGATGATTGTGGACAAAGTCCTCTGTGTGGAGGCTGGCTGGTGAGGGCATAAAGACTCAGGGTGGGACCTGCTGTGTCTTGGGGAGGGAGATACCTGAAAGCATGCACCTCCTTGCTGAGATCCAGGATCCTGTCTCTTGGGGACACTTCCTCCCAGCAGAGAACAGGAACAATTAGTCACCTTGGTGACCAGGGCCCCTGTCAGCACACGGGGCTCCATATGGGCTCCAGCTCTCCCAGATGTTCCGTGGGCACACATCTGCTTCTCCCAAGCACCAGCTGTCAGTGCCCAGCTGGGAGATGCTTTCTGAGAGAGTCGCCTGGGACTTCTCCACATACTGGGCCTGTCAGATTTTTCTGAAACTTGGCCTTGCTGGGGGGAATCAAACCATTAGGGACTTTGTCCAACTGCAGACTAGTAGTGGGTGAGATGAGGTCTACACAAGCTCCCCTTCACCTTGACAACCTGCTCAAAGGCCACCTGGGTCCCACCTACAGGCAATGTGGACCATGCTCAATTGGAACACGCTCTGTGGCCTCAGTCCCCAGATGCCAAGCAACTCTGGACATTGATCTAGAACCTTCTTCTGTCTACTTCCTTGCATTTACCAGGAAGGATTCACATAATGGTTCAGGCACCAGAGGCAGTGAGAGTATCTGCAACCTCTAGCAAAGCTCTCTGCTGCCCGTGACCTGGCAATCAGCATCTCCAGGAGTCGGGGTGTCCATTACAATCAAGGGCTAAGCTGAGGGAGCCTGAGCCAGAAGGAAAGGAAGCCATGAAAATTCTTCATTTTCTCAGGGGCTCCCAGGGGTCTCAGCTTCTGTCCAGACTCTCCTACTTGGCACCTGGGTAATTAAAGATGGCAAATCTTGTTTCAGCCTCGATATTCGGTTTCTTCTTCTGCAGCATAGGAGGAACAGTGGCACAGATATTTAGAGGCCTTGTTCATCACAGAACAATTCTGTGGTTGTCTGGCATGAGCCAGGGACCCCAGGAGGGACAGAAGCTCTGCAGAGGAAAGAGGACAGTCCTCACCCTCGGAGGGCTTCCGGAGAATTAGAGGAAATATTAAAAAATGTAAACATGTAAGGGGACACATGGGAAGTGCCACAGATGAGATCAGAGCCATCAGGAGCCTGGGCAGGGGCTGTGAGTGTCCCTAAAGAGCAGAGGTCTGAGGCTGGAGAGGTGGGGCAGTGGTTAAGGCTGCTTTTGTAGAGGACAACAGCTTAGAGTCCAGGACCCACATGGGGGTGACAACTGCCGGTGATCCCAGCTCCAGAGCATCTGACACCCCTTTCTAGATTCTCTAAACATTTGTACACATGTGGGTACACACACACACACACACACACACACACACACACAGAAACGGGTTGGGAGGGCGAGAATCATAAAGAAAAAATGGAGCTGGGTAGGTGTACAGTAGAGAACAGGCAAAGGAGACAGAAGGACAGTTTAGACCAGTGCACACATTTGAAATGAAAGTCTACACAGTATGTGCCTGGTGAGCAAAGGGGAGAATGCCTGCTTGTATCCGTTACCTTCCGCCGTGTAACAGGTTGTCCCCAGATACCTGCAAAGTGAAACTGGTGTTGGTCAGCCTCTCACCTCTGGTGAATGAGAAGGCCAGATGGAAGAAGTCCCTCCTCCCCACCCTCCTCCCCTCCCACCTCCCTTCCCTCCTCTCTTTCTCCTTCCCTCCTTTCTCCATTCCCTCCTCCCCTCCCTCTTCTCTTCCTCCTTCATCCCTCCTCCTCTCCCTCCTCCCTTCTTCCTCCTCTCCCTCCTCCCCTTCCTCCCTCTTTCCTTTCCTCTCTCCTCCCTCCTTCATTTCTTTCCTTTCCTCCTTCCTTTCCATCACATCTTAGGTGTCTCTACAAACAGAGACTCAGTGCGTCCCTTTGAGATCCATTTTTCTGCCTTTCCGGTCTGCCTGGTCATTTCCTCACCCTTAACTAATGGAGATGCAGGGAGGTCGAGGCAGTGGGCTGCCTTCTTCCAAACCTGCCAGAAGAGGTAAAAACTGATGAGGCATAGGGAGGAAGGGCCGGCTGGAGTTCTCAAAGTAATTGAAAAGCTAGCCAGACGTGGAGGATTAGACCGCAGAAAGCCCCGTGTCTCTCCAGCCTGTCCAAGTTAAAGCCACGGCACAGGGAAGAGATGAAGAGAGAAAGAGAAGCCCCAGATCCCAAAGACCTGGGTGGGAAATGAATTTGTTTTAATGAAACATTTCAATGAGAGAGAGACAGAGACAGAGACAGAGAGACAGAGACAGAGAGAATAAGGAGAAATAACAGCTCAAACAATCAGTTCAGACAATAAATCCGTGGATGTGTCATTCAGGCACAAGACAGGGACAGAGGAAGCCAGGGAGCAAATGGCTTAATATTTTAGATTAATTGTGAGAGTCAATAATACGAGTCACTGGGGACCTAGAGGTGCCTGAGCCGGGCTGAGTAACCTACTTAGGTTGGTAATTATTGTTTGCATTCGTGGAATTAAGGATACAAAAAGGCAGCTTAGAGAAAGCCCCGCAGAGCTCCCGGGACTCTAATCCCACGGTCCTGCAGCCACATCTGTGCCCCACGGGATGCATGCATCCTGCGGCTTCTGTGTGGAGTCAAAGGAGGAGAAAGATTCAGGTGGCGAATCGGCCCCTGAGTCACCCTGGCTCAGGGGCCGATTCGCCACCAATGCCGTAGAACCCACTTTCCCTGGATCTCACTTATTCTTAATTTCAGAAATTGGCTGGGGACTTAAAAAGGTGATCAAAGAATAAATAATAGAACAGCGGGGCTCACACCCACAGCCCACAGCGCAGGGCTGGTCGGGGTTAGCCCCTTGCTCCTTGTGCCTGCATTCTTGGTCCTTACCCAGGCTAGCCTTGAACTGAAATTCCCTGGTTTTACCCCTTTCTCATTCCTCCAGTGTTAGGATTATAAACGTGAGGTGCTGTGTCCACCTCTGGTAGTTTTCAGGATAACATATTCTGGGGCAGTAAAAATGTGTGTCGGCACACCCGGTCTTACACAGTGCTGAGGATGGAACCCTGGGCTTGCGAGGCAAGGGTTCTACCAGCAAAGCCCCAGTTCTGACGCATGATCCCTTTAAAAAATAAACTGAGTCAACCAAGGCCTCTTTAGAGTTTCACTGTCTCCAGTCCACACATGCGCAATGGTGCTTGGCCACGCCCACACTCCCTGGTACCCTGAAGCCTCCATCTTTCTTTCCATGTACCTAATAGCTTCTTTTCCGCGTTCACCTTCATTCTCTTCCCCTCCCCCACCCGCAGATTTGAGGGAAGATCCAATATTTATCTTTGAGTCTGGCTTTTTTCACTTAACAATATCCGGTCTTATCTGTTTCCTGCAAATGACACAATTTTCTTCTTTGAAAGTGTTTTTTTATCATGATTATATTTATCTTATTATTTACATTTTATTTATTGCTTACGTTTTGTTATTATATTTACTTGTATATGTGGGGGGGGGGAGTGACGTGAACATGTGACGGCACATGGGTGGAGCTCAAGAGGAAAACTCATGGAAGTCAGTTCTCTCCCTTTACCTTGTGGGTCCGGGGATCAAACCCAGGGCGTCAGGCTTGGTGGCAGGTGCCATTCACTGCGCTGTCTTACTGGCTGGGATTTTGTTCCATTTTATGGCTAATTATTCATTATGAATATAGACTGTATTTTCTTTATCCACGTATTTGTTGATGCACACTCAACCTGATGACAGATCTTAATGCTGTATGTCTGAAACTCTCCACCCAAAAGTGAAAGAGACGATGTAACAGAAGGGATAAAGGCAAAGACGCTTCTCTTGAGGGTTTTAAGTTTTAAAAGGCGTGGGAACTGGATACAGGGCTCCAGCACCGCCAGGCACAGGCATGCTAACAGTCAGCTAAGCCTCCCATCCCCCTTCTAACCCATCTCTGGGTGACCCCCCCCCCCCACACACACACTAGAAATGGCTGGAGACATTACCCTACACATCTCTTAAATATTTTCCTAGGAATGTTTCAACATCTACTGGGCTATCTTTTTTTTCTCTTTTCTGAAAGTAGTAAGCTTCTGTGGATACCGAACACAAAACAATGTTAGAAGAACGCATATTTATTTCTTCTAGTTCAACCAAATATACTTTGGTCACTAAAAGATGTTTGTGGGTATGTATGAGTGTGCACGCACAACTGTGTGTGTGTGACAGTGTGAGTGTCTGTGTGAGTGAGTGTGTGTGTGTGTGTGTGTGTGTGAGTCTGTGTGTGTTTGTGAGGTACACTTACCTGTGTATGCTTATATGGAGGTCAGAGGTCATGTTGAGTGTCTTCCTCTAATGTTCTCTATTTTTTTTTGACAGGGAGGTCTGTTATGGAACCTGGAATTCCATGTTTTCACTTGGCTGTCTGTCTGTCTATCTGTCAAGCACCTGTTACTTCTGTCTCACAGTGCTAAGTTTTTTAGTGGGTGCTGGGGATTTGGACTCAGTTCCTCATGCTTGGGTAGCAAGAACCTTATCTACTGAGCCATCTCCCCCGACTTTGAAAGATATTCTTTAGGGCATTCATTCAATTGAGCTCTTTATGTTAATTGGACAGAATGTCATAGCCATTCCACAACATGACAATATTCCAGTGTTTAGGATTTGCACACTAATTGCTTTTCCCTGACAATATCATGTCGGCCCTGTAATGGATGCATAATTTTATTCTCTAACAACAAATCACCACATATTCCGGGGAACCACGGCAGTTGGCTTATTTGAACCTGACCGTTTCCCCCTCTAATTTCTGGGTGCATGTTTGTACATGCTTGCACATGCCACACAGCATGTGTGTGAAAGCTACAGGGGCTGGCTTTCTTCTTCTACTTTGCTGGTGTCTTCTGTTGGCAGTCTGTGCTCTACAGGCTAGCTGGTCTACAAGCTTCTGAGCGAGTCTCCTGTCTCCACCACATATCTTGTTAGAAGAGCATCGGGATCAGAGGCGTGCACTGCTGAATCAGGCTTTTTATGTGCATTCTGGGGCGGGGGGGGGCGCGGAGGGTGGTGGTGGTGGAGAGAACTCAGGTCCTCAGGGATTCCCCCCTCGTCCTCTCTCTTTTAACCTCCACTCCTGTTTTCTGGGTGTCTCTCTGTATCTGGGAGAAGCAATCTCAGGACTTGTGGCTTCCTCCCCGTATCCCACTGTTTAACTCTGACATGAATCCAGTTTGAGCCGCTGAGGGACTGACGGCCAATTTGGATTTCAATTTGCCCTTGTAATAAACAGTGCTGCAGTGGGCAGTCTTGTATACAGATTGCTGCCAAGTCTGCTTAGGATTTCTGAAACCTTAGAAAGGTACTAAAACTTGGGGAAGGGGGGGTGCACACCTCTAATCGCTGCTCTTGGAAGGTGGAGGCAGGAAGATCAGGAGTTCAGGGTCATCCTTAACTACTTGGAGCTGGAGGACAGACTGGGCACATGAGACCTTGTCTCAAAGGAGAAGATGAGAAAAACCCAAACCCAACCCAACCCAAACCACCATAAAGAGAAACCTTCACCGGTTTGTATATGTACCCGCTGCCCATGCTGAACTATCACCTCTAAGGTGACTGCTTAGCCAGGATCTGACCATGGACACAGACAGACAAGGCAGAAGTCAGGATTCTCATCTGCTCATTTTTTTTTAAAGATCGCATTTATTTTATGTTTGAGTACACTGTAGCTCTGTCTTCAGACACACCAGAAGAGGGCATCAGATCCCATGACAGATGGCTATGAGCCACCATGTGGTTGCTGGGAATTGAACTCAGGACCTCTGGAAGAGCAGCCAGTGCACTTAACCACCCAGCCATCTCTCCATCCCTCCGCTGCTCAATTTTTTTTTTTCGAGACAGGGTTTCTCTGTGTAGCCCTGGCTGTCCTGGAACTCACTCAGTAGACCAGGCTGGCTTCAAACTCAGAAATCCGCCTGCTTCTGCCTCCCAGAGTGCTGGGATTACAGGCGTGCACCACCACCGCCCGGCCTCCGCTGCTCAATTTTATGATATACAGATCTTTCGCTTCTCTACAAGACACATCAAGCCGCTGCCTTGGGCTGGGAATATGACTCATCAGGTAAACGTTTACCCTGCACATGTGAGCACCAGAGCTCATAGTTCAAAAACCGGTGTAAAAGCTAGTAAAAGCTGGGTGGGTGTGGCCACCCACCTGAGATCCCAGCAAGAGGGAGGTGGAAGCAGGGGATTTGTGGAGTTGAGGTAGCTAGGCAGAATAGACAAAAAGGCGAGCCCTGGGTTCAGTGAGAGACTCTGCCTTAATGTATAAGGTGAAGAGTGATTGAAGAAGATACTGGGTGTCAAATTCTAGACCCAACTGACATACACACACACACACACACACACACACACACACAAAACTCCATGCATTAATATGGGTACACATGCTAATTGCACACCACACATACCTGAACATTCATATACACTTATGCATACATATGCACTTACTTACATATGCAAAGCTTGCCACCTGGGCATCCTATAGCCTGGGCATCCTATACCCTGGGCATCCTATAGCCCGGGCATCCTATACCCTGGGCATCCTATACCCTGGGCATCCTATAGCCTGGGCATCCTATACTCTGGGCATCCTATAGCCTGGGCATCCTATAGCCTGGGCATCCTATACCCTGGGCATCCTATAGCCCGGGCATCCTATAGCCCGGGCATCCTATAGCCCGGGCATCCTATAGCCCGGGCATCCTATAGCCTGGGCATCCTATAGCCCGGGCATCCTATAGCCTGAGTATCCTATGCCCTGGGCCTCCTATAGCCTGGGCATCCTAAACAGTGCTGTGGTCATGAAGAGGTCTTCAGCAGATTGTGAAGGTCACCTCAGAAGCAGTAGCTAGAGGGCACCCCTGTTGTAGAAGGAGGCAGCAGAAGAGGGCTTAGAAGCCAGGGGAGGGCAGCCGCCAAAGTGATTAGGAAGCAGAGCCAGAAACCAGAAAGGAGATGGCACAGGAAGTTAAGCAAAGAAATATGTCTCCCACACACGAGACAGGGAAAGGTCAGCATGGCAGACGGTCTTGTCAGGGTGAACCGGCAGAAGTAATTTACTGACTGCACAGGTGGAGGCCCTAAATTAAATGCACTCCTGGACTCAGCAGGTTCCAGGGGACACAAGAATCTCTGGGGGAAGAGAGATGTCAGGGTCCCAGTGGCATCGGCCACCCAGAGACGTAATTGGGATGGATGGTGAGGCTGCAGGGGTGGGGAGGCAGCAGGGGTGGGGCGGCATCAGGGACAGAGAGGCAGCTATCATCCAGCTGGGAACAGGAAGATAGCTCAAATGGATATAACAAGCTGCCAGGAACCCCCTCGCCATGGAAAGTGTTCTCGGGGGCACATTAAAGAAATCCCAGTTTCCTTGTCTCTGAGTTAGATCATCATCATCATCATCATCATCATCATCATCATCATCATCATCAGTAGCAGCTGATGCTGATAACAAGGTGGGTCATGTGCCACCTTCCAGCGGGCTCTCTAATCATGAGAGGCAGCCAGGACCCAGATAGCCCTGGCTCCACCCACCACTCAGTTCCCAGGTCCCTCAAGATCCTCAACCTTTATTGCCATATCCATCCATCCAGGATGGGGAGGGTGGTCCACTAATCTCCATTTTTTCCCTTTCCATTTCCCTTTTGTACACCCTACCCCTGCCACACAAATTTGATTGTTTCCCCAATGTTCCAGGGCCTCTGCACTCATCTTTGCTCCAAAAGCACCCTGGATATTCTTTACACCGTGACCCCTGCTCCTCTGCCTCCCAGGCTTTCTCCATATTAACTGTCTCTTGCTAACAGACCACCATATACAAACTGATCTAATGATCCATTTTATCTCCTGTTCTCCCCCTCTCTGATCTGGACGGACAAGGGGTCTCAAGAGAACTGCTTTCTCCTCTTCCTGTTTAAAGACGCAACACAGATGTATGGTACGTGACTATGGAGATAATTCTCGAAGCAAACATTTGAAGAGCTGCTGCTCATTTGACCAAAAGTCATTCACTGTCTGCACATTGGGGGCTGGTCAGACAACAAACTCACCTGCCTTGCACTGAAGTCGAGGGATCAGGCTTCCAAGGGAAGAGGCATATAAAGTAGTATATGCGTCTGCTTGAACATGGCTTAGTTACACAGTGTCTGTAGGTCATTGATGGGTAGCATTTTCCTCTGATATAAAACCTTCCATCTTGGGAGAACTCGTTAAGATGCTAGATGATCTAAAGGGAGGTGAAACATTCTGTCCTACAGAGAAGCTCATGAAACTCAGGAAGTAAACAACTCAAAGACTTCAGGAAGTTCCTGAAACCGAGCAGATGAACTAGGCTTTTCCTTTCCCCTATATAAGCAGTAAGGATTTGGGATTTTGAAGAGGCAACTGTCTTTGAATCATTTCTGCTATACCCACATTCCTGAAAGCAACACCAATTAACTCATTGGATCTCCAAGTTAGACTTTAGAGATATCTGTACTTTGGTTTATTATTGATTCTTATCTAGGTTGAATAGATATTTGTGTCTCCCCAGGAATTGCATTTCATAGTAGTAGATGATAGCAGATGATTGGTCAGTGTTAACTGTCCACTGGACAGGATCTAGGATCATTTGGGAGATGGCTCTCTCGGCATGTCTGTGGGAGATTACCTTGACCAGGCAAATTGAAGTGGAAAGACCTGCCCACTGTGGGCAGTACCATTCCCTGGGTGGGATTCTGAAGATATGCATGGATGAAGGAGGCGAGGCAGTAGCAGCATTTCTCTCTCCCCGCTTCCTAACTGTGAGTGTGATGTAAACAACTGCTTCAAGACCCCGCTTCCTTGACTTCCACCATGATGGGCCATACGTCAAATTGCAAATTAAAACAAACCATAACCTCCTTCAGTTGCTTTTATCAGAGTGTTTTTTTTTAAATCTCAGAAACAATAAAAGAAATTAAGACATAACAGTTGATAGCAGATCCAGACTCTTAATCTTGAAAACCAGGGCTGCATCTTGGAGACCCAGCCAACCCTAGGTCTAAAGCCATGCTGGCTGGGAAGTTGAAAGTTGCGGTCTGTATATCCCACACCTTCTCTTTCTATGTTCTGTCTACCAGCCTGTAGTGGCTGGATTTGTGTGTCAACTTGACACAGGCTGGAGTTATCACAGAGAAAGGAGCTTCAGTTGGGGAAATGCCTCCATGAGATCCAGCTGTGGGGCATTTTCTCAGTTGGTGATCAATGGGGGAGGGCACCTTGTGGGTGGTGCCACCCCTGGGCTGGTGGTCTTGGGTTCTATAAGAAAGCAAGCTGAGCAAGCCAGGGAAAGCAAGCCAGTAAGAAACATCCCTCCATGGCCTCTGCATCAGCTCCTGCTTCCTGACCTGCTTGAGTTCCAGTCCTGACTTCCTTTGGTGATGAACAGTAATGTGGAAATGTAAGCTGAATAAATCCTTTCCTCCCCAACTTGCTTCTTGGTCATGATGTTTGTGCAGGAATGGAAACCCTGACTGAGACGCAGTCCCTCCACATCTCAGGGATCTTCTTCCTTTCACCTCACCCCTGAGGAACCAGCTCCACCAGACAGGGAGATCTCATGGTGTAGGAGTTAAATTAACCCCCTCCTCTTCACTGCTTCTTTCACATGTGACCCACAAGACAATGACATCAGGAGAAAAATCCGCTGGCATGCCTGCTTGTGCTAAACCCTCACAGCTTGAAAACCCAGCAGCAGAAGAGACCAACTATTTAACAGCCCACTTAGCGGCGGCCCCGAAAGGAAACAAAAATGTTAGGTCTACATAAAAAGAGAGAATCCTAACTGATTCAAAGAAAACCACTCTGGTAAGAGCCCAAATTTGTGGATAAATTGTCAGCAATTCCCCTCCTTTTATTCCCCAAAGGATATTGTAAGACACTAAAACCCGCAGAGAGAGTTGAGTCCCCACATGGACATTAGCACACCAGGCTAGGGACCGTGGAGACTAGTGTGTGGACTGGGAGGGCACACAGCCTGCCGTAGCTGATACTCAAGTCAGTGCGAGAGGAATGGGGAACACAAGGGACTGTTTCCTAACAGAGAATCAGAAGTGACCTTTAGGAGAAGCAAGATGAATGGCTGGAAAACAGAGCGTAAGACATGACAGGACATGAGCTAGGTTTCCCAGGGACCCGTTCTCTCCACACACGGTCTGTGCCCAGGGACTCTTGGTTTGTGTGGCTGAGCATGGAAATACTGACTCAGGAGGGAATCTGTGAGATGGCTCTCCTCTGGGCTCTGCCAGCCCAGCTTGCTCTCCTCATTGGTAACCAGGGAACAGGCTAAGGATGGCGTGTGGCTGGTGTGTCCAGCGCTGTGCATCTAGCAGGTGGGACACGGATGGAAGAACGTTACTCACTTCGGGGCCGTGGCTCAGTTTATCTTTGCTTGGCCAAGCCCAGCTAGGGATGCTCCGGACACCACTGCCTCTCTGGGCCTCGGTTTCCACTGCTATCCCAGCAGAACAGCATGAAGGCCACAGATGTCAGCGGGGCTGTGATTCCACTCAAACTTACTACACTGAGAATTCAGAAGCTTTGGAGGCGGAGTCTCTGTCATGTCATCAGGGTAAAAGTCAAGGTCAAATGAAGCTGGGTTCGAGTATGCCTTGGATCTAGTGAGCACATACTTTTCTGAGACAGAACATGAGAGGATGCAGACAGCCATGGACAATGGCCAAGTGAAGAAGAGACAGACGGACTCATGAGGCAAACCTTACCAGAGGCCACTGGAGGCTGGGCGAGTCCTTCCCTAGACTTCCCAGAGGAGACAACCCAGCAAGTACTTGGAATCCCTTTCTTCACTATTTCTTCAGTGCAAGATACAGAACCCAGAGTCTTGGGCATTCACTAAGGTATTCAAGCCCTGAGTCCCACAATACTTCACCCAGCTGTGACACCTTGATTTTCGCCTTAGGTGCTCTTTCTATTTAGAGTGTGTGAGCTGTGAGGTTAGAGATGTCTCTCTTTTAGCCACTGGCACATGCGTGGGCTTTGTATAAGAAAGTGCCCGTGCAAGGGGAGTTATGGTGTAAATCTTAAATGTCCTCCTCCAAGTCAACAATAAAGAAACTTTGTCACCCTGTGGTGTTACTAGGAGCTGAAGGGATCTTTAGGAGAATGGACCTTTTGGGAAGAAGTTAGGCATGGCCTTGAAGGCAGCGTAAGGGGGATCTCTTTCTCATACTCTCTCTGCTTGCAAGCAGTCATGAGATAGACAGCGTTTCTCCACTACAGTGGGTTATGTTGCTACAGGTAACAGAGTTAAACAGTCATGGATTGAAACCAACAAAACCAAGAGCCAGATAGGTCTTCTTGTAAGTTCATTTCAGGCATGCTGTCACAATGACAGCAAGCTGTCTCAAACAAGGGCAAATGCACGCTCATTACATGAATACCTGAGATGAATAGATAAACCTTCTCACAGCCTCTATCTTCAGGGAGTGAAGAGGGAGGGTAGCTATGACGTCATGATGCTGTAGGCAGTGTGGATGACAATGGAGATATATATGAGGCTTCCAAGGAAGGGTGGCTTGGTTCTGGCCGGGTGGCTGGACAAAGTCTGCCTCCATGAGTCATGGTGCCTCCTCGAAGGGCCTCGAAGTATTGGGGGCAGGGAAGGAAAAGGCACGCACTCCAGAGGGAGGGACCTGTGCACAGTGCAGAAAGCAGACTATGCCTGGGAACCTGAGTTGGGAATCACTCCATCCATCTTCATCAATTAGATCTGACCCGGAAGCTTCCAGGTGAGCAACAGATGGGCCCAGCCAAAGCGTGATGCCCACACGTTGACCGTTATCAGGGTTTGGAATCGCAAACCTCTGGCATGTCTGGGAGAGAATTCCTAAAATGGGTTAACTGAGGGAGAAAGACCCGCCCTGTAATGTGGGCAGTACCTGCCCTGGGCAGGGATCCTGGACTGAGTGGAAAAGTAAAAGCACGCTGAACACGGCATCCCTGTCTTTCTGCTTCCTGACTGACCAGCCGCCTCCCGTTCCTGCCGACGTGCCTTCCCCGCCACGATGGACAGTATTTCCCAAGCTGTGAGCTGAAATCAATCCCTCTCTCCCTTGACTTGCGCTTGCCAGGCATTTTTGTCTCAGTGATGTGTGAGCCACTAATACAGACACAAGGTCCACCAGGGAGGAGCAAAAGGCTGTAGAAGCTTTGAAACGCTGACATTGGCTCAGGGTGAGCTGCAGCCATGGGGCAGGCCCATTCCAACAGTGGCCTGTAGGTGGCGCTATGGCAGGGTCTGTCCAGCAGCTGCCTCCTTCCTCCTAGAGCTATCCAAAGCTCAGTTGGAGAGACTCCACTGCAGTCTCCCAGTGGAAGGATCATCAGGCCCAACTGCTGAGTGGCGGTGGGAATGGGACATAGGGAACATGGGAACACCAGGACAGCCAATTTTATGTCCCTGAGCCAGGAGGAGGAAAGTGTCAAGGGGGACTTGGAAGGTCCAGACCAAGGCGATGAAGATTTGACGAAACATTGTAGCTTTCGCATAAGGAACTTCTAGAGAATCTGCTCGCACTAATTTCAGTGTGTTCCATCTTCACCCCAACAGACTTGCTCCAGGAACAGAGAATTTTTGGTGGTAAGAGTAACCTTCCTATATGTGTATAAATTCAAACACACATGCACCCACATACACCCATTTATGTGCACCCATGAATGTGTGCACCCATTTTCCTCTGTAGCTAGCAAGGAGTTGAGTGTGTGTGTGTGTGTGTGTGTGTGTGTGTGTGTGTGTGTGTGTGTGTGTGTATTGAAGTAGGAGGTATTCAATAACGTGGATAGTCTATTCTCCAAACACTCCTGATCAAGAGGTCCAGCCCTTTCAGAGTATCAAGGGGAATGTCACTTGCCTTTATTTGCTGACGGAGGCTTGATTAAAGACCTTGTGGCCAGACACTTTGCTTTAAGAGGAAACTCCAGTGTGTAGGGATGGCTTAAATGTTTAGGGACAAGGAATGCAGGAGGAGCACGTGAGCCCCTGCAGCCTGGGTCTCTGTGATGGGGAGCCAGAGCACTCTACATGAGATAAGGAGTCACTCTTCGGAGAAGCCTTTTAAATACTGCCGGAACCCAAAGAGAAAAAGAAAACACAGCCGGGGTGCTTTTAGTACAATCAGGGAAAAATGGTTCCTAGTGTACAATTGCGGAGGAGCCTTTCAGGGGACAGGGAAATATCAGAGTGCGTCAGGACTCGAGAGGTGAGAGTCTTTGAAGACAAATATGCTCTCGGGACAGGAGCTCCTGTTACTGAGTTGTCTACCAGCCCCAAACACACGGCACCTGGTTCCAGAGCATGATGACTTCAGACAGGACACAACATTGCATGGTCCTGACAGCTCTGCTGTGAGTAAAGGGGACAACTGCATGGTGCAGTTCGTTCCCTCTTGCCAAGTGTCTCCTTGCATTGGCCAGAACTAAATACAAAGAGCTTTGCAGAAGGGAGGGGGGCTTGGAGTCACAGAACTGGTGGAGAGCTTTGTTGCCACTGCCTTTGCCACTTTCAAAGTCCTTTCTGCTGTAAGCAAAGCATCGGAAGTGATACTACCCAGGACACAGTATCTCAGTTCCTTCTCAGAGTGAGAAAACCTGAGCTGTGGGTTTTCTCAGGTAAGGAGACGTGCATTGTCCTCTGGCCAGAATTCCCATCAGGGAGGAGACAAACATAGACAAAGACTACCTGGGTCACTTTTGTTGCTTGTGGGTGGTGTGCTAGCTGTATTTGTATAGCCTAACCATCAGACCTGAACCAAACAAGTTTAAGGAACTTAAACAAGTTTAAAAGATTTTTAGATTGGCTCACGGAATCATAAGGCATTAGTCCACCGTGGCAGAGAAATAGACTAAAGTTCATGGTGACTGAAGCTCTTCAAATCTTGGTGACCCAGTAAGCAGCAAGAACAGGGCTGGAAGCAGGGACCCAGTCTTCTGAGGTCCACCCCTAAGCAATCCACCCCTACCTACTTCCTTCACATAGGACCTGCTTTCTGAAGGCTCTGCAGCCTCCCCAAAATGTGCTACCAGCTCTGGGAACAAGCATTCAAAGCCTGTGTTTATGAGGGTCATATTGAAGTCAGATCATGAGGGAGGTGTGAGGCACAGGCTTGGTTTTCAGCTCTGTCTTAGAGATCTCCAACTGTGTGATTTGACTGCTCCAAGCAGCAGCTGCCTCATGACTACAATGGGGAAACCTCACATCACAGCCTCCCTAGAGGACACAAAGTTTAGGAATTAGCAGGCCTGTTATGGGTCTAGCACACAGACAGGGCATTGTTACAATCTCGAATCACATCCACTTGTTTCCGTGTCTGTAGTCAGTCACAGTAGCCAGTGTTTGCGAGGACCTTGAGGAAATGTGCGGTAACAGTATATGACCGATCTCTTTAAGGGAAGAGGTGCCCAGGAGGATGTGTGAGAGGAGTTGCCTCAAATTTTACAACATCCCCGTTTCCTTCTCAGCTGTGGTGGTGTCTCCTACTCACTGGAAGCCAACCTGCTGGCTCCGAAATGCAAATCTCTTGGAGGCCAAAGCATATGCGTCTTGCTTCCAGAAAGCACACAAAGCAGCAATTTAGAAAACACACCCAACACAAATACCCTTAAAACTGCCTCTGGCGACAAAACACTGCGAATGCAGCACCCTCCGCTCCCTGATGACTAAAGAGCAGAAGGCCAATCATTTCTTGGCAAAAGTCTCATCGTGGAGCGCGCCAACACGCAGGTGTGACCTACGCAACGCTCTGCATGTGAATGCGTGAGGACAGGCTGGAGCCAGGGAGCTTGTCCACGGTCCCTCTTCTGATGAGGGCACAGCTCTGGTGGCATCTCGGTGTCAGTCTCGTGAGACCCTGAGCAGAGCCCCCACCCCATTGCAGCCACACCTGGATGCCCGATCTCCAAACATTGGAAGGAGACCAGTGGCTGGGGAAGGGGCATGTGTGCGATGATTTGCTATTCAGCAACACACACACACACACACCCACACCCACACACACACACACACCACAGCTTCTCAGACACACACAGTGGACTCTTGGAGAACTAGAATCCTATCTTATGCAAGCTGGAAGTCTCTCCAATGGATGAACGAATGAGCAGTATTTGAGACAGGTAACAAATAAAGCCGTCATGAGCACGCTGGATTCTGGAGCCAGATAAGCTCGCTCTTGGCTTACTGTGTGACCTTGGACGGGTTGCTTAACCTCTCTAGGCTTTGGTGTCCTTATCCATGAAAAGGAATAATAAGGCGCTGACTGATCTCATGATGCCACCCTGAGGAGCGGACAGGCTACCCTGTCGAGAGCCTATGCAGAGCACTGCTGAAAACCTGCAATCTGTGTAGCTAGCTACTTCTGCCCTTTTATGGAGGAGGAAGAGGAAGTGGAGGAGGAAGTGGAGGAGGAGGAGGTGGAGGAGGAGGAAGTGGAGGAGAATGCGGAAGAGGAGGGAGAAGAGGAAGAGGAGGAGGAAAAGGAGAAGGAAGAGGAAGAGGAGGGAGAAGAGGAGGAGGAGGAAGTGGAAGAGGAAGAGGAGGAGGAGGAGTGGAGGAGGAAGAGAAAGTGGAGGAGGAGGAGGTAGGCCTGGCAGGATCACACAGTAGGTACACTGGCAGTCTGTGGAAGGAAGCGTAGCCTGGTGTTCAAGGTCAGACACATCTGCCAATGATGGGAAATCCCTGTGACGCTGTTTCCTCACCTCCCATGTGGAGGTCATGATCCCGTCAAAACGCTCAGCCTCTAGCTGAAGGTTCTAGGAAGTGAGCTCAGGCTACTTTGCAAACTGTGCAGCTCTGTACCAGGGCCAGCAACTGGAAGGGCAGAAGAGCCACCCAGCGGTGCAGGGTGGGTATTGGGAGATGGCAACAGACAGAGGTTGGTGCCACTGGGGTCAGCCCACATGACCACTGTATCACAGCAGCACAGCCTAGGGGAACAGCATCTAGGATCACTGCAGACCATGAGAAGATAAGACAAGAGTGGCCCCTGACACATGACAGGTGTTGGATGGCCCGCCATTTTAGGAATTACACATTAAAGAGAGCCAAGAAAGATAAAAATCACCAACTGACAAGGTGGAGGGACTCAAACATCTATCTCACTGCCCTGGGTCTCCCTGAGTCCTTGTCACCTGAGGCTCTCTGTAGAAGTCAGTGGTCTGAGACCAGGTGCTGTGTGCTTGGTTACTGTGGCAGGGTAAAGGAGGGTCCTTCCGCCTGAGCCTGTCCACACAGGCATGCACCGAACGCCGGAGCTGAGAGGGATTGTGAGAATCAAGACTCTCTTCTAGCCTCAGTTCAGCACGTGGGAGGCTAAGGCAGGAGGATTGCACATAAATTGGAGGTCAGCCCGGGCTATGTGATTACTTTGAAGCCATCCCAGGTTATGGAGTGCCATCCTATATCAAGGCAATAATGACAGCAAATAAACAAACCATATCTCTCCAGCTTATTCCTACAGAACAAGAAAGGGGATCAAGTGACACCTTGGCACCTCATTGCCAGCCACTCTAGATGCCACTTAGCAACTGATCCTTCGACAGTGATAAAGCACCATTCAGTGCAAACCTGAGTGGCATCGGATCTTTTCTGCCACACTGTTGTCCCTTCCCTAAATTGGCCTTCACAGTGTGCCCCAGACCTCTCTGCTCTTCTCAGGCACACTAGGCAATAGCTTTGCACTGTACGCTTGGGGCAAGAATGATTCAAGGCAAAGTTACTGGCGATGAATGAGGCTTCAGGGCCAGACTACAGAGCTCACACTCCCCAGGCCCCGCAGCCTGCAGAATGAGTTTCTCTGTTTCTGTATTCATGACTTGGGAATAAAAATCCTATGCTCACATCAGAGCCCAGGCACAGCTGTCCCTGTCATTCCTCAAAGTACCTCTAGGGGGCAGGCTATCACATTCCCAATTCCACCAGGACAAACTTCAAAACCTCAAGGCTCTTTTCACCCAGAGAAAGCTGACCACATACCCACACCTCTTTCTTCCTTGTAGGAAGACTGGGTAGCGTCACAGTTCCAGGATCGGCAGCTGTTTATAGAGACATCCCCTTCCTCGAAGTCCTTGGCGAGCTTCACAGGCAATCTGAGGAAAGCTAGAAATTACCTGAAGGCCAGGTGTCTCTGTCACCACAAATATTCCCCACCTGGACCCTGAAGCAGCTGTGCCCCTTCATTCTGCTGCCATACATGCCCAGAGGTTTAAAGGTAGACCAGTAGGCTGTGCCAACATCCTAGGTGTTTAGAAACAGTTTGTGTCTGAACTCTTTGAATTCCTGTTCCCTCAACACCTTCAGTGAGAAATTTCACATGGACCTTGGTACTAAGGTAACTGAGAACAAGGGTCTAGTAGTTCTTTACCTGCTCTGAAGGCAGCATGGTTGGACAGATCTGAGAAGGGCCTGTCCATCATCACGCATGGGAGCAAAATGGAATTGCTCTGAGGGTAACCAGATGGCACAGAATGGATCTAGAATATATATCAGCAGTCAAGCCAGAGAGCAGTATAGGTAAGAAAGGGGTTAGGGGAGAGAGAGAGAGAGAGAGAGAGAGAGAGAGAGAGAGAGAGCACTCAGTAGGTGAAGCCACTTGTGGCTACACCTGAGTTCAATCCCTAGCGCCCACTCAGTATAAAGGGAGAATGGACTGACACAAGTTGTGCCCTGACTTCTGCCTATATGAAGGTCACTGAATGGATGGGAAAGGAAGGAGGCACAGGGCCAACTCTGAGTGACAGTGATGGGCACGGGAATGATGGGCTGTTATAGACCTGACAGAACTAGTACATCTGTGTACCAGGGAGAACTGTAAAATGGCTCCTTCAGTCTGGGATGGATGATGTGACTAGCCTTGGTCAAGGACACGTTGGGATGCCAATGCACACAGACAAGCAGAGATTTGAAGAGGCCTTGAGTGATGACACTCTTCCCTCTTTTGCTTCCATGATGACAGGCTGAGGCTAAACTAATAGGATGGGAGAGGTACAGACAGGTACTCTAACAGACAGACAGATGGTCCCCGGGTACTGAGCATGCTCAGTCATCAATCAGCATGGTGGAGCTGGCCACCCAAGACAGTCCAGTGATACGCAATTACTAAGGGCTGTGTACTAATCGACATGTGGGTCATGGTTCCAGACATCCAAGGGAGCAGAGATTTACTGTAGCTCACAGTTCAGAGGTTTCCAGTCAGAGTTAGCTGGCTCTGTGGCTTCGAGCTATATAGAGCAGAAAACCATGCTAGAGGCTGTACAGCAGTAAAGTTGCACAGCTTACCACAGTTGGGGAGCACAGAGGGAGACAGGAAGGGTCTAGGGAAAAGTATGTCCTTCTAGGGCATCCCCTGCCCCAGTGACCTACTTCCTCTAATTAGTTACCATGTCTCAGCAATGTGATGTTATGCACCCTTCAAAGAGTGAACACCGGGGCAGAGTTCTCAGGGTCCAGTCACCCATTAATGGTGGATCCTCCAGGCAGGACCAAGCCTTCCACACCAGGGTTTTGTTGCAGAACTGGAGAGAGAAATTGTGATAGATCTTCTACACATTGATTCTCTCACAAAAACCAACTTAGGGTAAAGAGGGTTTACTGCAGCTCATGGTTTCTGAGGAGGGGCAGAGTTCATCATGGTGGGTTGGCATGGAAACAGGCAGAGAAAGCATGGCTGCCGGAGCAGGGAGATGGCTGCTCACGTTCTACCCACACATGGGAAACAGAGAGAGGTGACAGGAAGTGGGTCCAGGCTATAAAACCCCAAAGGCCACCCCAATGACAAACTTCTTCCAGCAAGGCGCCACCCCAAATAATCCATGACCTCCTCAAATAGCATCATCAACTTGGGACGACATGTTCAGAAACATCAGCTGCTGGGGGACACTTCACATTCAAAACATAAGAACCACTAAGATCTCTTGATTTGGGATAGCCATGTAAAATTCCAGCTGGAGTCCTAGGGAGATAGCTCAGTTAATAAAGTACTGGCTTCTCAGGGGCAAGGATGTGAGTTTGATTTCCAGCACTCATGTTAAAAAGCCAGCTGTAGGGCTAGAGAGATGGCTCAGTGGTTAAGACTCCTTTCTTCTATCTCAGAGGACCTGGGTTTGATTCCCAGCACACGCATGCAGCTCACAACCATCTAACTCTAGTTCCAGGAGATCGGATATGCTCTTCTGGCCTTCTCAGGCACCAGGCACTTAGATGTCGTACAGACATGCATGCAAGCAAAACACCCAGACACATACAATAAAAGTGAATTTTTTTTAAAGTATGCTATGTCAGCATAACTTTACATTCTGGGGAAGCAGAGACAGATTTCTGGGATCACTGGTCAGCCATCCTGGCTGGATCTATAAGTCCCAGGTCCCAGTGAGAGAAGCTGTCTCAAAATTCAAGGTGCACAGATTCCCAAGGAATTGCATGTTAGGTTAAGCTCTGGCACCCACATCCATACATGTGAATTCACACACACACTGAACACACACACACACACACACACACAAAACCAACCTATCTACCAGGAAGTTCTAACTGCATCTAGTGTGCCCAGGGCTCCTCACAGTCTCTTGAGAGGGACTGGGAACTAAGTATTAACTCTATAGCTGCCACAGGTTCATTTTAGCTATGGGTTATTGGGGCACGTTCTAGGCTGCTCATGTCTGGGCTGTGTCTGCCACCAATGTTTGACTCTCAGTGCGTCTTGCTGTGCTGAGGCCTAACTTCAGTTCTCTGAGTGAAGTAGATTATTTGGTAACAAGAAGGTTCTAGGCCATTGAGGCCATGGGATAGCCTTCGGTAGAATACAACATGCAGATTGTAAAAGTCCCAGGGTCTGGCTTGCCCTCTGGTGCAACAGGGCTTCAGGTCCATCCTGCTGTTGCTTTCCAGAAAGTGCCAATAACTTCCCCACTTGTCTACCATCTCAGTGGCCTGGAGTCTAGGTCAACCCTTTTGAGACAAGGTCTTGGGTAGCCAAGGCTAGCCTCAAACATTTAATGTAGCCAAGGATGACCTTGAATTCTTCCTTTCTCTATCTCTTAAGTACTATGTGCCACTGGTCCTGACTCCTGTTTGAGTATTTGATTCTAGAAGCCCCAGGTGGCACCTAGCAGCTGTGCCCTTTGTCCCCTCCTTTTGAAGGTGCCCCTGGATCCTGTTTCTCTGTGGTTTGGCTGTTCCTTGATGATAACACAGTTCTCCCTCTGTCTATGTTTAAGAGGGAGATCCTTTACTGATGGGGTCAGGAGGACTCTGTCCTCAGGCTGGATGGTAGCAGAGAGAGCATGAGAAAGGACAACTTTAATGGACCCACTGCCTTTTGTCACAGACGATTTCGCATGAAGGCCCTCGGCAGGTACCGGCACCAGAAGCTTGCATTTCCAGCCTCCCGGAACAGGAGACTAATGCATTACTGTCATTTCTAACTAACCCAGCGTCTAAGTTTCTTTTCCTTTGCCTGCAATAAAACACCCTGACAAAAGCAACTTAGAGAAGGAAAAGGTTGATTTGAGCCTGTGGTTCACAGGCACGGTCCATTTGGTGGGAAGCTGGTCGTATTACATCCACAGTTGGGAAGCAGAGAGCATTGAATGCACACTGCTGTTGAGCTTCCCTCTCTTCATGCCTATGAGCATGGATTTCAGTCAGGGAACGGTGCCACCCACAGTGGGCAGGTCTACTGTATTCAAGATGGTCCCCTACAGGCATACCCAGAGGTGTATCTGCCAGTCAATTCTAGATTCTGTTGTGTTGACACGTAACACTCATGGTCACACCCAGACTGTAACATTAAGTTCCAGCAGCAGAAAGTCAAGGGACAGACTAGACTCAGATGGGTCCCCTGATCTCCCACACATCCCCTCTGCAGCCTGATCCTCCCCTTCAGGCAGTATCTGCTGCAGCATAGCAAGTCCTTTAAGATGTAGAGCTTAAAGCAGTGTTGAGTATCCCACAGGCTCTGTCTAGCACAAGTCAGGTGGCAAACTTTGCAGTCCACCTACCCACTCAGAGTCTCTCACAGGCTACCGGGACGTGCCAGCTGAGGCCACTGTCGCCAAGGCTGTGGTGAGAATGATCAGCTTCCATGTCCACTCACCTGTCTGGTGGCTAGAGGCCATCCCCCCCCCCCCCGCCCCCCAGTTCTTTGCAATGTGAGCCGAGAGGTCACATGAGCTCAGAGCCCAGCAGGTGTTATGTCAACTGAGAGAGGACAGACTGTGTGGCAGCAAGACAGTCACAATCCTTGTAACCTGGCCTCAGGAATGACACCTGTCTCCTTCTCTGTCTTCTCTTAGACCCAGACACAGTCTTTTTCTACCAAAGAGGATAGTCACATAAGGCACAGACATTTGGAAGCATAGAGAATGTTCTGGAATCTATTTTCATCATCTTCCCTTGCCTTAGAGAAATCAACCCCCACCTCCAAACTACCACATGGCCCTTGAGTGTGTACTAAATTGGTCAGTAGTTACTGTATACCAGAGTGGCCCTCCCCCTGTGCATGGAACAGGACACACAGAAATTGGGGAGCCTTGCTCTTGAGGACAGACAATGAAGAAATTAAGATGGGATCACTGTTGGAGTGGGAATGAAGAAGGAGAGATTGGGGTGCTCACACAGGACCGTTCTCTACAGTATCCAAAAAGAATTGTCATTACAGGTTGTTACCCAAAGGGGAAATGTCTGGGCAGATGCAACAGTCAGTGCAGAGACTTCAGATTGGAATATTCAGGAAGAATCACTGAGAAAGCCAAGTCTACGATGGAGCACACAAAGGAGAAGGGGGATGGGGAGGGAAAGGAGGAGGGAAAGTAGGCTTGGGAGGAAGAAGAGGGGGAAGGGGAAACGTGTCAGGAGTATGTCTCTATTGATGGACTTGGTAGGTGGAAATAAAATGACAACCCCAAACACGTAAAAGAAAAGACATTAAAAAAAAACAAGTGATAATCTATAGGAACCCCAAACTACACCATAGAAATCAAAATAAAACACCCCTCGTTTTATAATCCACACCAGTGCCACCTGCTGGATGCCACTCTGGTGATGGGAGATGCCAGAGGTGAGAATGAACACCCATGGACTGGAGGCAGCTGCTGAAAATCACATGCTGGGGTCACCTCGTGAGCATAGCACAGTCCAAGTGCCCTTGAGGCTCCACCACCCGGGGGGTTAGGAAGAGCGTTATGTGGTCCCATGTGGGGTGGCAGGTTTGGTTGTCATCTCCATCTGACTAAGAAATGTCTAAAGCATGAGTGGGGAACCCCTGTGGATGTGTCTGGGAAGGCTAGAGAGGATTAGCGGAGCAGAGGTGAAGGCACATCCTGAATATGGGTGGCATAACTCCATGAGCTGGAGGTCCTGGACTGGTTAGAATGGAACGGGAGCAGCTAGCTGCACACTGGCATTCTGTTCTCTTGCTTCATGTCTGTGCAGATGTGAGCAGGCAGCCCCAGACTCCTACCGCCATGGCCACAAGCCACTCCTACTGACCGCCGCCATGCCTTCCCACCACAAAAGACACTGTCCTCTCAGACTGTGATCAAAATCAACCCCAACTCCCTGCTGTGGCGTCTCATCAGCCCCCCCCCCCCCCCCGCAGCAATGAGAAATGGAGCTACTCCCCTGAAGTTGGTGTGCAATCCTCCTGAAATCACCCCAAAATAATGTCATTGTTTTTAGTTGGTGCTGGAGATGGAAGGTAGAGCCTCTTATGTGCTAGAAGAGTTCTTTACCACTAAGCACAATGACCCCTTTCTGTAATCCTAGCACTCTGGGTAGCTATCCTGGGTGGGGTACATAGTGAATTCAGGGTCATTCTGGGCTACATAATGCAACCCTGACTCTGAAAATAAAAAATAAAATAGAAACAAATGAAATAAAATTATTCTTGAATTTTTATCATTATTGTGTTTGTGTATATGTGTATGTGAGAGAAAGAAAGAGTAAGTGTGTGTGTGTGTGTGTGTGTGTGAGAGAGAGAGAGAGAGAGAGAGAGAGAGAGAGAGAGAGAGAGAGAGAGAGAGAGAGAGTGGGGTGGGGTGGGGAATTCATGGACACGTGGTTGCCAGGGTATGCTGCCCATTTCTGCGTGACCTACCTCATGTCCTTGTGACAATCAGGTAAATCCTTTTGGAAAGTTACAACAGCCTGATGCCTATAGCAGAGATTTCCTGGCTCTGCTGTAACCGACCTGTCTGATGTTTCTCCTATGGTATTTGTAAAAACAATCTTGATGAATGATTTTCTTTGTTCTCTTGCTATACAAGCTTCACAGACCGGTCACCACGTTGGGACATGTTCTTTGGGGAAACCCGAATCCATGTTTCCAGACCACGGTCACTCACAGTTGGCCACAGGATAGATGCTCTCATTACCTTTGAGGAAAGAGCAGTAGGCATGTTCATCCTGAAGCAGGTGCTGAGGTGAGAGCAGAGATGGCGGCTCCTCTGACTTCTGATGTACACCCAACCTCTCAAGGCCAAGCTCTCCCCTGGCTCACAAGTGCCCTGATATCCCCCTTACTTGGTGACAACACTCCCATCTGAGTTAGGACAGAAAGGCACAGAAAATCTTGGGGACATGAGAAATCAGATGGAAGCTTCTGCCCCTGGAATCTGGCTGAAGCCTCAGTCAGCCACAGAGCAAGGATTCCAGCACAGTTAACAATTTCCTTTCCAGTCACAAGCCTGTCATTTCTAGGACTAGGACTCTTACCAGAAACCCTGTGGGAAAGGGCATATGTGAATGCTTTGTGCAATCTTAGTGGCTCCTGGTTTTACTCTGTTGGAGTCTAATTCCATCACACATCTCCAGAGTCACCTTACAACATGTCTCTTTTATCAAGAGAGAAAGAGTAGATGCAGAGGTTATGGTTAAGGCCAAGGCAATCGATTGCTGCTGTCCCCCAATAGTACATATGGCTAAGGCCAAGGCAATCTATTGCTGCTCTCCCCCAATAGTACATATGGCTAAGGCCAAGGTAGTCGATTAGTGCTCTCACCAGTAATACATATGGCTAAAGCCAAGCAATCAAGTGCTGCTCTTCCTTGAGGATTCATACTTGGGTACATAAATCCCTTTTTCCTATTTTTCCTTGTGAAGCCCATGCTTGGGTATGTATTACTTTGAGTGTCTTACTGTCTCTTAATTCTCATATTTAAGTCCATATTAAAATACTTTTAGGGCTGGAGAGATGGCTTGGTGATTAGGAATGCTTGCTGCCCTTCAAGAAGACCTTTGGTTCCCAGCACCTAGTAGCTCTGTTTCCAGGGGATCCCACGCCCTCTTCTGGCTTCCATAGGTACTGACACTCATGTGCACATACCCATACACAGAGACACATGTACACAAATATAAAATAAATCTTAAAATGAAATGTCTAATAAAATCTCCAACATTTCTTTACCATATACCAGTTAAGACTGAACTGTTTGATATGGAAACCTGGTTTGGTCTGAGTTGAGGTCTCTAAAAGTCTAATGGAATTCCTCAGACTAGTGAGAGTGGCTGTGTAGATTCATGTCCATGTGCCCCTGACACATCCTTCAGGCTTGGCATCCTCAGTGGAAACCAAAACACCTCCTCCTCGCTGACAAAGCTCTGGCAATGCCCTGTCCCAGATCCCTGTACACACTGTCGAGGCCTTAAGGAATGGAGGTGGGACCTACCCATGGCCACTCAGTCTTGGAGCTAAGAGGATTGTGGGACCAGACATATAAAAGAGGAGGTTCATTTAATCGTGGATTGATTGGTTAGATCTCTAGACAATTCAGCTCAGCTTATATACCTTTTCCAATTCCTGGCTGTCAGGGGAGGGTTACAAGTAGGTAGCTTAGAGTAAATCCAAGCAAGAGAGACAAACCCAGCATTTCCTTGATCAACTAGTCAGTGGAAACAGATGGGCCATTCACATTAGGATCAAATGCTTAGTAAAGGACATGGGGACCCGCCAGAGACCGAACAGTATCACTCTCTCCCTCTAATTCGTGTCTCTAAGTTCCAAGCCTCGGAATGTAACAGGATTTGGAGATAAAGGTTTTCTAAGAGGAGATTAAGTTAAAATGAGGTCATTTGGGTAGGGCTCTAATCCAATCTAATTGGTGTCCATGTAGAAAGAAGACAAGAGGGATGACTGGGCACACAAGGCTGCCTGGGAGGAAATAGCATGGTGGTGGCCCGTCAGCAAGCCAAGCAGACGATGGGCCCTCCTGGCACTGGAGCTTGGACTTCAGTCTCTAGAACTGCGAAGATGCATGGTCACTCATTACATCATCCACTTCTGGTACATCATAGTGGCATGTCAGCTTATGGGTGTAGAGGCCATAGTGCTGAAACTGTGCTATATGATTGTAACTGCCTACATTGTTAGGCCCTACTACCATCTGAGGATAGAGCCTTCCCAGAAGGCTACCTTGATGAAGGACATGGGCAGCAGGGAGGAGCCAATACTGCTAGTATTCTGAGCTTCCTCTCTTTTTCCCTTCTAAGTCCTGCTGAGTAGGGGTCCCCAGTGGTAAACCCAGGAATAACACGTTCTCAGGTCTCTTCCTATGATGTTTGTTTTTAACAGTCAACTTGAATTATGGGAAGAAACTCTCAATGAGGGATTGTCTACAGGAGGTTGGCCCGTGGAGATGCCTGTAAGGGATTGTGTTGACTATGCTAATTAATGTGGGAAGACCTAGGCTACCATGGGTGGCACCATTCCCTAGGCTTGGGATCCTGGGCTGTGTAAGAGTGGAGAACTCAGGTTAAGTACAAGCATGCATGCCTTCGTTTCTTTGCTTTTGACTATGGACTTGACATGGTTAACTGTTTCAACTGCCTGACACCCTGACTTCCCCAAAATGATGAACTAGAACCTAGAATCATGAGCTGAAGTGAACCCTTTCTCCCTTAAGTTGCTTTTTGCTGTGGTGTTTCGTTAGAGCAAAGGAACACCTCCAGAAATACAAGTTGGACAGTAAGGGCACAGAGCCAACTGAGTCGAGCATATAGCAATTATTTCTAGACCCAGTTCTTGGAGACATCTCTGAAGAAGGTGACAGGTGTATGACCTGGCCTGGAGAACTTGGAAGTTTTTGTTCTGTTCCCAAGAGTGGCCTGGCAGGTCATCATGCGGCTTCTCAGCAGGAATGGGCCCTGTCAGTCCTCTGTGCCTAAGGAGAAGTAAGTGGGGTTCACAGATATAAGGAGTCGACCTAGAGTCCAAGGGATCTGCCTGGAGAGGGCTGGAGGGTGCTGGGCTGGACTTCAGAAATTATGCCAAGACTACCTGTTTGGAATACATGCTTTATGCTCTGGCAAGGAACAGAGGGTACATCTTTTGAAAAATAAATAAGTAGCTTTAATAGCATCTTCCCCTAGAGGGGTGTGACAAAGACCTTTGCTGGAAGCCAACTCACATTGACTGTGGGCACCTGATCCCGTTGAAGTTCTCATAGTCATCTGTAATGAGGACCACCCCAGACTGATTTTGGACCCACCACAACCAAGCCCTAGGGCGGGGCTCTTTCCTTGCTACCGTCCACAAATTGCCCATGTCCCACCCCAGCCCCATGACCAGAACTACAGAAGCAAGCACAGACCAGGTGCAAGGAGGCCGCACATCCTTGGCTAGAGTGTTCTGGGTTTTAGTTGCCTCTGGAATGCCACTCTTTGCTTCTTCAGAGGAGAACCAGGTCTGTAAGCTCAGATTTGTCCCAGTGACATTTTATAGCAGAGGGTGGGTAGGCGGTGGACACACTTAACATTACAATATTTTTTTCCAGCCGAAATATTTGATTTCTTGTTTAGTAAACACACACCCACCTCAGACACTGGGAGATGAATTGGTAAATGGACCAAGGCTGTGAGCACAGTCTGTTTTTCATTCTAGACAAGGTCTCACTTTATAGCCCTGGCTAGCCTGGAATTTACCATGTAGATTAGGTTGGCTTTGAACTCACAGAGATACAACTGCCTCTGCCTCCTGAGTGCTGGGTTGAAGGTGTGTGCCATCATGCTCAACAGTCTCTGTTTTACCTGCTGAGTTAAATTTTCCAGGATATCTGGGGCAAGCATACCTTTCTCCAGAGATTCGTCTGGCCATACCTCCCTAGCACGAGGGCTTAGACTTTTCAAAGATCCCTATAGCCATGTGATCCAGCCTCTCTCTATAGCACAAGCCTCTCAATCCCTTACTTGCAGTGATGCGCTACCCTCCCATCCCTTCTGATATGTAAGCACACACTATTCCTACCCCAGGGCCTTTGCACTTGCTGTTCCCCCCTGACTGTATATTCTCTCAGCAGGGCTCACTCTTGTGACCTACAGAGTGCGCTAGAGCCAATGGACAATTGCTTTTCCCAGTACATCAGGCTAGTGGATTAAAATCAGCTATGTACGAGGTGTTTACACCATGGTCATTGGCCAACTCCACTGGATTTTGTTTTCCTCCCATGCGGAGTGGTTGGCTCTGTCTGGTTCTGTCTTATCCTTTCGATGTTCTTGATACTTATCACCCTGACTCCTGGCACCTGCTTTTTCCAACATGCAAGCACGCATGTATTTTTGGTAGTATCTAGTGGCATATCCCTTCCCCTGAAGGCTCTATGGAGCAGCCTCCAGCCTTTCACTGATCCTGTGCCCTAGCTGACCATTTGGCTAGCATGCTGCTCATTGTACATTGGCCGAGCATTGGCTGAGTTGACCTTCAGGTGACAATAGACTCTTTCTTAATTAAGGGAGTATGCCTTCCTCCCTTGGAGATCCCAGTCTTCAATGCAGAGAGCTCAAGCATGGAGTGAGCTTGAAGCCTCATGACACTCATCATTGGACCTACAGAGTTCCTATGCTCTCCTTCCTAAACAGTCCAAATGCTCTCACACCTCCTGTTTTATAGGGAGTTGGGGGAGGCATGGGCAAGGCTTGCCTGCTACTTACTGTTTGGCCTGGGTTTTGCCAACTGTGGGGTGATGTGAATGGATGCCTTCACACTAAAAAAATGTGTGCGCTTATACATCTGTGTGTGAGCAAAACAGAAGCAGGCACCAAACGTCTGTTTTCTAATGAGAGACACTAAGGGGCTGGATCCAGATGGGAAGGGAGGTAAGGAGGAACTTGGAGAAATAGAGGGAGGGGAGACCATAATTAGGATGTATTATATGGAAAAAACTATTTTTTTCATAAAAAATTAAAAATTAATAGAAAAAACACACAAGTATATAGCACTGTGTTTAGCTTCTTGAAACATAGGTTCTAAAGACCAAACTAAGACTCCCTGTTTGCCTGGGGAGTGTTTTAGTGACAGCCATCTCCCCAGCCTTACCCTTTACATTCTAAATCCTTGGACATTACTCACCCATTCATTTTCTACAATCTGGGTTCTGGGAACAGGGATGAAAATCAAGTTTGTGCCTGCCCCCATCTCCACACCCTCCAGGCAGCATCTTCACAGCAGAGGTGGACAAACACAGAGGAGTGTGTTATGGGACAAGGTGTGCTATGTGTTGATAGCTCTTCCAGCAAGGTTTCCCAGGGACAAAGGACAACTCAAGGGGGGACATAGGATGACCTCATGGAGACAATAGGGTTTGAGGTCGGTGCAGAGAGATCAGCTTGCTGAAGCCCATGTGGGCATCACCGTGAATCCACACTATAGCAAAATCTCTGTGCAGTAAGCCAGAAAGTTCATGGTTGACTCTTGAGCCCATTTCTCTTGCAACCAAATTCCAAGTGGGATGATGGACATCTCAGTAGATGTCTAGGTTCACAGATGATAGCAAGAAGCAGAGACACCAGTACTCAAGCCTGGGGCACTTCAAACACCCTTTCACTCCCTTTCATTGGCAACATACCTCCACCATGCTGACAAATGGGTTCTCAATGTTGAAAATAATACACTCCAGGTACATCTTAGAAGGGGTATGTGAAATGCTACGATTTTGCACTTGAACCTGCTGTGTGGGTAGAGACCTAGCACCAGAGACTCAGAGGCATCTTTGATAGAATACAGGTGATGCAAAGATGCAGGTGAGCCTAGGGAACCTGGCCAAGGTTTGGACCACTCTTTCCCATATGGCAGAGAGGGATGCAGGGCTCTTGAGATACTTTTTGTGGTGACTTATAGTGACTGTCAACTTGATATGATCTAGAGTTCCACAGGAAAGGGGTACGCCATGTGTCTAGGGTAGGTCAACTAAAGTTTGACATCTCATACTAAATGAGGGTGGCACCATATCATAAGCTGGGATCCAGGACTGAATAAAAAGGAGAGAGAGAGAAAGAGAGAGAGAGAGAGAGAGAGAGAGAGAGAGAGAGAGAGAGAGAGAGAGAGAGAGAGAGAGAGAGATGCATGACCATTCACGATTTTCTATTTTATTCATGAAATGATCACATTTTAAAAATGAATTAATCAATTACTATGTGAATGTGCCACATTATGGGACATGCATAGAGGTCAGAAGACAATTTGCAGGACTCAGTTCTGCCTTCCCACCATGCGGGTCCTGGAGATCAAACTCAGCTCATCAGGCTTGGCAGCAAGTGCCTTTGCCCACTGAGCCATTTTGCTGGCCTGCTTTGTGCTTCTTGATTCTGGACACGATGTGACTGGTTTCCTCAAGCTCCTGTCCTTATGACTGCCATGACAGACTACAACTTCAGACTGTGAGCCACCTCTTAAGTTGCTTTTGTCATGGTATGTTAGGCAGGGAAAATCACTAATGGGGCCTTTTCTTTCCCTTTCCCTGAAAACAGTCCTTCTCCTCCAAGGAAAGATGTGTGATTGTGTGCTCAACAAAGAAAATTGAGAGTGAGAGGGTGAGAGTGGAGAGTGTAGAGCAGAGAGAAGGAGCAGGAGGGAGAGCAAGAGTGTGTATGCCCTCTGGAATCAGACCCAGCCATCTAGGCATTATTAAACCTTCCAGAAGTTTCACAGAACCCCTATCAGGGATAGATGCTCACTCTACTTTCATTCTGTCACTGTGGTAAAACATTCCCGCCAAAACAACGTAGTGGGAAAAGGGTTACTTTTATCCCACAGGTCACAGTCTGTTGTCGAAGGAAGTCGATGCAGGAACTGAAGCAGAAACCGTGGATGGAGGAACCATGCCGGCTGGCTCCCTCTCAGGCTCAAGCTCAGCTATCTTTCTTGTATAGCCCAGGACCACTTGCCTAAGGAATGGTGCCGCCCACAGTGGGCTTGGCCTTGCTACGTTATTAACAGTCAAGACAATCCCACTCTCCACTCTCACTCTCAATTTTCTTTGTTGAGCACACAATCACACATATTTCCTTGGAGGAGAAGGTCCTCCCAGAGCACACATGTGTCACAGACATGTCCACAGGCGAATCTGATCTGGGCAATCTCTTCAATAAGGCTCCTTGTTGAGGTAACTCTAGGATGTGTCAAGTTGACAGTTAAAGCTGTCTATAACAATGTTTCTGCCATAAATAGCCAAGCCACTTCCCCCTGGAAGTGGGAGACCTATCACATTGCATTAACTCTCACCCACCTACCTCTTCTTTGACCTTCCATGACCTGGCTCCATCAGACTCCCCCTGCCTCACTTTTGCACCCAACAGCATTAACTATTTCTAGCCCCCAGTCTCTCTCTCTCTCTCTCTCTCTCTCTCTCTCCCCCCAGTGGCATAGGCTGCCCCCTCTGCCTGCAGGGCTTGCCTTTAGTTGGTCTATAGTTCTTTGGGATTTGGCATCCTGACTCTCTGCAGGTCTGAGGGCTCTAGGAGTGAATGCTACTCTGTTCAATTGATCTTTACTTCCCTTGGCATCCAGCCTGGCACCAGACCTGGCCCCCTGGGGAAGCTCAGCACTATGAAGAAGTATTGGGATCCTACTCTAGGAGCAAGAGGAGGCAATGGTTATTGGACCCCCTTCAGGGTCTCAGGTCACACAGTAGGGGCTTTCTCAGCAAGAATTATGATTTAAGAGTAACACATGCAAAATTAACTTACCAGCTCAAGGAACGCTGAATTATGTATAGCATGTTGTGAGCAAAAAATTCCTGGAAAGAAGCCGTGTCTGCAAAGACTGACTAAATAAGACTGTAGTGGTATAGAGAGGTTGGATGTTATAAGTACAGAAGTGAATTACCTTATCTTGGACTAACTTTTGCCTCCTGAATAACCTTGACTTGCCCACCTCTATGTCCAGAACTAATAACCTGTGACTGATAGATAAAAACCTTTTGGAATCTATTAATTTAGTAGACCACTAGCTTCCACCAATCCCCCCAAAGTGAGGGATGTCATCAATTAGCATCTTAGGCCTACAGAAAAGCTTCCCCGATGTCTCTGTATCTGCCTCTATGATGTACGTACCGGTGTATATTGAAATTGCCTTGATTTATGATTTTCATTGCTCTGTAAAACAGTAAAACTTCATGAAACTGTTTTCATGCTGGAACATGGAATTTGGAATAACCTAAATCCATGGTCCTGGACCATGATCACCTCAAAATAGCTCCAGAATAAACTATCTCTTATTCCCTTTAAGATGTAGACTGTGGTCAGTGTATCAACAGTGTTATGTGAACACATCTCTTGGCATGGCTTTGTAGTCTTCACTAAAGCACACAGGATCCTGTATCTTGTATCAAGCAAGCTTTGCTGACTACAGCGGGGGAGATGCAACATCCTTCAAAACAGCAGTGTGGGAGGGAAAGTGGCACAGGGAGAGTGGGGCAGGAACTGGGAAAAGGAGGGACACGGTTAAGCTGCTAGGGACCACATTCTCTGTCTTCTTCCACTGTCTTCCTCTTATTTTTCATAGTATGGTGTGTGTGTGTGTGTGTGTGTGTGTGTGTGTGTTGTGTGTTGTGTGAATGAGTATGCATGCCACGATGCATGTCTGTTGGTCAGTAGGTCCTTGTTGAGGCAGGTTTGGTTTCTCTTGACCCTATCACTCTTCCTGCCTGCTCCAGGCTAGCAGGACCTGGGGAATCTGGGTGATTCTCTTGTCTCTACCTCCCATCTCACTGTAAGAGTGCTAGGAATACAGAAATGTTTTATGAGAGTTCCAGGGATCTGACCTTAGCTTGTCAGGCTAGCTGTGGTCAAATGCTTTTACCCATTGAGCCATCTCCCTGGCCTTCTCCATCCCTCTTCTGTAAGAACTCCATAACAAGGCTCAGTCTATCATGGTCTAGCATTCTTCCTGATTCTCCATGAATGCTGGATTCAGTCTGTTGGTTAAGCGTCTAGCAGCACATTAAGAAGATATCATAGGAAATAAGAATAGATTGATTTTCATTCTTCTGCATGCTAACTGCCAGTTGAACCAGCACCATTTGTTGAAAAGGTCTTTTTCCATTGGATGGTTTTAGCTCCTTTGTCAAAGATCAAGTGACCATAGGTGTGTGGGTTCATTTCTGGGTCTTCAATTCTATTCCATTGATCTACCTGCCTGTCTCTGTACCAGTAACATGCAGTTTTTAACACTATTGCTCTGTAGTACTGCTTGAGGTCCAGGATACTGATTTCCCCCAGAAGTTCTTTTATCGGCGAGAATAGTTTTAGCTATCCTGGGTTTTTTTGTTATTCCAGATGAATTTGAGAATTGAGTGAGGTAACCCAATCACAAAAGAACACACACGGTATGCATTTGCTGATAAGTGGATATTAGACCAGGAGCTTGGAACACGCAAGAGACAATTCACAGACCAAATGAAGCTCAAGATGAAGGAAGACCAAAGTAGGGATACTTTGGTCCTTCTTAGAACGGGAAACAAAATATCCGTGGGAGGAGATACAGAGACAAAGTGTGGAGCAGAGACTGAAGGAAAGGCCATCCAGAGACTGCTGCACCTGGGGATCCACCCCATATACTGTCACCAAACCCAGACACTAAAGTGGATGCCAATAAGCACTTGCTGACAGGAGCCTGATACAGCTGTCTCCTGAGAGGCTCTGCCAGTACCTGACAAATGCAGAGGTGGGTGCTCCCAGCCAACCATTGGACTGAGCACAAGGTCCCCAGTGGAGGAGCTAGAGAAAGGACCCAGGGAGTTGAAGGAGCTTTCAGACCCATAGGAGGAACAACAATATGAACCAACCAGTACTCCCAGAGCTCCCAGGGACCAAACCACCAACCAAAGAGTACACATGGAGGGACCCATGCCTCTAGCTGCATGTATAGCACAGGATGGCCTTGTTGGACATCAAAGGGAGGAAAGGCCCTTGACCCTGAGAAGGTTCAATGCTCCAGTATAGGGGAATACCAGGGTAGGGAAGTGGGAGTGGGTGGGTTGGTGAGGAGGGGATGGGATAGGGTGTTTTCCGGGGGGAAAACCAGGAAAGGGGATAACATTTGAACCAGAAAGGGGATAACATTTGAAATGTAAATAAAGGAAATATCTGATAAAAATGAAAGAAGAAGAAGAAGAAGAAGAAGAAGAAGAAGAAGAAGAAGAAGAAGAAGAAGAAGAAGAAGAAGAAGGGGACACAGATTTCATGAGGCCAGCTGGAGCCATACCCAGGAACACCCTGAGACAGCCTGGATGATGGTGTGTGTGTGTGTGTGTGTGTGTGTGTGTGTGTAAAGTGAGTACTACTGCTCATTTGGTTGTTCAATGAAGGACAAAATTATAGAATAAGTCACTGTGGTAGAAAGTTCTAGACAGATGTTCAGGTGTGACCTTATCCCAAGCCACACAGTCTACAATTGCAGAGTCAGGCTTCAAAGTACAGACCATCTATTTCAAGCTTCCTCAGTCTGACAATTCCCAACCTTCCTCTGGCCAAGGTTGCCTGACCTCTGGATAGTTGGATGAGCAGGGAAGGATTTCTTCTGCCATGTTCTTCCTTGTGACTCTGACATCTGTCACAGAGCACTTGCGAAGCGGGTATTAAATGTTTGAGGAGCAAATAAATGAGTGAACGAGTTGGTTTAGCGGGAAGAGGGAGGAAGCCTGGAAATCGTGCCGTTAGGAAATTCTAGATTCTTCAGCAGGCTTCAACCCCCTTTCTTTCTTTTTTATTTCCTAGATGAATTCTGCTCTCTGTCCTCCTCTCAAATTTCTAACAAAGGGGCACCATGTCCACTGACCTCTGGCTCAGTTGATGACAGATGGGCAAGCAGTGGCAGCTGGGAGCGACACAGTTTACCTTGTAAGGATGAAGGAGAGGAAGACAGCTGATTATGCCAGAGCCAACTGATGTCTCCAAAGCCCAAAGGTCGGCTGCAGTGCTGCAGTTACAGCTCCACAGAGGTCCTGTTTTGAGAGCATGACCTGCAAACACTAGCCCCAGAGCCTAATGGGATTGAAATACAAGGCTTCACAAAGGGAATGACATACAATTTGATGGTGACACTGCCTAGCCTAGTGCACCAGGTAATGACCTACGTAGCCTCCAAGCCATATGCAAAGCTTTCAGCATTGCAGCATGGTGGACTCTTGGGAACCCTCTGTATGCCGAGACAATTTCCATTTTGACCTTTTCAGTGAGGATAGAACTGAGGGCCCCCGAGGGCAGTTCAACCTACTCAGAAACTGAAAGAAGTAGGTGGGTCCCTTCTCTGGAAGGTACTTACAGACTTGCCTCCAATTAACCTAGAAAACTGGAATACCCAAAACATAATCCACACATCAAATGAGGTACAAGAAGAAAGGAGGAGTGGCCCCTGGTTCTGGAAAGACTCAGTGAAACAGTATTCGGCAAAACCAGAACAGGGAAGTGGGAAGGGGTGGGTGGGAGGACAGGGGAAGAAAAGGGGGCTTACAGGACTTTCGGGGCGTGGGGGGGCTAGAAAAGGGGAAATCATTTGAAATGTAAATAAATTATATCGAAAAAAATTAAAAAAAAAAAAAGAAAAACAGGGTACCTCCGGGAATAAAGGGGCCATTGTAGATTCTTTTGACAGGCAAGCGAGAAGCACTGCAGAAGCAGAAGGACACACAATAGTCCCCTCTATCTCTCCCTTCACCAGACTTAGAAGGAAGATTAGAGGTCAAAGGTCGGGTGATGGGGTACAGTGTATAAATAATAACCAAAGTCTCCCCATTGGCGGCGGTTAGACTCTGGTACAGGCAAGCTCACCTACAAACCTGTTCTGAGCGCTAGGTTCCTGTTGAAATAAAACCAGATCTGGATGAGGTGGCTCTCTGGTAGAGTGCTCAGTGCACACACATGAGGACCTGTGTTTGGTTCCCCATCACCCAGGTAGAAGCTGGGCGAGGTACCACCTGCCTTTGCAGAACTGACACCACCCCATCTGAGGTCATCTTGATTTACACGCAATGGTACATGGGTACCATTACATGTACCCAGTTACATGTGTGTAACTGTACAGACTCACAGAGATGGGGATCGCTGTGTACGAACTCCTGGGTCTGGCTTGGGTTGCTTTCTTGACACATTGTGGTCACAGTGAATGAACTGACACGCCTTTCAGAAACCTCTATATTCCCCCTTCTTAAAATTTGAAAAGCATCAAGACATTCATTGATAGTCAAAAACAAAAACAAAACATTCAGTTAAACATCTAAGTTAGCACTCGCCGTGAGGAGCAATCCCTAGCCATGACTCAAAATTATATATTTGGCTTTAATTGCTGCCTCATTATCCCTATACACCTGAGATGGAAATGTAAATTCAATATTAGCTATTCAAATACACATTTGTTTTCTAAGTGGCCTTCTACCTCCACCGACTCCACAGGATTAGAGAGAACAATAATGGGTCCAGGGTATGAAATGATTATCAGCTCTCCTGACATCTTTGTAAACCAGGATGTGCACCCTGTGCGGGGTGTGTGTGTGTGTAGTGAGGGTACGAGGTGTAATTATCCAAACACGATAAACTCTAGGGAGATCTCCAGAGTCAGCCTTCTTAAATGTAGTGCAGATTTGTGAGGTCTGGGAGAGGCAGCTATTGGGCTGAATTTCAGGAGAGTGACAGTCATTTGAACAAAAGCATCTAGGTGTGTTGGGTAGGCGGGTCCTGTTCATTTCCTTTATCCTTATGCTCAATGGCTTTGGGCAATGCTGCACCCCAATATCCTGTGGCTTAAGAGAACCAGCCACCAAGGATCGTGGTGACAGGGAAGGGTTTGTCACAACCAACCCTGTCAGGCTTGCCGCGGAGGGTTCCCAGGCTGTCCTTCGAAGTGAATACGTAAATGAAGTAGAACTCCACACTCCCTGACATCTATTCCGGTTTAGTGGTCTCTTTAAATCTGAGGCTCCCCAGTAAAAACGTTCAATAGGGCATCCCAGGTTCACTGTTACGTGGGATTGTATAATATATGTTTTTATGAGGCAGTGTCTAGTACTTGCACTCGAGACTAAAAGTCATGAAAAAAAGGCAGTAGTCCACGACGCACAATTCACGAGGAATGCTGTGTGACATGCTTAAAGATGAAGCCACCAAACTGCTTTCATTTCTTGGAAGAGGCTGGCTATCTCTCTGGTTGGAGTAGAGACATCGTCCACATAGAGGCATCCAGGAATCCTGTTAGCCGTGGAAAGGACGCAAAGGATTTGTTGCCCAGAGAGAAGCAGAAGGCTTCTAAGCATGTGAACGTTTCACGGAAGGAGAATGACCCCGTAAAATGATTACTCCTTCCCTCAGTGACAAAGGCGTCCTTCTTGGTATATAGCACACTCTGCCCCAACTGGTCTTGATGGTTGCTGTCCCTTCCATTGTCTGAGTGTCTCATTCAGGGAACTTGGCACATACCTGGCCAGGGTCCAAGCAGTTCCTTGAGAAGAAGCCTTGTCTCTGCTTCTGGGGAGGCACAGTTTGGGTGACAGATGCCCCAGTCTCTGGAACGCCGGTGGGTGGGGGACTGTCACATTTTCTCACCTCCTCTCGAGCAGTTTAGGTTTCCAATAAGGAAATAATTCCTGGTCTTCAGCAAGAGCAAAGTCTTTCTGAGGAGTGATGCCCAACAGGCTTCTACGCCCTGACTTCATCTCTCAGCCTCAGATGAATGCCAAGCCCCCAGACCGTGATACATGAGCGTTCCCCTGCCTCAGACACACTGGAGGATCTCTGTCTGACTCAAGTCACAAGCTTATGACACAGTCAGACCCAGGTAGAGGGACTCAGCACCGCATCACATGACTGGGTCCTGAGCAGGCGTCTGTGTAAGTTTCTGGAAACATACCGGGGCCTCAGCACGTTTCACACCCATCAGCTGTTCCTGAGGGTATTTTTTTTTTTAAGAGAGAGAGAGAATTCTATCGCATCCAAATGTGTAGTTTCTGCGTGAGGGGGGAGTATGTATATATATTCTTGGCGTCTTCCTCTGCAAACAGAATAACAAGTAAGTGCACGCGTGAACTGGGAGACGAGATGCTTCGCGCTTGGGTTCCTTGACTCGGGCCTGGCGCGTGTGAGCTGACAACTGGAGGCAATTCTGTGCAGCCTGTCTTTTGCCACAATTCCTTCACGAAGGAGAGATGGAAGTAAGGAATTCTACGGACCAGGCTCTCCCCAGCTGCCAACTCAGAACGTTCCACTTACTTGTGTCTTATGCTTGCTTGGACTGTAGTCTAGTCGTTTTCCTTCATATTGGTTTCTGTTACTAAACATTGAAGGGAAGAGGATGTTTTTCTCAAGCATTGTAGTGTTAGCCCGGGGTCGAACCATGCCAAGGATAGTGTGGTACTCCAGGGCTCATCCTAGTGTTTACATGTTGAGAGCCGGCTCTACATGTGACTCCAGGGAACACAGGGATGAGCAAGACAGGTGTATCCTTGAAAAGACATTGACAGTCCATGTTAAATCAAAACCTTTTCTTTTTTTAAAAACAACGATTATATTGTTTTTAATTGTGTGTGAATGTGTAGGTATGTGCACGTGAGTGCAGGTACCTGAAGAGGCCACAAGAGGGCGCTGCATCTCCTGGAACTGGATACAAGAGGTTATGAGCTGCCTGATGCTGGAAGCCAGGCTCCGGTGCTCTACAAGCACGGCAGGCTCTCTTTATTGCTGAACCACCTCTCCAGCCCTCAACATATTCTCTTAATCAACGAAGAATGTGAGCCAGTGAGAAAAAGAACCCGTGGTCCCACAGGTGGACCTGGACCCAATCAGAGCTCTTGCTGCATTACTGCTAGCAAGACCATGAGTTGGCAAATGATGGCACATCCATGAGCCCATTTATTTGGGGTTCCAGAGGCTGGGTATGAAGGCTAGGGACAGCAGAAAAGAGGGACACAGAGCAGCAAGAGATTCCCAACAGGAGAGTCTCCTCTTCTCTGCCTGGTGGCAGAACTGAACCAGAGATGGTATTTTCCAACATCGGTGATGGGAACAGCAGCAGAACAGCATGCTGGGAATTTGTGAGTTTCTGTAGTCTGAATGGCAGGGCACCAAGGCCCTTCCATCCTACGGGGAAGGCACCACAGAGCCCCTGCTCAATTTGCAGGCACAGGGATGCTGCTTATATTGTTTCCACAGTGCAAAAGAAGAGAACAGCTTCTGCCTTTGGGGTTTGCATCATTACAACTGAAGAACAGAATTTGCTTTACAGCTTCAGCCCAATGGAAACACAGAGAGAACTCTTCAAACATGAGATCGCTGTGAGCCACCCGAGTCCTTTCCTCAGTTGTACCCAATTTTCACACTGGAGAAAACAAGGACACCCTGTGATGACTGACGTCAAATCCCAGCTTTCCAGCAAGATCCAAGGACTCCATTGGGTAGAATTTGACTGTGTCTCTAACCTCACTTTTTCCGCTGGGGCTCCCACAAAGTGTTTTGAGGCCGCCACCTGAGGCTGCTGCAAACCCTTCAGCTTCTCTAATCAACAGAAAGCTTTATTCTTTCCACTCCACTGTCTCTTCCTACGTGCAGCCTTCCTTGCTGCTTACCTCAACTCCACACCCAAATGGATCCCACAGGTCTACACACCTCATGACCCCAGCACTCACTGTCTGCTTTTTAACTCCTCTCAGTCCTACAAAGGGTTAAGTCTTAGTTCTAAGTCCCCAGGCACAGAACACACATACTGTGTGCGCGCCCCCTCTCAATCTGGTATTGTCAAAGATACCCTGCTGTGGTGCCGAGGAAATTACCTTACCCTCCCAACTACGATTCCTTTTAGAAATGCTGGTGAATGGGTGAGGATGTGGCTCAGTTGGTAGAGACTGCTTAGCATGCTCGAAGCCCTGGTTTCAACCTGCCAGTATTAGATAAACAAGAAGTGGTGGTGCAGGCTGGAAATCCCAGCACTTGGGAAGTAGAGGGACAACACTCACGAGTTTGGGGTCATCCTTGGTTATATCATAAGATACTTGAGACCAAGTCTCAAATAAAAGAACACACACACACAGACACACACACACACACACACACACACACACACACACACACACACACTACTTGCACACACCCTCGACTCCCACCTCAGCAGAACTGTAGGAGAAAGACTCTACATGTCTTGAGGTCACTTGGGCTGTGGTCATTTGCAAGCTGGCTAGATCTGGAATGTTCTTTAATGGCCTATGTGTTGAAGGCATGTTTCCCAGGCTGTGGCCCTACTGGCGGTGGCAGTGGTGTAACTTTTAGGAGGTGGGGCCAAGAGGGAGGAAGTCAGGCCACTGGACGTTTACCTTTACAGAGGACATTATGACCTTGTCCCCCTCTCCCTCTTCCCTCCCTGGCTGCAATGACGGGAACAGGATTCCTTTGCTATGTGGGTCCACCACAATGCCCTGCGTTGCTACAAGCCCAACAGCATGTCAGCTGTGATTGACAGGCTGGCTTTCTAAGCTTGGAAGTCTTTTCTGACATCCCGGGGGCCAGCTGGTATGCCAGCGGCTGAGGAGGAGACACTGTATGTCCTAAAGGAACTTGGTGACATTAACAAACAGGTGGCAAACAGGTGGCATCCATTCTTCATGCAAATGTTAGACAAATATTTACTGAGTGTGCTCTGTGCTTCAGAACAGCCAACAGGCTGTAGTACAGTGAACACGGGCAAGAAAGGGCAAAGGCTGCGCAGAGACACGGGGGAACGCTACTTGGGAGTCCCAAGAAAGTCTAAGGGCATGGTGAGTTGAGATAGAGGGTTCAGTAGCGCCTCCTTGTGGAGAAAGGGTGGAAAACTTCGCCCCGCGCCTCCCAGAGCCGAGTCTCTGACCTGCCCATCTTCTGTGAGGCGAGCTAAGTCTGTCAAATCCCATCAAGTGAGTTTTAATTATGGCCGCTCTCTTTTCCTTACACTTCTGGGGCGTTTCGACACCCAGGCAATTAACTCTGCCTGCTTCTTTCAGGGCTGCCCCCCACCTCTGAGCAAGACAGGCAGCCCTTCTCAGCCCCTGGGAAGGCGCCCGGGTCCCATCTAAATGGCTTTCAGTTCCCATTTCTCAGCCCATCGTGCATGCTGAAGGTGCTTCTCATATCTGATAGGAAATTCACAGTGTCTCAGAAATGACAGATAGGGCTTTCAAACAGCCAAGGGAAATACAAACAGAGAGATCTGCTTCCCAGACTCCGGGACAGACAGCTCAGGGGCAGGGTAGAAATGGGGGTGGGGGTGGGGTGGGGTTCTGAGGAATTAACCAGAAAATTAGTTCTCAGGGCATGGGGGATGAGAGGGTGGGAGATGATGGTGATATCTGACATTCCCTACACCATGCATTTTTTATTATGACTTTTATGTTTATTTTTTATTTCTCTCTCCCCGCCTCTCTGTTTGTAGATGCCATCCATGTGTGGGTACCCAAGGAGGCTAGAAGGGGCATTGGATCTCCCAGACCTGGAGTTATAAGTGGTTGTGAGTTGCCTGATGCGAGGACTGGAAACAGAACACAGGTCCATCTAGAAGAGCAGCAGGTGCTTTTACCTGCCGAGCCGTTTCTTGAGACCCTGCTCCCTCATATTTTATCCTGGAAAGCCGGTGACGTCGACCCTGTGCCCACTCCTCTGGCTTTCATAATCTCTCAGGTCTATAATATTGTGGATGGCCACAGACAGAGACATCCTGGGGTGTCAGAAAGAATGTATAGTCTTAGGGCTGTGTGATTGTAGAATTAAAAAGAATAATTTCCTCCTTGATATGAAATATCTCTCCATTAAAACAGCACATTAGAGTGTAGAAAGGTTAGGGAATATCTTTTGAGTCTAAAAAGGGGAAAGAATCCTGACTTCTGAGCCTGGGAAGTTCTACACTATGTTAAATTAAGTAAGAGAGATACAACATACAAAATGAAAACCCCAGGAGAGTCCATTGATATAGGAGGGACCCAGAGCCACTGAGTTCACTGCGATGATGAGCCGGGTGGTGGCTGCTGGAGGCACTGGGGCGTGTGTGAGTGGGGTGGGGGTGTGCGGAGGGGGTGTGAGTGGGGGGAAGTGTGTGGGTGTGAGTGAGGGGAGGGTGGGGGGAGTGGGGTGGGGATGAGTGGGTATGTGTGTGTGGGAGTGGGAGGAAGGGTGTGGGGTGTGAGTGAGGGGAGGGTGGGAGAGGGTGGGGTGGGGTGTGCGGAGGGAGTGTGAGTGGGGGGAAGGGTGTGAGGTGTGAGTGAGGGGAGGGTGGGGGGAGTGGGGTGGGGGTGAGTGGGTGTGTGTGGGGGAGTGGGAGGAAGGGTGTGTGGGGGAGTGGGGGGAGGAGAGGGTATGGGGGTGAGTGGGGGGAGAGCAGGGGGGAGGGTGTAGGGGGTGAGTGGGGAATGGGGGCAGTGGTACACAGAGGTGGGGTGAGAAGGGAGACTTTTAGTTTGAGAAGATGGAAAAGATGACAACCATGGTGACAGCTTCATGACAGGAACCTCAGCTGTGAACGTGACCAATACAGGTCACCTTGTTGTGGCTTTTAAACTTCCTTTTGCTTTTCACCATTGTTCAGATTTATTTATTTAACCCACACTCACGTTTTGCTTACAAGTACGTATGTATATCCCATATATGCCTGGTGCCTTTAGAAGCCAGAAGAGACTTTTGATCTCCTGGGGCTGGAGTGGTTGTGAGCCATGATGTGGGAATAGACCCAGAGTCCTCTGCGGGGGCAACCAGTGCTCGTAACCACTGAGACACCTCACCAGGCTCTTTAACTGTTTTTTTTTTTTTTTTTTTTAATGACACAGTCTCACTATATAACACAGCAGTCCTCCAGTTTCTCCATCCCAAGTATTGGAATTGTAGGCATGCACCATATTATTCACAGTAGTGAATCTTGTTAAGTGTATGTGTTGGGGGAAATATTAAAAAGGTCGAACAGGCTCATTCCTGTACTTCTCCTTCTGCCCCAGTGGCCTGGCTGGCCACGCCCTGGCAGGCAATGGTTGACCTGTTTTCATCCTCATGGAGATTCTGACTCTGAACTCCACAATCTCTCCACCCAGCTCTCCCACTGGTGGGTCGCTACCATGCCAATCCCGTGCTTCAAATCCCCCGTGGCCTTGTGGAGCACCTCAGGCAAACCCACGCTTGGCTACCATACCTTTCTCTCTTGAACCCAGACGAGCTGCTGTGTGAAGGAAAATGCAACATAAACTTAGTTCAGAAACAATGGTAGCTCAGTCTCTGAGCACAACAACTAAAACCTAATCTTGTAAGCCTTATTACAATCTGATCCCTCCGGTGGTGAATCCTTGAGGATCCGCCATGATTCTAGGAAACTCTAGCAGCTACATCTAACCCCTCTGCTGTCCAGTTCCAAAAGGAAGTAACTCTCTCCTGCTTCCTCTCTCCTTCCACCCAATCTGGAAGTCCTGCCTACTCACCCAGTGATTGGCTCCTTTATTCATTGGGGGATTTGTTCACAAGAACAGCACTAGGCCTATCCACAACATGTATGTTCTCATAGTTTGAACACATATAACAATGTCAAATGCTATCTTTGAGCTGCACTGAGATGACAGGATTTGGGACAGGAGGGGCTCAGTGGGGAGTGGGTCACTTAAGGGCTTCTGACGTGCCAGTGCCGGACTTGTGACAGTGAGTCACCCAGGCAGCCCAGCCAAGAGGTCTTAGCTATTTACTCAGAAGCAAGGCTAATATACACACAATAACACACACACACACACACACACACACACACACACACACACACACGTCTGAGGCAGCTTTATTCCGACAGGCTCCCAACTGGAACCGGTCCAAACGTCCATCAACCTCAGAAGGAATAAACAAACTGTGGTCAATCCATATGGTTTAATCGTCTTTGGCTACAAAATGAACGCACTTCAGAAGCACAGCCGCTTGGCCGGGTCCCAAAATAATTCTGCAGCGCCAAAGTAGCCTGGAAGGGAGGCACAGACATTGTAGGACCCGTGTGGGTGACGCTCCCTATGAGGCAAATGAAAACTGAAGATAAACTACAGAACAGTGATTCTCTTAGAGGGGTGGGGCGGCCAGGGAGGGAAACAGGAATTTTCAAGATTGATGGATATACCCGATGTTTTGATAAGGATGATAAAGATACCACATAGCGACTGGGGACGTGGCTTGGTGGTTAGGACCAACTTGGCTGCTCTTGGTGTTTAGGACCCGTGTTTGCTTCTCTGGCCTTTCTCATGTGGGTTCTGGAGATCAACTCTAGTCCCTACAATTGTGTGGCCAGCACTGACTGAGTTGTCCTTTCTTTTTCTTGGTCTTTTGAGACAGGGTCTCATGGCCCAAAGCTGCCCTTGTACTGGCTATGTAGCCTAGGTTGGCTCCAAACTCATCACCTTCCTGCGACTGTAGGGGTGTGCTGCTATGCCTGGCTACAAGCTATCTACTCACTGGTGACTGGCTTCTGATCTTTTGGCATCACCACACCTGGATACATTTAATATCTGAATATGAGCAGGGGAGTGGCTAGTATGCACCAAGTTTCTAAAACACGGAGTCTGTGAAATGACTGCATCTGTCTCCCAGTGGTGACCGAGGTGGCCACAGTGACCACGATCCAGTCTATCACTATACACGTGGGGTCACTGGGTGACATAACTTAAAAAGGCAAGGACAGTGCCCATCTTCTGTTTACTGTGACCATCCTGCAGCCTTGCTGAGGGCCAGGCAGAGAGAGAAGGCTTGAGCTACACTTTGATGAATGCCTGGGGTCCACTGGCTCTGTAGTCAGTCCCTCTTTGAGTAGATGACGGACTGAGCCAGAGAGGGGAAGTGACCTACTCCAGTCACACAACCTGTGTCCATCAGAGTAACAATGGCAAACACTTCTCTCCTGCCCCTGCCCTGGGTCTTCAGAGTCTACTGTTAGGACAAGCTGCCTATATATGTATCCTCTAGGAAAGACAAATTAGTATCATGAACATGAGGACTCCCAGGATTTTTCCTGTCAAGATTTGTCCTTTTCTCACTTGTCCAACATTTAGTTTTCAGTCATTACAGAGTTTCTTGTCGCCACTTAGCAGTTCTTTTGAGAAACCAGCACAGATCTTGCAAAGCTTGGCTGGCTTCTTCACCATATCCCTTCCCAGATGGAAACAGGGTCCAGGGGGTGCCTCAATAATTCAGAGGCCTGAGGGTGTCTTCCTTTCTGGATGATGTCGTTGAAAAGCTGATTTCCAACCCTTCCTAGGGGCAACCCTGGGGAAGCAGCCCCAGAATTCAGGATGGATACTTGTCATCACCAAGGATCTGCAGATGGGTCCCTGGGGTATCTTGGGGCCTGTCATCACCTCTCAGAACTTCTGGATTCCACTCCTACCCCACAAGGCATCAAGGCCCAAGCCTAGTCTCCTGAGTGAGTCACTGGTCCATTTTGACAGCTTGGAAACATTGCTTAGGGAACTGTGCGGGGGGCTTGTAGCCATGATCAAGACTTCACAGTGTCTAGCCTTCATTAGTAGGACTCACCCTCTAGCCCCAAGAATGGAAGCAGGGCTTTACAAACCCCATCTTGGCTCATTACTGCCTGTGATGGCCATAGGAGGAGTAAAAATCCTTTTATGGTTTCTATCTATTTCTTCTCTAAAATTCCTGCTCTTCCTGGTGTAGAGAATCGAGGGCGAGCCCGCCAGAGCTGTTGGGAATCTGCTCGTCTGTGGATGGTGTAGGGATGGGCTAGAGGTAGGCTCTGGCTGTCTTCATTGCTTTTCATCAGACTGTTTTGAGACGGGATCGCTCAGTGAATCTGGAGTCCATTGATTTGTTAAGAGCTGGTGAAGGAGCCCCACAAATCTTCTTGTGTCTTCTCCCTCAGCACTGGGTCACAGAACTAGGCTACTGTACCCCATCTTCACATGGACGCTAGGAATCCAAACTCAGGTCATCATCCAGCACCCCAAGATGCCCCAGAGGACAGTTTTCATGAAGTCTGGGGTTTCTTTCATAGAAGGACGAACTGTAGGATCATGGTGATTTGACTATTCCTGAATGGGAACTGAAGATGGATTGTAGGAAGACGACATCATGCCTTCATGTGTTTTAGTAATCCTGAAATCCAGGCTGCTGGGGAGGAATGTCCCTTCAAGATCATCAGGGCCAGTCTGATATAGGACAGGAAGATAAAGCCATCTCTGCCACCCTCATCAGTGGTTCTTCATGGTCAGGTGGAACACTGGACATTTCCAGAATTCTTCGTTTTTAAGTACACGTCTTTCCCAATTGGAAATAGGATTCTTTCTCTGGCCTCTGCTGCAGAGAGAGTCTAAGCTGGGCTTAGACACTAACTGTGGCTGGGAGAGATCTGGGGCACCAGTCTGGTCGCTTCATCCATTCTAAGGCCACGTTGACATCACTGGTATCCCCATAATGCTACTTGCCCACTGGATCACAGGTTCCCTCTGATGCCTCTGTGTACATCATGTAAGTTCCCAATAAACCTCCTTTGACAAATCCTCTGTTGCTTGACTTGCCAGAGTGCCACCACCATCTGTTCCAAAGCACCTGGATACAGACAAGGGACTTTCGAGAGACTGGGGTGGGTTGTGTGTGTTGGGGTGAGCTCTTAACTGTGTCTTGGGGCAGGACCTTAAATGACTGATTGCATACCTCTCAATGCTATTGAGTTTTTCAAGAGAGAGCCAGTTTAAAGAGCATCCTGTCTCAAGAGAGGGTTTGGACCAAAGCACATTCAAGAGTATCCCCTTCACTCCCTGCCCTAATAACCCAGCTATGTCACAGCCTGGCTCAGAGCACAGAGGACACCAGAGAAGGGAAAGGGAAGATGAGAAGCAAACTGTGGAGAAAAGGCTTGCCTCACAGGGCACTGGCTTTCATCCTCAACCAACCAGGTACGAGGTCCTGACCTCTCTAGCTTCCCCTGAATCAGATAGTTTCTGCCAACACTGTCCCAACCCTGGGGAGGGTGGGGGACAAGTCTCCCCAAAATAAGACCTCCTGGTTCTCAGGCGAGGATGATGGTTTCTCAGCTGTTCCAGGCTCTGTAGCAATGGAGGGAGGGTGGGGGGTAATTAGAGAGCACTCTGGCATCACCCCCTCTGCAAAGAGAGCAAGGCCCATGCTAATGTCAGAACAGAGCGTTCTGACAGGGCTGCTTTGAATCTGCCTTCCCCGGGCTCCCTCGCCAGCACTTGCAGACACGCAAATTAAGGGTCTGATTTTCTAATTTTCAGAAAATACAGGGCAAGAACTTTCTGGATGGAAATGAGGTAGAGGGATGAGCAGGATGAGAAAAAGCAGTGAATTAAAAGAAGAAAGACGTGGACATTTATTTTCGTTTTCAATTCTCTCTGTGATATCCTGAAATTAGGATACTTGAATAGTCCTCGAAGGGAAGCAGAGGCCCCTTGTCTGTTAGAGGAAATGACTGTCCTTCTCTGAATAGGTGACAGGGAAGAAAAATGAGCAGTGCTGCATCCCATGGCCGTCACGAGGTGGGTGCAGGGAGCTTGTGCAGCAGAAGTCTGCACTGTTCGTTTACAAATGGGGGAGGGGTAGGATAATTCAAGAAGTGGTTTTTGTCATTCTTCTTTACCACACTGTAGCCCAGTGATAGAATTCACGTTATTATTCTTGACAGCAGGGGACCTCACCTTATGAGTCACCTCTCCAGATCGCATCTAACAACTCAAGACAATATTTTATTTAATGTGTTTGAGTGTTTTGCCTGCATGTATGTGAGCGTACCACATGTGTGGTGCATGTCCTCAGAGGTCAGAACAGAACAGAGGCTCCTTCGCCCCAGGACTAGAGTTATAAACGGATGCTAACAGACAGATGTACAGATGTGTGGGTGCTGGGAACCACACCTTCATCTCCTGCAAGCCAGCAAGTGCTCTTAAGCATTAAGCCATCTATCTCTGCAGATCCATCTAATGACGCTACTGAGCCTGGGTCTAGCCTTGTCGACATCAGTCATTCTTAACCTTGCTAAGGGTGCAACCCTTTATATAGTTCCTCATTTTGTAGAGACTCCCAACCATAGCATTATGTTTGTTGCTATTTCATAACTGCAATTTTCCTACAGTAATGTAAATATCTGGTAGGCAGGACAGCTGGTATAGGACCCCTGTAAAAGGGATGTTTAAACCCCTAGAGGTCGTGACCCACAGGTTGAGAACTACGAGTCTGGTGGCTCTATATGGAGGAAATGACACAAAGAGAAGTCTGGAGTCTACATTCTAATATGAGGCACAGGACACACACAAGACATGCATTCGGCAAGCAGCGCGGGTTACAGAGAAAGAATGAAACCAAAGGACAGGAGGTGTTAGGAGATGGGTGAGGCCGAAGTAGCTATCAGGCCTCTGGGTCAGCACGAAACATATTATGGGTTGACAGGGCGCATCTCAGTGTTCCCAGGAAGTCTATGCTGACCAGCCTGGCTCCCTTTGGGTGATTGGCCAGCTTATTTTCCATATAAGAACCTCCCCATCTCAGAGTTAGGCAATTTCTGCCATTCACAGTGGGGCGCTTGACTGCGAGATGCCAGTAGCACTTCCAGACTCTACCTGTAGTAGCTGAGAATGTCAGATTTTGCCAGAGGTTTGCCAGGTGGGAGCAAAACTCAGCGCTGGTTAAGCACTGCTGTCATATTTCTTCTTATCAAAATATGGTTCCTGCATACCTGAGATGACCTTGAATGTTTGATCTTCCTGCCTTTATCTCCTGGGTCCTGGGATTATACCAACTCATGCAGTTTATGAAGGGCTGGAGACTAAGCTTCATGTTTTCTAGGTGAGCAATCTACCCACTGAGCTTCATCTGTAGCTTTAGCCCTGGGAACTTGCTAGAAACACAGAATCTCTGGCCCGGGGCCAGGCTGACTCAGTCAACACCCCTGGGTTTCGGTAAGAGTGGCTGACTCTGCAGGCCACAGTGGAAAGCAACTCTTCTACTCTGTTACTGGACTGCTAGAGGGTTGGTTCTTAAGCTTCCCGGCATGCTCCAGAATCACCGGACCATCTCCACATCGACCGAACTAGAATGCAGTGGGTAAGTGCACACAGCGTTCTTTTATATTTACCAAGCTCTGCAGATGGCACTGTGCGCTCTTCCACCCTTCAGTACCAGCTTTTGACAGGGCAATCAAGCCAGCAGTAAGAGCATAACCAGTGTACCCATTGGAGCTACAAATTATAGGGGGAGTGGGGTAGCTCGGTGGGTAAAGGCATTTGCCTCCAAGCCTGGTGACTTGAGTTCAATACCTGGAACCTGGTGGAAAGAGAGAACAGGTTTCCCAGAATTATCCTCTGACCTTCACATATATATCACAGCACAAGCATCACACACACACACACACACACACACACACACCACTACCACTACCACCACCAACAAAACCAAAAACCATCTTGTTACACCTCTCCTCATTTTCTCAGACCTCTTGGAGCTGAAATTAGTGTGAGATTCAATGATCTGTGCTTACAAAGCTTCCAGATGCTTCAAAAAGTCAGTCCCAAACTGCAGCCATGTTATACTCAAAAAAGCTCATGAGCTAAGGTAATACCTCCTAGAGCCACACCTACATCTTCAGTGTTTCATAGCTGCTCAGAACAGTGGATGCTTCAGTACTGCATACTGGGCACCGGGCACACAAACACTTTACCCTGTGGGGACATTTTACATTCAAGCCATGATAGATGTCACCCACCAGAACGTGATATGGTGAAGAGTAACTTCTCAGGGTTTTAGAAGCATCGATGTTTAAATTAGAGAACCGTCTTCAACTGGGAGACCGGCCGTGCTTAGCATTGGTTCTCAGCCTGTGAGTCATGACCCCTTTGGGTGTTGTATATGAGATAGCCTACACACTAGATATTTACATTATGGCTCGTAACAGTAGCAAAGCTACAGTTATTAAGTAGTAATGAGATAATTTTATAATTGGGGGGGTCACTACAATATGAATAACTAACTGTATTATAGGGTCAAAACAATAGGAAAGTTGAGAACCAGTGGCTTAGAGATTGCAAGTTCTTGCTTAAAGGCATTTGAAGTATGTGTGTGTGTGTGTGTGTGTGTGTGTGTGTGTGTGTGTGTGTGTGTGTGTAAGTGGGAAGAGGACAGAGAGAGGAAGGGCACTTGATGGTTAAATTAAGCACCCTGTAGTCCAACACTCAAGGGGCTGGCGGTCCAGAGACAATGTCATATATGGCTACGTTTCAGATGATCTAGACAGCTTCTCAAGTCCACTATCATCTCTTGAGGACAGATGAATGCTTCCAGGTCACCTCACAGGGGTGTCCAACCCTTACTCTATGATGCTGTCACTTACAAGTATGTTGGACTTCATTCATAGTTCTTCTGGATTACACCCACACTGTGGGCTATAGGCTGCGCATGCCCGAAGGCTAACAGATGGGAGATACTCTGGAAAAGTCAGCATTTTCCGAACTGTAAACTATTTCCAAACAAGCATCTCAAGAACAGTCTATTAGTTTCCTTCAACACCACTGTGACCAAATGCCTGAGCAGGGCTTCTTAAGGAAGGAAGGATTTATTCCGACTTATGATCTGAGGGGAAATGGTGGGTAAGGCATGATGGTGGGTGACATGCTGATACCCCGGAGGATCAGGAAGCAGAGAGAGCTTGGTAAAAATCGAGGTCAGGATATATCCATCGCATACCCCACCCCCAGCGCCCCACTCCTAATGGATCCATATCCTCCTTAAACAGGGTCAACCAATCATTCAAACATAAGTGCCCAGAGAGGAGTATGGTTTACATTCAAACCATAACCAACAATTTCTGTTAGGAGACAGCTCCGCGGGGAAGGGAGGTTGTCAAAGCTTCAGGTGTGTCATAAGAAGGCTTTTGTAGCATTGACACTATGAACAGAATCTGAGAGTCCTTTCCCATGGGACTTCATCGGTTGCAAGCTAAGCTCTCCTGCACCCCTGACCCTTCTCGCCAGAAACTACCGGCAGCTGCCAGGTTCCAATGCCCAAAGTGTTTCCAGACCTTGCCAAAGATCCTGCAGGAGCAAGCCTGCCTCAGCCTGGAAAAGCCCTGGATTCTGCTAGACAGGGTAAAGGAGAGTGAAACATCACTCCATCCCAGTCTCCTTCAGGCAGCCCCGCCAAGGACATGTTCAGGCGGAGTGCAGGGCCTGGCTTGCTGTGTCTGAGGTGCGGTTCTCTTTGCAGCCATCTTGGCTCTGCTGTTCCCCGGTCTGGCTGAGCACAGGTCTCCTAAGCGTGAATATGGGCAAGCCCACTTCTCTCAGTTCACTAACACTGCTCCAGACAAGACTTTTGTTCCCTAGACCCAAGCCACATCTGTTCCCAGCATGGGACAATCGGCAACCTCCCGGTGTCCATGCACAACACCCGCAAGGTTGTGGATGGTTCTGTGTATCCTACCCAGATTGAAGCTCCTAGCCAACCCTGTCCTGTGGGAAGAGAACAATGGCCTCCCATGTTGGAGTGGAGAGGACTGGGTGCATACACTCCGGGTAAGGCTCCTCATCCTCGAGACAAAGACTGTGCTCCATTCTGACTTCACAACTTCCCAGGCAAACGGAGAAACTGCTCGGTGGCAATGGATGAATAGATGTTTATGTGGAAAGTGGGGGGAATAAAAGATGTTTATATGAATAAACTAAAACTTTCAGAAATCATTCTTTGTCCACAGTCATGATGAATCTCGGCAGTGTGAGGGTCTCCGAGCGTCTGTATAATTTCCACTCTGTAAGCAGTTCTGGGAGAGAATTTCCGATCCAAGCTCCATTTGTGTACGTATCCAGGGTCCAGCGGCAGGAGTGTCCGAGGCCATCGGTACACAGCCGCTCTGTTCCCAGGATTTAAGAAAATAAGACAGGCAGTGGTGGCGCACACCTTTAATTACAGCACTTAGGGGGCAGAGAGAGGCGGATTTTTGAGTTCGAGGCCAGCCTCGTCTACAGGTCTACAGAGTGAGTTCCAGGACAGTCAGGGCTACACAGAGAAACCCTGACTCAAAAAAAAAAAAAAAAGAAAAAAAGAAAAAGAAAAAGAAAAAGAAAAAAAGAAAAGAAAAGAAGAAAAGAAAAAAGAAAAAAATGAAAGAAAGAAAAAAAAGAAAAACTGCATAAATCAGATTGAAGGAGGGAAGATGGCATTTGATGTGAGATTTACTCAGCATCTACCACGCTTACCTTGATCCAAGGAAGCAGCTCTAGATAGATGCTTAATGAAGCATCATTATGGCCAGAGAGAGAGAGAGAGAGAGAGAGAGAGAGAGAGAGAGAGAGAGAGAAGGGATGCCGCTTCCTGTTTTACAAAGAAGAGACAGGAAGTGAGGAGCTCACATAGTCTGCAGGAGGAAAAAATGGGAAAAACAGCTTGTCCAGAGGCAGAGCCTTCAAGGTTGCATGACTTTGAAGGTTCCTTTGGGACCTGAGGCTCAGTATCTCTATCTGTAACACGGGACTTCACCTGGGTCCTTGTGGGGCCCACACGAGGCCACCCTCACCCAGTGCACACCATGGGACAGCACCACATGAACTGAGAGGAAGTGAGCCGGTCTGTGTAGAGAGCAGGAACAGTTGCTGTGGCTCCCTGAGGCCCGCAGGGCTCAGTCAGCGGTGGCCTCCTAGGCCTAGGCTATCAACTGCTGGGGCCTGAGGTTGGGGTCAGCTGTGTTTGGCGGTTTGTGGCCCCCTCAGACTTAGGAAAGGAAGGTATGGTAGTTTGGGTCTCTGGGCAGCTTCTCGTAGTTGGTAGGGGAGACCTAGGTCGCTCTGAATGAACACACAAGGATGAGAACCACCTCCCCCCTCAACACGTCAGAAGGAAGTTAAGGGCAGGGAACAGCCCCTCTTTATTTCAAAGGCCAAATAAAGGAACCACACCCCACTGCAAAGCTCTGAGGTAATGGGGGCGGGGTGGAAGGGCTCGTCACATGGTAGACAGCTGCACCAACTGGATGGTCAAGATACAGAACTGTCACCAGAAAGCTCCAGAAGCTTCTGTGGCCGAATGCTAGAGGTTCTTACAGACAGGACAGCGTGAATGGGGCACGCACAGATGTTCTCATTCAGAGCACTCTCTTAATAAGAGAAGATATTTTGGGGGCTGGAGAGATGTCTCCGCGGTGAAGAGCACTGACTGCTCTTCCGAAGGTCCTGAGTTCAAATCCCAGCACCCACATGGTAGCTCGCAACCATCCGTACTGAGATCTGACACCCTCTTCTGGGGTGTCTGAAGACAGCTACAGTGCACTTACATATAATAATAAATAAATCTTTAAAAAAAGAAATAATATTTTTTGTGTATGGCTCCTGACCCTGTGGAAGGCTTTGATTCTCCCACCACCCCTTTTCCTTCTAGTTGATGAAGGGGCTTATTTACAAAATCAGGTCACATCAGACCACATTCCTGGGACTTCAGCCTGAAGGATGCCATTTTCTAAAGGAAATGGAGACGCTGGATTCCGTGGTGGGAAACGGAGACAGCGCTTTGTTCTAGCTCTGGTTTTGAGGAGCAATTTGATCACTAAGGCTTGTGTAGAAAGGGCCCTAATCTTGAAACGAGATCTCCTTCCCTTGGCTTTCTGGTCTTTTTTTTTTTTTTTTTGAGGGCTCATCTACATACACCATGGTTATTCACAGCCATGGTTACCAAGAGCAACTTGAGGACAGCATGCTTTGACGGTTCCCAGTGGGAACCGTCCATCCAGGAGCCCTGTCCCCACGCCTCTGTTCTGTTTACCTCAGAACAATTACAACCTGAAGTGAGAGTCGCCTGCAGACAGCGTCAGATGTTTGCTTCAGATAAAACCCAGCAGGACTGCCTGGAAAAGATGCACTCCTCCATGTCCCTGGGTCACGCATGAGCTCAGACCCACAAAGGTGTAACTGGGACACAAGGTTGAAGAAGGACATGGCCTCCTATGTGTCTTTTAAAGCCACCATTTCCCTGACTTCTGTGTGCCAAGGACAAACTGGGCATGGGCCAAATTTACCATCTACTGATTCCAGATTCAGATCCCCTGACAGGTCGGGACTTCACAAAACTCTAAACAGAGGCTGAAGAGATGGTTCTGTTACATAAGAAGTTAGCGCATAAGCATGAAGATCTGAGTTTGAATCCCAGAACCCATGTCCATCCGGACATTAGGCCAGGAGGATGGATCAGTGAGTAGATATGCTTGCCAAACAAGTTTGGTGACCCGAGTGTCGGCGTGGAATCCAAATACAGGTAGAAGAAAGAACACACTCCACAGAGTTGTCCTCTGGTCTCCACTTGTGTGGTGTGGCACACACATACCTTTTTTCACACATCTCATTAATAATAATAATGATAATAACAACAATAATAATAGCAATATAATAACAAGCTGGGCATGGTGATGATGTATGCCTGTAATCTTAAGGCTTGGGAGGTGGAGACAGGCGACTATCAGCTAACCTGCTACTGGTGAACTCCGGGTTCAGGGAGAGACACTGTCTCAAAACAAAAGAACGTAGAGACTGGAAGACTGGGAGAGGAAGACGTCAGACCTCAGTCTACGATCTCCATGTGTATACCTGCCCACACACACACACACACACACACACACGAGCATGCTTACATACACACACGTGTAGATGATACACACTCATACCAGAAGAGCTGGTGACCAAGTGTGCCGTGGATGCCAAGGAATGTTCTAGTTCCTGAAGTGTGCAAGGGCTTTCATCATCTGTTCTGGGGTGTCATAGCTGAAGGGTGCATCAAACATCCACAGAGGGCTACACAGCACCCCCATTCCTGTGCACCTGGAATCTCAGGATTTGACACTCCTCGGGAATTGTCTTTTTCCATATTAAGAACCTCGCCGGGGGAGATTCTTGGGATAAAATCCCTCAGGGCCTTACTCTAGTGGCTAGCATCCTTCTGAGAGATCCAGAGAAGACACAGGCAGAGATTGTGAGGAGAAGCCATGTAGAGACAGAGGCAGAGATCGGAGAGGTCAGTTGTAACCCAAGGAACACGGGCAGCCACCAGATGTTGCGTGAGGCAGGAGGGCCCCTCCCCATTAGCTTTCTGAGGAAGCTGCCTCTGGGGAGGCCTTACTTCCGTGTTTGTGTCTTATAAAAACTAACTGGGCCACCTCCCAGACCTCTACGGCCATTTCTAAGAGCATCTTCCACTGAGAGAGAGAGAGATGGTCAACACTCCAGTTTTCGTAAGAGAAGCAGATGCAAGCCGGGCAGTGGTGGCTCACGCCTTTAATCCCAGTACTTGGGAGGCAGAGGCAGGAGGATTTCTGAGTTTGAGGCTAGCCTCGTCTACAGAGTTCCAAGACAGTCGGGGCTATACAAAGAAACCCTGTCTTGAAAGCAGATGCTATGAGAGTTTGACTTTGTTTCCAGGCCTGGCAGCTGGCCAGAGTCAACCCCTTCGATATCACCATCCCCCACCTCCCACCCCATTCCTACCCACGGAAGCACTTGGAGATTGACTCTTGAGACATTAAGCTTTGTGATGGCAAATCTAGATGTATAGCATTTAAATAATTCATATCGACAGGAAATGAAACTGTTGTATAACTTACCCACCTTCCACTCATACTACCTGCGGAGTCAATAAACGTCACTCTTTTGATGGCAAACAACGGCATGGGATGGGAAGACTGTGCGGTAGACAGGCTGATGCAGGGCTACCAGTCACAGTCACAGGAAAAGGTGCCCACTGGACAAACCCCACTCACCTGGGAGATCACAAAGTGCCCTGTGCAATGAGCGTATAGTCCCATTCCTGTGTCTGCGTGGCCATCCTCCCGTACCGAGGTTCTCAGGAATGCCGTGGGGCCACGCAGAGAGACGCTGATCTATGATGGACAGGACCACCTGCTTAGCTATTGCTCTTCACCAGGGCAACACTCAGTTGCCTGAAGGTTCACACTGCCTCTGGAGATGCCCGGGGGTGAAACGGGTCTCTCAGTGGGCTTTGAGGGTAAGAGAAGCCCAGATGAGATCGTTGAGGGATTAGATGTCGCCATCACCTGTGCCCAGCGCCAGGATCAGCCCTTCTGAGGCTTGAGAAGCCCTCCACTGCCCAGTGCCTCAGTTTCCCCATCTACACACAAGGAGAACGAGCATCCTCTCTCTTGTAGAGTCTGCAGCCTTAAAGCGAGACCACAGTGGAGAAGGCCACACACCTTTCAACCCTTCAATCAGCTACTCGGAAACTGCTGGCAGAGGCGCGGCATCATAGAGGATGTGTCTGCCACAGACCTGCCGATCCATGGCCCTGCTTTTCATGTGTGTAGACAGTAGCATGAGCGATGGGGAGATGTTCAGATGTCGAGGGCACCTGCCTCTCCTTCAGAGGATCTGGGCTTTGCTCCTACCCACATATGGCTGCTTACAAAACTATAATTCCAGCTCCGGGGAATCCAATGTCCCCTCTTCTGTCCCCCACTTACATTGGAGTGACCACCGCTCGCACACACTCTACACACACATACACACACACACACATACCACCCCCACCACTCCCACCACACACACACACACACACACACACACACACACACACCACCCCCACCACCCCCACCACACACACATATCCCCCACACCACACACACACACACACATCATACCACACACACTACACCACACACACACCACACACACACCACACACACATACACACATACACACACATACCACTTACACACACATACACACACACACACACCACACCACACACATACACTACACATACACACACCACATACTCACACACATACACACATAAATACACACACCACACACACACACCACACACACACATACACACACCACACCACACACACACACCACACACACACACACACACACACACACCACACACACACACACAAGCCACACTACACACACACACACACACACACACACCACACAAACACCACACAAACACACACTGCACACAGATACACACACACCACACACACCACACACACACACACACACACACACACCACACACACACACACACCACACACCACACACACACACACACACACACACACACACACACGCACGCACTCACGCACGCACGCACACACACACTCGGTATTCATACATACAAGCAGGCAAACATACTTCCAGGCAAAGTGAAAAAAAGAAGAAATCTTGGAATAAATGAATAAATAGAGACGTGTCACCAAGAAGAACGTTGCAAGAATTCCTTCCCTGGGAAGATGTAAATAACGCGGACGCTTGCTTCATGAGGTTCCAAAGATAAACCAAAGTAAAATTCCACCACAGTTTACCCCCAAGAAACCGGTACCTTTACCAGGCTTTCTCACGGAGCAAGAATGGAGGGTTGCCTAAAGGAGCGTGGTTGACCCCGTGACTTCGCAGACACATTGGCATAGAGGTTGGCTTCCCTGTAGCCACATGGATTGACTCCCTTCTCCCATGGACCCTCCCCAGCCTACACACTCAAGCCTCTTTGAGACCTTACATGCATACTTAGGGCAGGCACACTTAGGGCAGACAGATGTGCGCTAATGGCTGGGAGGAGTAGCTAGTAAGGCCAACGTGAGAGGTCCACACAGCCGCTCCGTGGACACATGGCTGTTGGCTTGTGGGGACAGTATGCTAGAGCGGAGAAAGACCAGACTCACGTGTCACTCACAAGTCCTCAATGATCACCCCTTAGACACCAGTAACAGCGGCTGCACTAGCTCCCTGCTAGATGGGGTGGGGACTGCTAGTGTACAAAACTCTTCCAACTAACTTGTCTTGTGTGTTTGAACACCCCTCCCCTCACACCCTAAAAGAGGGTGTGTGTGACAGTAACAAATAAGAGTGTAATAGTAAGCCAGGCGCCTGCATCATTGGCTGTGTGACATCAGGGAAATCTTCAGGCAACTGTGCGTGTGTATGTGTGGGTGTGTCCAAATGCATTCACCTTGTTGGGTAGATAAAAAGAAATGTGGGTACACACTGCACAGTACCTAGTGATCAGCCCTTGAAGGTCATGGTCTCATTGTTGTGCCAATCAAGTGGCTGTGACTCGGTGGCCCCGCGGAGTCCCCTTACCGCCTGCTGCTTCTCCTTCCTCTCCTTCTTGCTCCAGCTAATCACATTACCAAGATTATCTCCCGGCAGTCACAGAGCTGCGGCCCTGGGACTTGGGTTTAATTCCGATTTAATAACAGGTTCTTAAACACATTTGAAAACAAAATTGTGATGCCCTTTTATCCCTTCGGTTAAGCAAAGTGCCCTTCCTAATACGCGGTAATGTGCTGGGGCTTGTGCTGTCTGTTGTCTCATAGAAGTATGTGTGTGCATTCCTTGGAAGATGGTTGGGAGCTGGGAATCAGGGGATTTCCATTCTCAAATCCCCCTGGCAACACAGGAAACAGCTTCCCAGTGCCAGGACCCTCCTCGCTTGAAAACTGCGTTGTGTGTAGAGGAGCCGAGGCTGCAAACTCACCATGGAAATGAGGGATCTGATTCAGGAACAGATTTGCAATGCTGTTTTCGGCTTGAATTTATGGAAAACATAAAATTTTACTCTCCCTGGCAGGAGCAAGACGGTGGCTGACTTTCTAGAAGTTTACTATGCCATTAAGTCGCCATTGATTATAAAGTCAGCAGCATAAAATGTTGCCTTTGAGAGTAAGACCAGAGAAGGAACTCCAGGGACTTCAAGGTGAGCGGAGAGTCTGGGTGGCTACTGGTGGTTACTCATTCTCTTGCCTTAAGACTCCCTGACAGACCCCAGAGAACCTAGATTTTTATCAAGACCTCGCCCCTTCTTGGTACCTTGCAACAATACACCCTCTAATTCCACCCTCGCATATTCCTCTGGGAAGATTCTGCTTAATCGCTTTGACCTCTTAAAACATCATCTCAAGGAAGATACGGGCAGAAGCACTTCAAAATCTTTCCCCTGTCCCCTGTATGAACTGGGATAACTTCTGCCCAGCTGGGGTGCCGTGGCACACATGCAGTGGAGATATGCAGAGGTGGTTGTACTGGGTACCTGGACACTGCACTTGGGACCTACAGCTCCCCTCTTTCCCCTCCTCCCTTAGTAGGTCAGTGGGTCACTCTATCCTCTCTCTTCCTTCCAGACAGAGAAACAGAAGCTATGGGTGGGTGACCCCAATAAGGAGTGACGAAAGGGCTCTAGGGAGACAGCTCAGTCAGCAATGATCTTGTCATGCCGGCTTGGGGACCTGAGTTCAGATATCCAGCACACATGTAAAAGGCTGCATGGTAGTGCACACCTGTAATCCCCGCCCTGGGGAGGGAGAAACGGGAGGATCTTAGATAGAGTCCACCGGCCAGCTGTTCTAGCTGAATGGGTGAGTGCCAGGCTTAGAGAGAGACCATAGCTCAAAAAAATGAGGTCACCTGACTGATTGAGGAAGTCACCTGACATCGATCTCTGGCCTCCATAAGCACACACACACACACACACACACATACACACACACAAATGTACAGACACCTATGTGGCTGTGGCCTCCAACATGTATATAAACACACACATACAACCGATATGGTAGTATCAGCACACTGGCATGTAGTATTTGCTGTGTCTCAGGTCATGTCCTTCTGATCTTCATCATGACAACCTGTTCAGAGGTACAGACACTGAACCTTCACCGAGGTTACAGAGCTAAGAGCAGCTGGGTCCCACCCTGGCCCTGCAGGGATTTGATATCCTGTCAATGCTTTTGAGAATTTCTTCCTTCTGGCTAGCTCAGCAGTGTGTCTTACATGCGTCCCCAAGTGGATGTCTCTGTTTCGGAAGGCTCTAGAAAGTTAGGAGATAGCAAGACAGTGGTGGTGCATGCCTTTAATCCCAGCACTTGGGAGGCAGAGGCAGGTGGATTTCTGAGTTCAAGGCCAGCCTGGTCTACAGAGTGAGTTCCAGGACACCCAGGGCTATACAGAAAAATCCTGTCTCGAAAAAAAAAGTTAGGAAAGTTGGGGTAGACTACAGGTTCCCATCCCCCACTTCCCCCTCCCGTGTGCCAAGGAGTGAGTGGCTTCCTCTTCTACCATACTCATGAAAAGGGCCCCTGTCACGATGATCTTCCAGGTGCCACTTCACCTAAAAGTGCTGGCTCCTTCCTTCTCACAGCGGGGACCTCACACACACCATCTTCTGAACGACGTTAGGTTGTTTTGTATCGAGGGTGAATACCGAGTCTCTACTGCACAGGCAGGGCAGGCCTGAACTCCAACATCCCCAATGGAGGCCCCAGACCCAGCAGCAGGTACACCCAGGAACTTGTGAGAACTGCAGATTCCGGGACTCCACTCAGACTGACTGTCTTGGGGTAGTGGTGGTGGATAGCAATCCGTACTTGACCGTGGTCTGCGTAGTGTCCATCAGAGTGTCCATCTGCCGTAGGTGCTGCGAGTGTCCATCAGAGGTGAGATGCTGCCTCTCCTAGCACTGTGGCTCTGAGAACTGGTGGCTTACCTTTCTTCTGTTCTGTCTTGGGCAGGACTCTTCTGCTTGCTAGAGGATTCTCTTTCAGCTTCAGTTTCCCCACCTGTGCCACTCTGAAATGCCCATAGCATGTGTGCATATAAGTGTATGAATGTATGTGTGTAAGTGTATGTATGTGTATGTGTAAGTATGTGTGCATGTATGTGTGAATACATGTGGGTATAAGTTTGTGTATATGTGTATGTATATGTAAATGTGTGTGTATGTATGTGTGTATGCATGTGTGTATGTGTATATGTATGTGTAAGCATGTGTGTGTATGTTATGTACATGTGTGTATAAGTGTGTATGTAGTGTGTGCACATGCTTGAGGTTGATATCTGGAATCGTCTTTATTTCCTCTTCCATCTTATTTGCAGAGGCAGAATATCTCTATAAAGCCCAGATCTCACCAATATGGCTCAGCTTGCTCTGGGAATTTCTTATCTTCAAGTTCTCAGACTATCATAACAGATGGGCTACCACACCCACCCAGCATTTATGTCGGGGTTTCAGGGGCGTTGGAACTTTGGCCCCATATGCTTGCACAACAAGCAAGCTAACCACTGAGAAATCTACTCAGCCCCTTCCTGCTGCATTGCTTTGAAAATAGAGTGCTGCAGAGGAAGAGCCAGGTTGGCTAGCGCTGCTGGCTGCTGGCTGCTGGCTGCTGGCTGCTCTGCAGTGATTGGCGAGGATGAGCCCAGAGCTCAGTAGGTGCACTGCCTGCTTAGCGCTCAGGAAGCCAGGGTTCAGTCTCCAGCACTTGAGACTTAGGCACAGGAGGCTCAGAAAGCCAAGGTCATCCTCAGCTACACAGGGGGTTCAAGAACAGCCTAGATTATATGTGACTCCACCCCCAAACAAAAGCAAGCAAGAAATATCGGTGGCTGCTCTTCTGAGCTCTGTCAACTTGGATTCTCCAGTACCCGTGCCTCTCTCAGCTGGGGCGTGGCTGGTCCTCAGGTTACCTGGGCTTGAGGTCTCAGTGGAAGACCCTCACCTCACACACCCAGAGTAGGCCTCAGCCAATGAAGAAGACCTAGACATGCTCTCCCAACAAATGGCCGCTTCCCAATCTCCACCGCACCTAGCAAACATGTGATTGTTTGGCAAGTGCAGAAAGGCACAGGGATTCCCCTCTCTGGCAAAGATGCTCTGTGCCACAGCCACCCACAAGTCCTGGGCGGAGAAGCAAACAGTTCTAATCTGTATCCATCGTGGCTGCTAAGCCTGCTCATAATGAGTATTATCTGAGCGCTCACTGCACAAGGCATCTCTGCCGTCCGGTGATTTAAACGAACTCGGTTAAGCTCAAACAAACAAAAACCTATAAAGAGGGATTTCACTAATTCACTCTAATGACCAGGAGACCAATCCAAATTTGCTACATTATCAAAGGGTTGAGAAAAATAATTTAAAAATGAAGGAGCTGGGAGACATAAGTTCGTTTTGTTGAACAGTCAAAATTCTTACCCAGCGAGTTGCAATGTAATCAGTGTCAGGAGGACTAGGCTGAGGTCTCGGGTGGCCATCAGCCCTAGGAACCCAGGAGAGGGGTTCCTAGTTCTACTGGTTACCCAAGCTCTGCTCTCTCCGTCTGTTGAAGAAAATGAGTATGGGAAAGATCTGGGGGTCTGCCCTTGTGAGTGTCCGCAAAGCTTGACCCTCAGGCTAGCAGTAGCGTGCACAAGAATGGGCAAGCACAGGCTCGAGCTTAGTTGATGGAGTGCTTGCCTCGCAGGAATGAAACCACGGCTTCTATTTCCAGCGCTCAGTGGTTAAGACAACTGTCTGCTCTTCCAGAGGACCCGGGTTCAATTCCCAGCACTGACATGGCAGCTTACAACTAACTGTAACTACAAGATTTGACACCCTCATGCAGGCAAAACACCCATGCATATAAAAAAGAGAAGTTTGGAGAGAGAGAGAGAGAGAGAGAGAGAGAGAGAGAGAGAGAGAGAGAGAGAGAGAAAGAGAGAGACTGAGAGAGAGACTGAGTAAGAGGGAGACTGAGAAAAAGGGAGAGAGAGGAAGAAGAGGAAGAAGAAGAAGAAGAGAGAGGGAGGGAGGGAGGGAGAGACTGAGAAAGAGGGAGAGATGAAGAAAAGGAAGAAGAAGAAGAGAGAGAGAGAGGGAGGGAGGGAGGGAGGGAGCGAGAGAGAGGATAGAGAGGAGAGAGAGAAAGAAGAGGAAGAAAAAGAAGAAGAAGAAGAAGAAGAAGAAGAAGAAGAAGAAGAAGAAGAAGAAGAAGAAGAAGAAGAAGAAGAGAGAGAGAGAGAGAGAGAGAGAGAGAGAGAGAGAGAGAGAGAGAGAGAGAGAGAGAGAGAGAGGAGAGAGGAGAGAGAATATATGTGGAAACTCTTTTCCCAAGCAGGAATTCAGGGTGCACCCCTAGCTGTTCCCACAAACTTTCTGCATGGTTCCCAGTGGAGTGGACCAGGTGAATGGCCCTTCTGGCTTGCAGTTGGCAGCCAGCCTGGGACGCCCTGAGTGCTTTAACAAATAGTTCCAACCTGGACCTAAGTAGGAGGTGTCTGTCTTGCTCCTCCAGTCTGAGACATTTGGGCAGTTCTAGCTTCCTCAGCAAGGGGCTCTCCTTCCAGCCCTTTACCAATCAGTGGTCAGGCAGGGGCTATGCAGAGCTACGTGCACAGTGTGTCTGTGACTATTATCCAAATAGTCATCTGGGTTGTAAAGCTGAACTCTGGGGCCTTGGAAAGACATAGTAGAACCACAGGTAACAACTGTCATTTGAGGGGAACTATATGCTTGTCCACTGTGACCAGACAAGTGGAGAGAGTCTCTGTCAAGGCATGGGCAGGAGCTGGAAAAGCAGGAGGAGAAGGGAGACGGGGCATAGAACCTTCTCCAATGAGAGCAACTGCACCTACAACACCCTCACTGGTTCTCCCCTAGGCAGAAAGTCTGCAGGGGACATGGGACACTTTCTCTTCACCTCTTCTTGGCTTTTGCTGGTTCCTCTGCTCAGCATGGGCTACCCACCTAAAGATCTCATCAATGGCTTTGGGACATTGATTTCAAATGTAGGTCACCATACAATGCAGTGCTCAGGCAGGGCCCGCCACAGAGACGTGTCCAGTCTCAACTGTCAACAGTCTGTGGCCCAGAGAGCAATGCTCAAGTAACACTCTTTCTAGAATATTCTGATGAACATTCTATGATCAATACTAGATTTCGGCTGTGCCGTGACTCATTCTTCATGAACATTTATTGAGCACCTACTATATGCCAGGCACTGCATGGTAATACAGGCCTTCAGTCCTTTAATCCCAAGTGACTGGGAGGTAAGACCCCTGTGGAATGTAGCCCAGGGGTGGATATTTTTGTTAGGCCCAAGTAGTGATGTTGCCCTTTCTGAATAAATGTTAGATGACTTGTTAACATTTAAATATGTAGATATCTCTCTACAAAGCCTGGGCCCTTAGAGATGGCCTCCAGCCCTCTTGGAGAGAGCTAGGGACTTGTTTAGGAAGCAGGTGGCATGGGATTCTACACAGATGAGCTTGCAGAAAGTATGGGAAGTGGCCAATGTTTCTATTCATGGGCATGTCTACCCTACTGACAAGTAGGGTTTGAGGGTCTGCCTGTGAGAGGCTAGCCAGTTCCTTCTTCAAATTCCCACTAAACACTTGGGGACTTCACACAGGGCTGCAGGGGGGCAGTGTTCCTTCCCAGTCACCCTGGAGCTACAGCTATATCACGACCGAGCTGCCCGTGTCAGCAGCCGCTCAGTCACCACTAACCCTGGCACGCCCACACATCTGTATGTCTGTGGCCAGTTCACGTGGACACACAGGTGTCTGAAGGTGTTGCCTCTGCCTCAGAGGCTCCCCGCCACTTCAACGTGTACCTCACGATAACACACCCCCAACATGTGCTTTTTGTTGAGTCAACCTCTTTCTCTCATCTCTAACTCCTCCTGGACCTGTAGAGAAGGCATCACCTCAGAACTCCTTGAGAAGACTGTCCACGGACCCATCTGTGCAGGAGAAAGAACCACAAGTCACGTCAGGATCATCCTAACCTAGCTAACCTCTTCAGCTAGCTTTCCTGCGAGGCTGTAAAATACCCGTGACCAGGAGTCCCATAATCTCTCCGAGTCAGCAGAACCTCTGTATCTTAGCATTATTACATTTACTCTAGAGAATTCTCTGCCTTAGGGCGCTGTCAGGGGGCACCTGTGAGGCTTTTAAATGTCATCCCCACTAGATACCAATGATAATCTCTCTCCCCTTTTCCAGTTGGGACAAACAAAATGTCTCCAGATATTTCAGGAGGTGGGACAGCATCATCCCCACCAGAAGATCTTCAAGCTGGCACGTGACCTGCACACGGATAATAATGAGGTGCCTTCTAGGTGGTCGATCGGTGGGGGGATAGGAGGGGAAGGAGATTGTTGTAGCATGTGGACAAACCAAGATATAAATACATGGTACTGAGCAGGGGATAGGGGCGAAGGGAAGGAGAGAGGAAGGGAGGGAGGGAGGGAGGGAGAAAGAGAGGGAGGGAAGGAAGGAGACAAACAAACAAATAAACAAAAAAACAAAGCCAAACCTCAAACAAACTGGGAAAACAAAAAGAGCCAGCGAAGGCCGTAAGATCTTTGCAATGGCTTTTTTAAGGGAGAGCACTGGGCTCCAGTCTCAAATGACTCTTCATGGACACCGCGAGTTTTTGAGAGTAAAGGGCATTTGTCATAGATTTATAACAGGATCAGAATGACACGGTTGGGGTCCTTACACAGACCCGGCTTTCCTTTCTCAACACAATCTGTCTTCAGATGCCAGTGTGGTCTATTTTGACTATTTATTCCTGACTGTGCAGGACCTATTTTTCTGCCAGCTGACCCTCCCTGAACAGACCTCATTTTAGCTCCAGACGCTCTGCAAGAATTTATTTAAAGCAAAAAAAAAAAAAAATGATTTGGGGGGGGGGAACCGCGAAGTGTAGGATGAATTTCTTCTTGGAGACATGATGTTCTCTTGACACATTTTGCGGGGCCGTCTGAGGTCAGGCAAGAGACACCGCCCTTTCACTGAAGGAAGCTGAGAAGGTGAGTAGAGGGTTTCACCACACCGGACACCACCAGCATCACGAGCTGTGTTATACAATGTTCTTCCTTCCAGTGCTGGAGGATAAAGGCTTCATTTCAGACCCCACAATTATCCTCTCAGGAAAAATAGCCCCAATCACATTTCGGAAAATAGATTCAATCAAATGTTCTTTCTGCTGACGTTTCCACAGAATGTACTCATCAAGGCCAAGTTCACTCAGCAGGGCCAACTTTGAGCGTTTGTACCGGCTGACCCGCCCCCACTTGTTTGTGGATGGATTTGTAGCTCTGAGGTAGCTGATCCCCCAGGCTTCTCACAGAACCGTCTAGAGTTTGAGGGAGTAGGTTAAAAAGAGATAGGTTGATTTCTCTCCCATGGGTCCCTAGTCCCTGCTCTTCAGCAAAGCAGACACAGGTCCCAGGATCTAGCCATGGCCAGCACCCATTGAAAACGCAATTAAGCAGATTCCCAAAGCACCTGCCCCCGATATGATTACAGGTTTGAGCTGCCCACCGCCCAGGCAAGAATAAGGTTTCTTCCAAACATGAGAGGCAGCATGAGTCAGAACTGGCCTCCTCGGGGGTCTGTGCAAAGCAGAGGCAGAGGAGACCTACCAGGAAAGGCTCCACCTCCGGTGTGTCTTGGTTGGTCCTTTAAGGAACCAATAGTTCCTCTTAAGGATGCTCTGCCCCAGATGTGCGCTCACTGAGCCCTAGAGTAACCTTCTCTGACTTCCAGCCTCAAGGGTTTCAGAACCGTGCTCTGGAGGTAGGTTTTCTCTCCGGTAACCCACCTTCCTGCTGCACATTCCCAAGTGGCATATGTGACTGTCATATGTGACTGTCATATGCCTGTGCGTCCTTAGATGTCGCGACCCTGTTTTCTGCTCCCACTTTTAAATATTTGTGGGAGATGAGGTGCTAATGAGCCAGGGCTCTACCCTTTGACCTGCCTCCTCATGAAATGCTGCTCTGATCTTCTCGGGATTCCAGGGGGAAGCATCCACCCCCCTCTGCAGGCTGTGCTGGGGTGGGGGCGGGGTTCTTCTGTATCTCAACCCAGCAGCTCCTGTCCTGTGCCCTCCTATTGGGCTGCAGAAAGCAGCCTATGGAGACCCATCAGATAACCTCCACTCGCTGACTTTCGATACTGATATTCCTTCTTCACAGTTGGTAGCTTCCAAAGCAGACTTCCTTTCAAAATAAACATTTTCCAGGTTGAATCAACAAGACCACCTTCCCGGCATGAAGCTCTTGAAATGGACAAGAAAGATGATGCAGGGGTGGGGTGCTGAGGTGTGGGGAGTTGACCTCTTTCCTCCTGCCCAGAGCTAAGCACTACTGAGCTCTTTCCTGGTCTCCCCTCTATGCAATGACCCTCGGTTGTGACCCTTAAGTAAACACTGCTATCCTGTCCCTATGATGTCATGCCTGCTTTCTTCACGTGGGCTTTTACACTTGACTCTTTTTCCTATGCCACCATGACAGCCAGAAAATGGGAGACAGGGTCCCACTAGGAAAGAAATTTGGGCTTCCTCTGCTTCTCCAATGAGAAAGGAATGTGCACACGTTGGCTGGGGGGAGGGGCAGCAGTTGAAACTGCTCTGCTGGCTGAGAGCTAGGAACACCTGGAGGCTGATGGGAGCATCTGGAGTCTCACCCAGCCTTTCTGGCAGTGCTGTCCCAGGGGGCTCACCTCCAGGGACCAGAGTCAGGGAGAGGGGGAAGAAGCCACAAGCCGCGACTTGAGATTGGCTCTTTTCAGTCTGAGTTTATGCCAGTGTGCACAAGACAGAAGAGGAGAAACAGGGAGCGTTTGTGGCATCTGCTGGGACAGATCTGATGATACCAGGCCCCATGCATTCCCACACTGTGGGAGGTTTGTAGGTTAGGAGCAGGCCCTGGGGCCTGCAGACTGCACAGGCTCCCTGTCTGGATGACCCAAGTATTTACCAAACCGCAAGGGCAGTTACCCAACAGCTCCTGCAAGAGCTTGGGTTTGCGAGCTTGGGTTCTAAAGTGATGTTCGCTCTCACTTTTAATCTTTAAAAGTGTAACACGTTTGGGTGTTATTCTTGCTTGGTTTGTTCTGAGGCAAGGTCTTTCAATCTCCTGGAATTTGCCAAGCATGTGAGACTGGCTGACCATCCTATCCATCTGTCTGTCTCTGTATCCCCAGAGCTGTGCTGGCTTCTCTTTCATGTGGCTTCTGGGGATCAATATTGGGTCCTTAAAACAACTTACTCACTGAGCTATTTTCCCAGCACCTTAATTTTATTTATTTATTTATTTATTTATTTATTTATTTATTTATTTATTTATTATATGTAAGTAAGTACACTGCAGCTGTCTTCAGACACTCCAGAAGAGGGCATCAGATCGCATTACAGATGGTTGTGAGCCACCATGTAGTTTCTGGGATTTGAACTCAGGACCTTTGGAAGAGCAGTCAGTGCTCTTAACCGCTGAACCATCTCTCCAGGGCCCCAGCACCATAATCTTACTTGATCTTTTATACTTTTTTATCACACACACACACACACACACACACACACACACACACACACACACACACACACTTATGTGCATGCGTGTGACAGATGTGGGCTTGCCACAGTGTGTATGTAGCAGCCATAGACAACTTGCAAGAGGAGGCTCTCTGTTTCTCCCACGTGGGTCGGAGGGACTGAACACAGGTCATCAGTCTCGGCAGCAAGCCCCTTTATTGGCTGAGCCATCTTGGCAGACCTCTTACCAGAGGCTCCATGAAACTCCGCTGCCTCTCCCTAAGCTAAAAACAGAACCAGACTGCGCCATCTCTAGCATGGCCTCCAACCTAGGGAGTAGGCAAAGCTTCTGAACCCAAGGCGAATGACTCCAGCATCTCCATGCAGGGATGAGGAGCAGACGGTGCGGGAACGGGAACGTATCCCTGCTGCACGGTGGTCTGGTACGAAGGAGGCGCGCGGGTTTGCAGGCGGGTTTGCAGGCGGGTTTACATCTCTTTGCTTTCCTTTCACACCACATTGCAATTGGCTGCGGGCTGTTTTGACCATTATTTTTTCATGTAACAGGGAAAACTATGCCCCGGGGTCTGATTATTAAAATATGTTACTCTTCTATATTAAACAGTGGAATGACTTTTCCAAGATTTAAAGTGAGCCAAAGCGAACACCTCTGACTTTCAGTGAAACATAACCCTCGACCACTTGGAATGAGAACCGCGGGCCGCTGCCCCAGGCTCTGAGGGGCAGAAGCTTGTGGAACATGTGCCAGGGGGACCTGGCCTCAGGCGTTCCCAGTTCACACCTTGCTTGTCCCTTGGCTTCTGTCTCTAGCCTATGGGGACAGGAGGATAGAATTTGGATCTCTGAGAAAGGAAACCACCTGCCCGTAAGCCTTGTCCGCCATGATGGATAGCTAACACAGACTAAATATATGGAAGCCATACTAAGCCTGTACCTCCTTAAACTGTTTCTGCAACTCTTTCACAGCAGCAACAAGAAAAGTGACATGAGGTGGGGGGAGGGGACAGTGGGAACCCAGTGTAGCAACCAAGTATTACAATTTTCTTCTTGAATGCCTGTCCTCTGCAAATGGCTACAACCGGGAACTGGAGGGTGTACTACCGTGTACTCTTGTCCCTGGTTCCTGGCACATGTGTACACATGGGGTGGCTGGGTATGGAGGCAGCCTTCAGTGGAAAGATGGGATCCCAGCTTGATTCTCCCATGGCACCAGAAGGGAGGCCTTGCCTGCTTGCTGTGGAGCTGCTGGGCTCAGAGCAAACCCCGGTAGGCCCAGGCGCCTGAAACCTGGCAAGGCAGACAAAGCGGCTCATTAGGCCATAATTTTATTAAGCAACACTTCACAGGGTAAATAATTTGAAGCTTTTAAATCTGAAATAGAAGGGATGTTTTCAAACTTGGTTAGCGCAACAGATTGGGTTTTTAAAAAACATTGCTGATGCAGGGCCAACCCAGTGAGGGCATTCCTCAAACAACCTTCCACGGACTTCTAGACTGTAGTCTATGCTCATCGGCTCCCATTGGCACCAGATGGAGGGGAGCAGAAAGGAGAGCAATGTTACAGAGAGGGGTCTCCAGCTGGGGCTGTATGCCTCCAGTTCTCAGAGCTCACAGGGAAGCAGAAGCAAAGGATTCTGGGAGTCAGCAACATGCAAGGCTGATGCATAGTGTTGGACCTACTATGGGAAGCACTTGGTAGCTTCAGGAAGGAGACCTTCTGCTCCCATTCCTGGATGGTGTAAAGGGATCAAAAGCACAGATGTGTCACAGTGTTCAGTGGGCATCGGGACTCTCTGCATTCTGCGTTACCCACAAAATGAGGACAGAACAGCAGGGAGACCTGAAAATTACAGGCTGGGTATCTGAGGGCTGGGCCACTCGGTCTTGTGCCTGAGCCATCAAAGCCCCTCTCTGCTCTGCTCACAGATGGCCTCTTTTCCCCAGGGCATTTGGACCACTGCAAATAGACTATGGTCACAGTCCCCCAATGTCCCCTACAGAGACAATTTCCAGATACCCAGCTTCGAGGAGACGTTTGGCTACTAAAAGTGTTGACACTCAACATTAATCTTTAATGTCGCCCAAAACCATTAAGCTGCTGTGTATGATGCCTCCCATCTTTATGGCTGGCCATTTCACTCTCAGCTTTCTGGAGAGTGGCTGGGGACTGTCCCCAGAGAGAGTTCCTAGTTGTCTTGTGCTTCAAGATTTGAAAGGGAGGTCCCTTCTTCTTGCCTCATCTTCTGCTGTTGGACCTTCTGGGGATTAAGTGTCCCAAGTAGAGCACCAGTCTCTGGGGCCTTGGAACTGGGGGTGATGTTGATGTTGCTGCCCAGGCAAGGGGAGACTCATAAAGGGCATCTGGCCAGAGAGGGCTTGAAAAGTGTCTTGGGAGACCAAAGGCATATCATAGTGGCTCCAGCCCAGAGTCTGTGGCGAGCACTAGCGCGGGATGATGCCAGAAGGCTAAACCAAAGAGGATCTAGGGAGTTATCAGGACCCACCTAAGAATCCCAGATGTGACCTGGCTCCACAGGAGATGGGCTGTGAGGGAAGAATGCAGAGTGGCTGGGAAGTAGAGACTGCAAATGATGCACTACAAGAGGCAGGGGCACCTGTGGGAGGATGCTGCCCGCCAGCCATGGAAATCACCTTTTTATGTATGTAGGTGTGTGCATGTGTGTGTGCTGGAGAGACAGACAAAGAGACAGAGACAGAGATATCGCAACACATGCATACCTAAAAGGTGATTTTAAAGAGCATTGTGTATGAATGCTTTATTATATAGAATTCTCTCTCTCTCTCTCTCTCTCTCTCTCTCTCTCTGTATGTGTGTGTGTGTGTGTGTGTAAGTATACATGCCTCTCACTAGCCCAGAGCTTATCAGTTAATCTAGGCTGGCTGGTCAGCAAAGCCATAGGGATCCTCCTGCCTTCTCCCCTGTGTTGTGGTATCTTTAGAGGTCACATATCAGATATCCTCCACATCAGATATTTACATTATAATTCATAACAGTAACAAACTTATCGTTGTAAAGTAGCAGGGAAAATGATTTTATGGTTGGGGGTTGCCAGGACATGAGGAACTGCATTAAAGGGTCACAGCATTAGGAAGGTTGAGACCCACCTCTCTACACAAGTTTGATTTCAAATAAAAGCAAGTATTCAGTGCCTTCAAACTCATTTTGACTGGTATCATTCAAGAATTCTCCTGTGAACCCACTGGTGTCCACCATCCTGTCCCAGAAGGCTTAGCTAGCACCTGCTGAGGGAGATGGTGGGAGAGAGGAGAAAAATGCAAATTAGGGAAAGGCCCCAGAAGCTTCCCCCCCCCCCAGCAGTAGGGATGCTCACATGAGCTGTGTCTCGCCCTGCTCTATTTTAACTTGACAGTTTGGTGATCACACTCGGGTTTGACAGGGAACTGTGAAAATGTTCATTTTGTCTTCTTCAGACTTCTCAATCCAATCAAAATACTGTTTATTAAAATCCGTGGAGCTTAGCAGAAGTTGCAGTGTGGCCTTAAAAAAAAAACAAAGCTGACTCCAAATCTCTCTCTCCCATACTGTCTCTGAAGTTGGATCCTCAACACCAGGTACGTGGGCTGGAGAGATGGCTCGGTGGGTAAAACCCCTGATCTGAATCTGAACCCCTGTGAGGCTCATGGCACGCCTGTAGCCCCAGCACTCCGATGGGGAGATGGAAGGTGGAGGAATCCCTGGAAGATTGCAGGCAAAGACCATGTGTGAAACAAAGTGGAAGGGAGGCCAACACCCGAGGCTGTCCTCTGAACTCTACACCTGTACTATGGTACATGTGCCCACATGTGTGTAAGTGAACTCAAACACACACACACACACACACACACACACACACACACACACACACACACACGCACTACCCCATACATACATGCAGACACACAAAAGCCAGACAAGGCTGACAAGGCTGCCCATGTCTGTTAATCCTCTCACCAGGTAGGGGCTGTGAATGGGCTCCTTGGGGCTTGCTGATCTGGCCAAATTGCTGAGTTCCAGGTTCAGTGAGAGCTACTGTATCAATTGTCAAAAAATACGGTGGGAAAGCAATCTAGCACACACGTGCCCATACACACACAGACACACACCCACACCCACAGACACAGACACACACACACACACACACACACACAGCATAGAACTTTGGGCACACACACCTATGAGCTGCACTTTATACTCCAGCTTCTTGTCTGTAGAGGAGAGCGACAGCCTGGCAGTTTCCCCTCCCCGGGAGGAATCCAGCCTGCGCCAGCTCCGAGGATGTGGGCTCCAGCGTTCTCACACTGTCTCGGGTACACAGGCTGAGGTGACAAGCTGTGATGTGTACCACCTGGAGCCTCATATCGTCATGTCACCAGCGAGCCGTGCCGTGCCAGCTGGAAGCTTTGGAATGAGCCTCCCTAGGTGGAAGAGCTGCGCTGTAGGAGGGAATGAGACCCAGAGGAGGGGCAGCCAGGGAAAGAGGGAAAGAGAGATGGAAGGGCAGAGGGAGGGGGGAGGGAGGAGGGAGGGAGGAGGGGAAGGAGGAGGGACTGACACCAAGACTGATTGCAGGCTGCAGGGCCCCAGAGCCACCTGTAGGAGCTTTCTATAGCTGATCCCCCAGGGGCAGACACATGGGTCCCTTCTAGAAGTTTTCAACCTGAGCTGGAGAGATGGCTCAATGGGTCAAGGGGTTGCTGGTTAAGTGTGAGGACCCAAGATCAGATTCCCCAGGACCCATATAAGAAGCCACATGTGGCAGTGTAGAGCTGTAAGCTTAGTGCTCGTAGGGGCAGAGGCAGGAGGACCCCAGGGACAGCCAGCCTAGCCAAAGTGATGAGTTCCAGATTCAGTGCGAGACCCTGACTCAAAAACAGGGTGGAAAGTGGTAGGTACAGACACCGGTATGACCCTCTGGTCTCCACATACAAATAAACAGGCAAGTATGTCTACACACATGTGCAGCACTTACATATTCATGCAACACATGCATACATATACATGCACACATACACATAAACATACACACATACATACACACATATATACACACATACATATATACTTACACACATACACACATACATGCATACATACACAATACATACATGCACACATACACACATATATACACACATACATATATACTTACACACATACACATATACACACATACATACATACATACATACACACATACATACATGCACACATACATATATACACACATACATATATACTTACACACATACACACATACATACATACATACATACACACATACTCACATATATACATACCCACATATGCACATACCCATATATACACATATATATACACATAAACACACACATATACACACACATACATACACACAGTGGGTTATACAGATACATGTAACTGCAAGGTCTATGCTAACTCTCATCGTCTGATACTTGTTTCTAGTCACCTGCCTCTGGCTTCCTGATGCTAAGAAGGATGAGCTGCTCCACCCTTTGAGTCTCCAGACAGGGCACAGCTCCTGGTAGCTGCCACTGATGAGCTTGGGTTGGTTCTGACTGGATGATGGGGCCATCTCTGAACTAATAGCAGAAGTCAACAGAAATGATGATACTGTTTAGACTAAGCATCGTGTGTGAAGAGGGATGCTGGCCAGGTAGGAGGATGTGACATGAACTTCATATTCTAAGGAAATGAAAGACAGACTGTGGGCTATTTTCAGAAAAGCAATGGATTTGTGTGGTGTTCAGATTTCATAACCACCCAAGATGTGATGGCATGTGATTAGGTTAAAAACAACCCCCAATGACTATCACTATGTCTGTCCATACAGATAGTAAACTTAATCCAGTCTTTGCAACAACCTTTCAAGACAATGTGTAGCATTACCGTCTAGTCTAGAAAACAAAGTTTCAGAGAGGTTAAGTGTCTTTCTTAGGCCACATAGCTGGAAAACATGCACACACACACACACACACACACACACATACACACATATGCACACACACATACACACAACTGATCACACCCTAAGTGACCCAGAAGAAGAGAGAAGTGGTGAGTTTTCCAAGAAAGCAGCTGCCACATTAACAAAGCATCTTTTAGAATGTCAGATTGGGCTGGCAAGATGGTGTCAGTGGGTGGAGAGGCTTGCCACCAAGTCTGATGACCTGAGTTCAATTTCCAGGACCCATATAATGGAAAGTTCCAAATCCTGAAGTTATCTCGGGAGCACCACACATGTTCTATGGCATGTACGTGTGCACACACATACAAAAGAAAAAAATGCAAACCAGGATCTTTTAAAAAGGATGTCAGACAAGTAACTAGATGCCTCAAGTCTTTCCCAGGGACCGCTCTTACCCACGGCGTCATCCATGGCCTGTTTAGGAACTAATGGCTGAGGTAAAACAATGCTTCTGGGTTTGTCACGGGTTAACAGCAGACACACGACATGTTGGTGGCGGGCCTGCAGCTGACATGGGTGAGTTTCTGCTACACATTCCTGGTCTCCAAGTGGGGACCACGGGACCGCCCTCACAGGGCGGCTGCTGAGAGGGGAGGGGAGCAGGCAGGTTTGTGAAAACAGACCGAGGAACAGGCCCAGCATTCTCCACGCGAATTTCATTTACATGTGCATCTGAGGGAGCCATTAAACCGCATGAAACGCCCTCGTTTTACTTGGGACAATAAATGAAAAATCTTTTGACATCTGAGGCATTTCGCGTCTCTGGGCTTCGAGAGAACGGCTCCATTGAGCTTGAAAGGGGTCTGCAGCATAATTCACGCTGCCTGTTATGAAAGCGTTTCTCTCTCACGTCGGGCTTTATCTAAATTTTTAAACAAGGCCTAATTTACAGGGCCCAAACGACTTGGCAACTTTCCCACAGTCTCATTGAAAAAAGTCCTGGCTGCCTATAGGCCATGGGGACCTTGAAAGGCCGCTTTGTTTCGGGTGCCAACTTGAACCAAAATTACTCTGGCAACCAAAGGTCGTCTTTTCAAACAAATCTTAAGAATCTGCACGCACACATGGTCCGCAGAGCTGCCGCGAACCCGGACACCACCGACGAAGATGGTAGCCCAGGTGTAAAGGTTCAGACGCTGTGGCAGAGGGTTGGGGGGGCGGGGGGCTCCATCTCACTGGGACAAAACAGCCCAGAGCCTCCTGGTACCAGCTTTGCCTTAGCTCCTCAGCACTTATATATGAGCCAGGCATGATGCTATTCACCTGCATCCCAGCTCTGGAGGGGCAGGGGCATGCAATCCTGGTGGGGATCCAGTGGCCAGGCTGTGTAGCTCAACTGGTGAGCTCCTGGTGTGAGTAAGACTGTTCCCAAAAAATAAGGTGGAAGGGATTGAGGAAGATGCTTGACATCAAACTCTGGTGTATACACACACACACACACACACACACACACACACACACACACAGCAAAGGAGGGAAAGAAGGAAGGTAGGAGGGAGGGGGGAGAAAGAGAGGAGGGAGAGGGGAGGAGGAGGGGGAGGGGGAGGAAGAAGAGGGGAAGGGGAAAGGGGAAGGGGAAGGAGAGGGAGGGGATAGAGAGAGGGGAAGGGGAGGGAGAGGGATAACGTTCCAATTGTAATTAAAAAATAGAAACAGCTCATGTCATGAGCGGAACACAAGTCATTTAAAAGCAAGGAACCCACAAAAAAAGGAAACCCACTTAGAGAAATCTCCTTCAAAAAGAAAGCCCCCAAAGAGGCTTCGCTTATTTTAGAAGCAAAAAAGAAAAAAAAAAATTGGCTACATCCCTAGTTCCACCTTCTTACCCAGTGGCTTCTCTGACTTGCCCTGTCCTTTATCGTGACACCCTTTCCCTCCCCTCTTATGAAGCTACAGCTCCACGGACCTCTCCCCAACACACAAGAAGGCTGCGGCTGCACGGGCCTTGCACACACTCTCCCTCCTGTCTTGATGTTTGTCATAGATTTGGGCACAGGCTCTCCTCTGTCTCTGACCTGGCTCAGAGTGAGCCCCAGGCCCCATCTCTGTCCCCCTTCCTTGCCTGTTTGCCTCAGCTTCTCAGATGTTCTGGAGATGCACCTGCTTCCTGTATCTCTCCCTGGCTTTCTTGTCCCTGTTTTATCCCCACTGTCTCCAACAGCACCTGCAACTCAGCCGATGCTCAGGGAAGAGTCACCAGGAGTCCCAGGGAATGCGCCCAGAGTGCGTGGTTGGCGCACGGTCTCCGGTGGAGCCCTGAAGCTTGCAGAAAAGGCCTTTAGGCATCTATGGGTTTCTCTCCCTCCCCTTCCCTTCCCCTCCCCTCCCTCCCCCTCTCCTTTTCCCCTCCCCCTCCTCTCCCTTCCCTCCCCCTCCTCTCCCTCCTCCCCCTCTCCCCTCTCCCTCTCTGTCTCCATTTCCCTCTCCCTTTCCCTCTGCCTCTCCATCTCCCCCCTTCCCCTCTGCCTCCCTCTCCCCTCCCTTTCCTTCCCCTCTTCTCCCTCCCCCTCTCCTCTCCCCCTCCCCTTCCCCCTCTTCTCCCTCTCTCCTCTCCCTCCTCCCCTCTCCCCCTCTCCCTCTCCCTCTCTGTCTCCATTTCCTTCTCCCTCTCTCTCTGCCTCTCCATCTCCCCCTCCTTCCTTCCCCCATCTCTTGTGTGTGTGCGCACAAGCAGCCTGTACATAGTGAGTGTGTGTGTGTGTGTGTGTGTGTTTAAGAGGAGGGAACAGGATTGTTGAAAACCTGAAAAGCTTTGAGAACTTAGAAGAGTTGGAGTCTAATTGTGGAGGCCGAGGAGATGGCTCAGTAGACGGCATTCTTGCTGTGCAAGCACCTGGGCCTGAGTCTGAGGACCATGGCCCAGGTGTGGCAGGGAGCATTAGGAATACCAGCGCTGGGGAGGCAGAGGGAGGCAGAGGGAGGCAGAGGGAGGCAGAGGGAGGCAGAGGGAGGCAGAGCCAGGCAGAGGGAGGCAGAGGGAGGCAGAGCCAGCGCTGGGGAGGCAGAGGGAGGCAGAGCCAGGCAGAGCCAGGCAGAGCCAGGCAGAGCCAGGCAGAGGCATGAGACTCATCATGCACAACCAGTCTAACCTACTTGGCAAATTCTAGATCCCAATGAGAGACTCAGCCTCAAGTAAAACACCATAGATGTCATCTGGTGAATGACCGGTGGCCTCCTCAGGCATACTGACACATGCGCACACACGAACACAGACTATCAGTGGCTGGACCATGGCTGTAGGATGCTAAAGATGGCTACTGGAGAGAGAGGCGAGTGCAGGACAGGCACCCAAAGACAGGAGCTGGGGCTGGACCAAGGGGAGGGGGTTTCCATCAGAAGGGACCAACAGGAGGACCATGCAGAGAAACTCGTGTGTATGTGTGCGGTGTGTGTGTGTGTGTGTGTGTGTGTGTGTGTGTGTGGTGACTGAAGGCTGAAGGTATCACTGATGGTGCTTCCTGTCACCCAGCCTGTTGGTAGGGCTGCTGAGATCAAAACTGGATCCAAACTCCTGTCTTGGCGATCCTGAAGTCCCTGAGCAGGCTACGCGCCCTTGAGCTATCTGGACCTCTATTTCCCCATGTGCCGCATAGGTGTGCTATATATCACCAGAGGCTGCCACAAGCTATCAGGCCACTCAGCCCAAAAGGAAGTGACACCCCACCCCCAGTGCCAGCTGAGGGCTTCAGGCCTGCCTTTGCACCCTCTCTTAGCACTTAGCGGAGGCATCTGGGTAAACTTCAGGGGTGGTGACATGTGTGTGACAACCTGGGTCATTGAATCACTTACTATCTTTCCCCCTCCCTTTTCTCTGTCCTGGTCCCCTACAATGCTGGATCAAGCCTTTCCAGGATTAGGGCCCTCTTCTTCCTTCTTCATGGGAATCATTTGATATGCTAATTGTATCTTCAGTGTTCAGAGCTTCAGGGCTAATTAATACCCACTTATCAATGATTGCATTCCATGTGTATTCTTTTGTGATTGTGTTACCTTGCTTAGGATGATATTTTCCAGTTCCATTCATTTGCCTAAAAAGTTCATGAATTCATTTAATTGCCGAATAGTACTCCATTGTGTATATATACCATATTTTCTCTATCCATTCCTCCATTGAGGAATACCTGGGTTCTTTCCAGCTTCTGGCTATTATAAATAAGGCTGCTATGAATATAGTGGAGCATGTGTCCTTATTGCATGCTGGGGAATCCTCTGGGTATATGCCCAGGAGAAGGTACAGCAGGGTCCTCCGGAAGTGTCATGTCCAGTTTTCTGAGGAACCACCGACTGATTTCCATAGTGGTTGTACCATCTTACAATCCCACCAGCAGTGAAGGAGTGTTCCTCTTTCTCCACATCCTCGCCAACACCTGCTGTCTCCTGAGTTTTTAACCTTAGCCATTCTGACTGGTGTGAGGTGAAATCTCAGGGTTGTTTTGATCTGCATTTCCCTAATGGCTAATGATGTTGGGCATTTCTTTAGGTGCTTCTCGGCCATCTGAATTTCTTCAGGTGAAAATTCTTCAGGTGAAATTCTTCTGAATTTCATCAGGTGAAAATTCTTTGTTTAGGTCTGTACCCCATTTTTTAATAGGGTTATTTTGTTCTCTGGGGTCTAACTTCTTTAGTTCTTTGTATATATTGGATATTGGGACATATGGGGGGGACTGGGAAAGGGGAAGGATTTCAGAATGTAAACAAAGAATATAGAAAATAAATAAAAAAAATTAAAAAAAAAGAATCACTTAATATATGCAGGCAGCTAGAGAGGCACAGCACAGAAGGAACTACCTCTCCGGACATCCTCAGCACCCTCAGTGGGGCCAGGTTCCTGAGCTCAGCCCAAAGGAAGGGGCAACACAGGAATGCCCCTGTGCCTGACTCACTCCACCCACTCAAGCCTACAGTCTGAACATCTGGGTCTAGACGGACTTGACCCACCCAATGTCTCTCAGAATCCCTTGGGTAGCTAAAACAGAAGCACAAGACAATTATCAGGACTGAATAGGGGTGGTGCCCCGCAGAGCACACAGTAGGGGCTCATCAAGATTCCTGGGCCACACTCCCCAATGCCATTATTCTCAGGGCAGCCAGGACATCTAATTACTGAGAGAGGGTCTGACCCTGGGAAGAATCACACGGTGGGCATACCTCGCAGACCCCCGCCCTCTGTCACTTCTACTAATTGCCTGCCAATGTGAAAGACTTTTAAAAAGGATGGGCGATAATTGAAATTTCACATAATTACATCTGAAAGTAACGCTTTCAGCTTTCCCCCAACTTCAGTCAAAACTCTGTCTTGTCAAAATAGTCTCAGAGTCCCACCTTCCCTTAAACAGAGTCGGCTGAACTATATCACTAAGCATTTTTTTTAGCTTCTAAAATAAGCGAAGCCTCTTTGGGGGCTTTCGTTTTGAAGGGGGATTTCTCTAAGTGGGTTTTCTTTTTGTGGGTTCCTTGCTTTTAAATGACTTGTGTTCCACTTGTGAGATGCACTGTTTCTGCCTCTATTTTAATTACAATCGGATCGTTATCCCTGGATGGCTCCAAAATACGTGGGGCTACCTAGCCCATCACATCCCACTCTGAAGATTACCTCTGAACAGTGATTGAATCTGGCATCTGCTGCAGGCTGGGGAAGGAGGGGCGAGGGCCCCAGAGAGGCCTCCCGATCAGTTGCCTGATACCGCTTGCTGCTAACACCTTCCACGCTTAGCACCTGGGGTGGGACACTGCCCGGGTGACACAGGCTGGGCACCCGCAGTTCTCTCTGGTAAGGCTCCTGGCATAGACCAGCAATTACCTGTGAGATTTCACTGGAAAAGCCAGACATCACCTCATTGAGAAGTCAAGAGTTCCTGTTTGTTCAGGTGAGGTTTTGGAGTAACGTCTGGGGAGGGATCGGGTGGGGCTTGAGGGAAGGGAAAGAGGTTTGGGGCTTTGGAGTTTCTAACCCATGCAATAATGATGTCTCTGGGAATTGCTACTCATAGTGGTATTTATCCCCAGAAAAGCCGAAAGCCAAGCCCTGAAGTCCTGATGTGGCAGACGCTGCAGATAGGGGCTGCTGAGCCAGGCCTCACCCCCAAAAAGAATCAACTTTGTTTCACAAATGAACGAAGTCTCTTTACTGAGTTCTGCTGTCATAGGCCAGCTGTTCTGGTCGTGTAAGGTCCCTGGAGGCCTCGTAGTGCCTTCACAACTTTGAAATAAAAATGTATAGAGACTAGTAGGGCTGGAGAGATAGCTTAGTGGTTCAAGTGTTTGCCATGTAAGCAGAAGGACCCAGGTTCTAGCCGCAGCACCCGTGTAAATAAAGCCAGGCATGGCAGTGTGTACTTTCCAGCGATGCGGAGACCATTGGTCTGTGGGCTAGCCCAGTCTAATTGGTCAGCTCCAGGCCAGAGAGAGATCCTGTCTCAGAAACCGAGGTGAACGACTACTGAGGAATGATGGCAAAGATAAGCCTCTGTCTTTTACAAGTGTACGCACACAGAGCATGCATGCTCTCTCTCTCTCTCTCTCTCTCTCTCTCTCTCTCTCACACACACACACACACACATACAGCATGCACACATGTACTCTCTCACACACATACACAAAGAGCATGCACACACTTACTCTTTCACATACACATATATACACACACACTCACAGAGAGAAACAGAGGCAGAGACAGACACAGAGAAAAGGTTTACGGCACACTCTCCCACACAGAGAGAGAGACAAGAAACATACAAAGCATGCACACATGATCTCACACACACACACACACACACACACACACACACACGAGAGAGAGAGAGAGAGAGAGAGAGAGAGAGAGAGAGAACAAAAGGAGAAATTCTACTGTGAGCCGTGTCTTGGCTTCAGCTCACTTACCTTAGGTTAATTACATCTCTGAGGCCGGGAAGCGGCCACTGCGTCATGGAAGCACACACTAACATCTCAATACTCACACGCGGCAGCAATGTCTAACTAACCATGAGGTTCTCAGGACCCACCCCTACCGCAGAGCTTCGTGTAACTATAGGTAGGCACACCCAAATCTCATTTTGGGAAGGCTTAAAGGTGAGGCAGAGATCCCTAAAGGAGTAATATTTCATAAGGCTCAAGGGTGCCTTATTTCAGTCAACAGAATCCCATGTTTCACTATCTGCCATGTCTACGCCCACCCCTACCGGACCGATGTGAAGCAAACCCAGTCGAAACCTATCGATATAGTCCACTCTTTCCAAGATGGAGTTCCAACGGGCTGCCTCGGGGACTTCTGACTGCTGTCATTTATTAAAGGCCTGTTGTGTTTCAAACGTCAGAGGCACAGCTGACTTCCAGACACGGGGTAAAGGAGAAGATAAATCGATACATTTTTCTTTCAAAATTGCCCCTTCAATGCCTGCCTGGGGAGGAAGGGAAAGGCTTTCTCAATGGCTGATGGTGTGTCTGTGCTGGACAAGACTGGCTGGGAGGGCTCTGCTCCTGGGGTGGCATCCTTAAAATGACCGGACGAGAAGTGGGTTTTGCATCTTCCTGTGCATGCGGTTTCCTTGGCTTCTGTCTGGGTCCCCAAGGCAACCCCTCGGCTAAGGTACAAATTCTTTGGGATGTCAGGAAGGGAAGGCCCACTCTGTGGCTGTTTCAGGGGAGAATGTTAGACAGTGATAGGTATCCCAGCTGTGAGGATCCGAGCAAAGCCAGGGGGCCTCTGGGAGTCAGTGTGGGGCTGTTGGAAGACTTCCGTGAGCAGCGTCCACCCTTCCTCATAGAGACTCAAGGACAAACCAAAGTAGGAGTCTATCAAGTTCATCTTGGGGACCAGTGAGCTATTCATTAGGTCCACTTATAAAGAACGGATGAGGGGTTATGGGCAGGAGGGCAGGAGACCCCAAAGTAGCAGTACTAGAATGGGGGCACTCCCATAGCCACAGAGATGGAGAATCTTTTAATCAACCTCCTCTCTGCTCCTGTATAGCACCTCCTATCCATCCCTGCAGACTGCTAGCAATAGGGTACAATTGCATACAAATGGCTGCAAAGGGTAGTCAGGATCTCAGGTGAGTGTCCAACGACTCTCTCTATCTCCCCTTCCATGGGAAAAATGTCAACAGTCAATAAACCCAGTGATGACAGAGGGAGCCATGCAAGAGGAGTTTGGGGCAGTCCTGTTCTCGGGCTCCTTATAAGGACTTATAAGCCTGAAATCTTGCAAAGCAGTTTGGTTGAAGGCACAACAGACATGAATAGCACTCTTCCTCCGTGAGCGCCCGGATTCAGCAAACTCACTTTCTGCATTCAAAAGGCAAACACATCCACCCATGGGCTACAGGATCGGTTTCAAGCTGGGGGTGGGGAGTGGGGGAAATCTACCAATGGCATCCTGCAATACTTTGGAAGAGCTTTGGGATCGGCAAGCAGGAAGCCCCTCCCCTTTTCCCATCATCCTGTTACCCATTAGCTGTTTAGTGCCTGACAAATGACCAGGTTGTGGGGTTCTGTCCCTGCTTCCCAGTGGACCGGTACAGAGAGGACTCAGTCTGCAACTCCAGTAATTGTCTTCTTCCTCGGCCGCTCCTGTAACAGGTCAAACTCCAGGTCAATGTCCTCCTTGGAGTAGCTACCTGCTGTGGTCCCTCTTGTAGCCAGCGAGAGAGTTCCTATCCAGGGAAGGTGGCCCGATGCTCCATCCTACAGACTAGGCAGAGCAGGGAGAGAGGACCAGTGCCGGCGACCGGGACTTGATGATGACAGTTATGAGACCTGCATCAATGCTCCTGTGCGTCCGGAGCTCTCCTGGGCCATAACCTTCTGCAGCATTTCCTAGGAGCCTCACGGCTGACCCAGACTGAGGGTACAACTCTTTGTTTCCATTTCTCGGAGAATAAGCCGAGGTTGCAGGACTGGGGAGAAGGCTCAGTAGGAAGCGTTTGCCTTGTACTCAGGAAGGCCTGAGTTCAAATCCCCAGAAGCTGCGTGAAGAGCCAAGTGTGATGGCACCTGCTTGCAATGCCAGCTCTGCAGAGGTGGAGACAAGAGGCTCTGGAGAAGGATCTAACAAAGACACTTGGCATTGACCTCTAGTTATACACACATATATACATACACACACAGACACAAATACATACATACACATATATACCACATGCACAAACATGTACATACACATATACACCGCACACATCTATATAAACACATACATATATATCACACACACCACACACGCAAATATATCACGCACCATATGTATGCCACACACAAACACACACATAAGAACATCATGCATACATGCACACCACAAACACCACACATACCAACAAACAACAGATACACACAAATACCACACATACCAACATATACCACATATACATACACACCCCATATATACCACACACACACATACAACACATATAGCACATACAGCACAAACATATACTAAATATCACATATACATGTATACCACAAATACATATGCACACACACATCACATACACATATACCACACATCATACACAAACACACACCACATATCACATACTCAGAGACACACAGAGACACATACCACATCCCAGGCATATATCATACATATACATATACACACTATGTGCACCAACATATAAATATACACACAACACACAAACACACACACACAGGCTGCAAGAGCTCAGATGCCCTGGTCAAGGTGACCCGCGGCTGGCAACTGGCAGAGCCGGGCCTGGAGCCATGACTGCTACTTGAAAGGCCCTTGCTTTTGCCCAGACATGGCTGCTGACTTCCCTTGCCAGGGCACGTCAGATGGCTTCTGTCCCCCGTACTCTCCCTTGGTCAGCTTCCTTGTCATTTGGAGCATTTGGGACTCACAGGATAAGAACCTCCTTACCCTTAAAGTTCCAAGGACAGCATCACTGGGCAGGCTGTTGCCAACCTGCTGGAGTTGACTATTCGCCTGGATCTGAGGCCCACTCCTAGTCCGCCATGGCCCGTGCTAGGAGATAATGCCACCTCTGAGTTCCTCAAGGACATGAAGAACTAACTTCCCTTAGGAATTCTCATTCTGGGGCTGGACAGACAGCTTAGCAGTTAAGAAACTCACTGTCGACCCTAAGAACCTGAGTCTGAATCCCGCTCACGTAACAAGCCTGGACCTTCCAAAATTGCCTGCTAACTGCAGCTTCTAGGAACCTGCCATCTTCTCCTGGTCTCTGCGTGTGCCCACACCTCATGTACATACGGTCACGCGCATGCACAAATAAGTAAAACAAATATTTTTTAAAAAGAGATTCTCATTTCAATGTGTAGTTAGATCATTTATACACACATCTCTGTCTCCTATAAAGCAATTTAAAGCTGTGTGTGTGTGTGTGTGTGTATGTATGTGTGTGTGTGTATGTGTGTGTATGTGTGTGAGAGAGAGAGGGGGTGGGGGGAAGAGCACGAGCGCATTTGGGGAATCAAAATGCCTTGACCTTTGCCATTTCACTTGAACTTCAAAATAAGCCTGTCTCTACTGTATTGCACCATTTTGTGAACAGAGAAAGTGAAGCCCCAGTGAGGTTATATGATTTGCCCAGGTCACACAGAAAGCAAGGTCTGGGCTACTTGCAAAGTCACCTAGCCACCATTTTCTGCCTTCAGGGATTAGATTTACAATGCCTGGCACCACCCAGCTCTGTCCCGTGCCTGCTCCCTCACCAGGGATCCATACCTTACAAAGATTTACTCCAACAGAAGGCTCAGGTGGACACCCCCATGCCCAAAGTCTACCCAGAAAGGCTCCCCAACGGGACCGGCTGAGAGCAGAGGCCTTAGAAATCAGTTTGGCTTCCTAGTCTCCAGAAAGCATGGATGACACGGGAATGGTGTCAATAATAATGCCACACCTCCACTGTGTCCCTGTCTGCATGCTGGTGAACTGCACAGCTAGACCCTCCCAAAGATGCCAGCTACCTCATCTGAACACATCCACCTGCCCTTTAAGGCTGTGCCCAAGCTCACCTCCTTTGGAGACTGTCATGGTCCCCCTTTTTCTTTTTCTGAACAGAACGTCCCCAGTGACACTTCTGTCTACCCCATCCCACCTGTACACCACTCACCACAGTATACGGTGACTCCAAGTTCTCATAAGAGAGTTGCACATACTGGCTAAAAACAGGCCTGGTCATGGTAGGGGACTCTGTCAGTAAAACCTGTGCCGCATCAATATAGGGACTTGAGTTTAGATGCCCAGCACCTGCATAAATAGCCAGCCACTGAGACAGCAAGTTCCGGGTTCACTTCGAGACGCTGTCTCAAACAATATGGTGGAGGGCAATCGAGGAAGACACGCGTTGTCAACCTCTGGCTTCCACATATAAAGCATACAAGTATACACACACAAAAGCACACACCTATGCACACTTGTAACACACACACACAAAGGAAGAAAAAAAGAGAGGGAGGGAGGAAGAAAGACAGGAGAAAGACAGACAGACTTGCTTGGTGTCAACAGGAAACTCACGCCAACTTTACCCTTGTGTGGCTCAGATACTCTGCCTGGGTCGTCTCATTTCAAAATCAAGCTGAGCATAAGCATTCAGGTTGGGATTTAAATGGAAACATTCACTCCTCATCTACAGCAGGTCCTTGTCCCACCTAAGCACTCAGTAAACACCAACCATGGTTATCCTGTCACTGATTGTCTTCTGTCTACCACAGTGGCATTGTGATACCTGTTACCTTGAGGCCTGCCCCCTAGCAGGTGTCCCAAAACAGATACAGCCATTGACTCAACTGTTCTCATTTTACTGATGGACAAGGGACGAGACAGGTCCACAGTCCTACAAGACATGGGAGGCAGAACAGCCTAGAGACTTGGCCTTCCTGTGTGGAATTCTCAACTAGGCCCCTAGACCATTTTGAGGGTATCAAGGTGCGGTGTTTCCATAGACATGCCTCACAAATCTGATGACCAGGCCCCGGCGCTGCCTCCCAGCCCTCGGGGTCTGTTCTTGATGAACAATAAGACTTAAATATCCGCAAGCAAGCCACAAATGATGGATGGAAGGAAAATGTAAACACTTCATGAAGGGCCTATTGGGAGGCCCCCTCTCCCCAAGAAGATGAGGCATTCGATGTCTGAGATGGGACTCTGTGGTATCTTCGCAGTAGGAGCTATTGGTGTTGGGTACGTGCGGGTACAGGTCTTATGTGGTGAAAACGCATGAGAGCTGCAAGCCTGGGATTTTATTTTTCAAAGAGTGAAGATTCTGACTTTAAAAGGGTTCTGTTACCATTCCCAAGAAAGATTACATTTCAGCAGGAGAGGTTTGCCACGAACACGCTGGAGGTCAATATGTTGTGAAAATCTGGGTGTGAGTGTGGGCTGCCCGTGTGGGTGTGGGCTGCCCGTGTGTGTACAGGACACACATGGAAATGTGTGTGTGTGTTAGCCAAACAACAATCTGTAGTGATGTCCCTCAGGTTCTGTTTACCTTGCTTTTGCAGAAAGGGGTCGCTCATTGGCCTAGAGATCACCAAATAGGTTAGGCTGGCTGGCTGGCAGGCCCTGTGGGTTTACCTGTCTCTATGTCCCCAGGACTGGGTTTACAGGTACATGCCATGCACTCAACTTATTAGAATTACTGATTTTTTAGTTATGTGGATGTATATGCATATGTGTATGCATGTCATGTGTGTGTATGTATGTGTGTGTATGCATGCCGTGTGCACGCACGCATGCACCCTCAGTGGCCAGAGAACAATGTCACATCCTCTAAAGCTGAAGTTATAGGTGGTTGTGAGCTACTTATGTGGGTGCTGGGAAACAAACTCGCGCTCTCTGGGAAGAGGTGCAAGCCCCATTGACTGCCGAGCCATCTCTCCAACCCCTCAGCTCTCTCTCTTTTTAAAAAAAGGTTGGAGCTGTGAACCAAACTAAGTTCTTCCAGACTGAGCCATTTCCCCAGCCCCTCAGTTTTAACACTATGATTTAACATTCACAGGTGATATCGACTGAGCCCATACGTGTCGTGGACTTAGAATGGGGATTCACACGCACTGACCCAATCTGGCCGTAGATGGTTGCACGACAGCAGCACCACACAGACAAGAGAAAGTCTGTGATGGGATCCGACATGACAGCATGCCGGAAATTGATGGAGCAGGTGTCTGCACCCAGTTAAAGGGCCGGAGTCATCCGCCAAGGTCATTAGCATGCAGGGATCCTCGAGAGACTAAGAGGCACAAAGAGGGAGCTCTCAGTTCCACAGTGGCTCAGGAGACCACTGAGTGACCCGCCATGTGGGCCACGCCGTCCCCTGGATGTGTAAGAGGCAGCCCGGCCAGCCCCTCAGGAGCAGGCTGCACGGTTAATAGCTGTTTGATGGACACCCACCACTATATTACAAATGGTTGGGAGCAAAATAAATGCAGATGAGCTTGAGAGGGCAGAGAACCGCCTTCCCCTGTGTACCCTGCTGCACTGAAATGTCCTGGTTCTGTCCTGAGCTTCATATTTCATGCAGAAGGCAACCCTGAGATCGTGCCTCCGAGAAACCCTAGGGAGGGCAGTCAGGATGACAAATGGACCCTCCAACCCCCCTGTATCTCAGAAATGCCAAGCGTTGGGGGTGAGGGGCTGAACTCCCTGAGCGCGCCAGGGCCACCAGCCCCAGAGGCTGATTTGTGGGCTGAGGGACTTTGCCCTCACCCCTATTTACATGGCTGGGAGCACAGAAACTCCAGGAAGATTTAAGGTTTTAATTTAGGTATCTGGCTTGCTCTTTCCTTTTATTTTATTTTATTTTATTTCATTTTCAAATCACCAATTTTGTGAACCCAATTGAGCCACGCACCCTAGACCAGGGGTGAAGGGTTCCCTCGCTCTACTTTCCTGCTTCCTAGCACAGATTCATTGAGATATACACAGATTCGTCTGGGGCTGAGGAGATGGCTCGGTGAGTGAGAGGGTTTGCCTCTGAAAGCATTGAGGGCCTGAGTTCAAATCCCCAGCTGTCATGTGATGAGCTGGGCAAGGCTGCATGTACCTCTGACCTCAGCACTCGGGGACAGAGACAGGCATATCTTTCGGACCAGCCAGTCAACACTGAACATAGCAGACTTTTGATCTAGAGAGGGATCCTGTCACAAGAAAATAAGGCAGACAATGCTGGAGGAAAACATCTTATATCCTGTGATACTCATGCGCGCGCGCGCACACACACACACACACTCACACACACACACACACAGAGAGAGAGAGAAAGAGAGAGACAGAGAGAAAGAGAGAGAGAGACAGAGAGACAGACAGAGACAGAGACAGAAAGAGAGAGACAGAGAGAGACACGCGTGCGTGGAAGCATCTGTTACTTGACTCTTTCAGGGTCTGCAGAAAGGACCTCTGAATCTACACAGACATCACTGGGAGAAGCGTTGGGCCTCAGGGCTGGCTAACCTCAGCACTCTCGGGCTCGGCTGGCTCACCTGGCCCTGCTAACCTCAGTTTCTTCAACTGCGAGGTCACATGTCTATATCCCTTCTTCTCTGGCACAGACACAAGCTATCCGAGTGGTTTGCACCCGGACTACCACACTCTGCACATCAAAGTTCACGTCACCCTCCACATGTCTCTTGCCGAGCTCCAAGAACTCGGCATCTCTGGCTAAGTCAGGGAAGGCTATATTCTCCCAAACGGAACAACCTGGATTCTCTAAAATAGTTGTGGAAGTGGAGCTGACTGGGCAGTGATATCACTCAATGAGAAGGGAATCATGCGTGGGCAAAACTTCAGAGGGGTCAGTCTTTACCCGTGACACTCACGTTGGGTGACTCAGTGTCCTATCTCCGGGGATGGTTGACATTGAGTGACAACTTCACAGGCTCTAGAATCACCTAGGAGACGTGCCAAGAGGCACAGCTGTGAGGGGCTACCTGGGTCAGCCTCCGTGCATTTCTGCGAGGGGGTTTCTATATTGAGTTAATCGAGCTAGGAAGACACATCTTAATCGTGGGGAGTACCATCCTGAAGTATGGGGTTCTGGGCCCGCTGCCTCATGCTCTTCCCACCATAATGCACTGTGCCCCAAAACTGTGAGCCCGATTAAAGCATTCATCTATATACTCACTTTTGTCAGCTATTCTGTTCACAGCGAAGTAACCAGTGCCCCCCCACAGTTGTCCTGGAACTCTCTAAGGGTCAAAGGAAGTAGGGGTGACACATCCCATCCCTTGGTCAGAGTGTAGTTATCACAAGCCACTGTGAAGTGCGATAGACCCCTTTGCTCTTCTTTGGGTTGAAGGTGGCAGACACAAGGATAGAATCCAGGTCTTGAGTATCACTCAGTGTCCTTCCCTCTTGGGACTTCCTTCACTTGTCTCCCGGGCACCTCAGTTGCCCAGGTATCCCTTGTGCCCAGCACAGCATCTGCCAACCAGACTGCACTCTGTAATATTAATTGCATGAAGAAACAAAGAGATGGCTGTAGTCTCTTACTTCAGTACCCCGAGGATACCAAACACTTGGGGACATTCCTGAATGACATTTGCAGGGGGCTTGGCACATCACCACCCTCTAATTTAGTTTTATAGCAGCATTAAAAGGACAGGGCTCTCTCTGAGGAAACGGAGGCTTCTGTTGGTAAAGCCATGCGCCTGTCTCCTCCTGCTAGGAAACATTAAGAGCTGGGCCAGGTAAGGGACAGAGATCTATGTCCTGTGTTTGAAATGCTGAACTTCCCCATGACAGTGCCTCTTAGTTTGAAGGCATGATTACCACAAACTCAGCATAGACCCTTCCTAGGAGCAAGCACTTCCCAACATCACCCCAGACTGAACCCAAATAATGAGGCTGACTATAGCTATTATTCTTGCTATTCAAGGAGGTGGTGCATGCGCATGCGTGTGCATACACCGCGTGGAGGACAGAGGGTAGCCTTGGCTATCATTCCTCAGGCACCTTGTTTATTTGAGAGAACGAGAGAGTTTGTCATTGGGATCTAGGGCTTTCCAATGATGTATGGCTGGCCGGCCACCGAGCCTCAGGGGTCTTCCTGTCTCTACTTCACCAATACTGGAATGGCACACATGCTCTGTTACATCCAGCTTTTTATGTGGGTTCTGGGGATCACGCTGAGGCCTCATTCTTGCCCAGCCAGCACTTTACCAACTGCCATTCCACCCCCCCTAAACTTTTTGTTTTCTTTGATGACCAGCATGTGTGTGTGACAGAAAATAGAGTCCTCCTAAGGAGGTCATGTTCGATTTCACACGAATTGCGCTTTCTCCCTCTGAACACCTAAATCCATTGCGGGTACTGTTTTGCCAACATGCCTAGCGGACAGTCATCCTGGCTAAGTCTGGTCCCGGGATGACCACATCCTACCTGACTACTCCCCTCCAACAAGGTGTGTGTGTGTCGAGTGGCTGGCTATCCCTTGCCTGGGCTGTGCCCTCCCAATGGCTGGGGATCCTGGCAGCCAAAGACCAAACACAAGGAACCAAACACAAGGGAAGAAAAATGAAAGCCATTTAAGAGGCTCTTCCAGGTGATCTTAATTGCAGGTGATAAACCATTCTTAAAAGGAAGGTTTATTATAAGAAAGCCCGGACCTGCTTCTGGTGCCTATGGAAGAATGGAGAAAGGGTTTTGTAAATGCCACCTCCTCTCATAAATCCGAGTGTGCTGTGGAGATTAAGGCCATTATATAGCACAGGCATAAATGAGAGGGTGTTGCAATGGATGACTTGCTTGACGGAGCTGAGGGCAGAGCTGGAGACGCGGCAGGAGGATGCCAGTTAGGGATGGCAATTGGCCAATCAAATCACAATGCTGGAAATCTAGTCTGGTATGGGGACCAGTCCTGTTATTCTGATGGTAACTGGTGTCTTCCTGTCTACAAGCCAACAGGACACTCTGCAGAAAATTTTGCAACCTTTCTCTTAAAGCCATGAGCTCAAATCCCAGAGCAACCAGATCACGCTGTGGCAAGGCCGAGGCAGGCTCAAGTGACGAGAATCATGTTAACATAGAGAAGAGATGCAGAATTCTAGGGTGGCAGCCCCTAACACCCAGGGCACAGGCCAGACTCCTAACTGTGAACGCCTAAATGTTGCTGGGTAGTATTGTCATACATGAAGCTGTGCATGTGTCCAATTGCATCTGCTGCTGCAGCACTGTAAGATCCAAAGGCCACAGGGATTGTGGGTGGCCAGAGAGAGAGCAACAGGAAGTCCAAACCCTTGTATTTCCAATGTTCAGTGTGTGGAAAAGGTCATTTTGCAGTTTCCTTCTCTGTGTGCATTCCATGCATGTGTGTGTGTGTTCATGTGGTATGTTGAAGATGTGAGTGTCCACATGAGTTCAAGTACTCACCTATGTTTGGGTGTATGTGCACACACATGCACATATTTGCTCATGGAGGCAGTTGTCAACCTCTGGTGTCACTTCTTAGAAGTGGTTCATCTTGATTTTTTGGACACAAGGTCTTTTCACTGGCCCAGCATTTGCTAAACATCTCAGTGGTCTGTTCATTCAGCCACTGGGCTCTGCCTAATTCTGCCTCCCTTAGAACTGTGATTACAAAAAAATACAGCACCATTCTGGGACTCAAACCTAGTTCCTTATGAACACACTGCAGGCACTTGACTAACTGAGCCATTTCCCCAGCCCCTATGATTTCTCAAATACACACTGATGCAGAAACAGCAAAGACGGTGGTAGCAACGTCATATCCGGATGCAAACATGGAACAAATGCCTGGGTAATGTTTAAACCCCTGGAAAGTGGCCCCTGCCTAGTGCTGCCAGCATGAACTTGCTCAGCGGGGAAGGGTCACTTTCTGGAAATAGTCTGTAACACATGATCTGTCTCCTCTGAACTTAGTCCTGCCAGCTTCTGAGGGTTGAACTTCCTAGAACCTCAGCCTTCTGTTGGTTCATGTCAATGACTGCTGGCTGGTTTGCTACATGAGCCACCAATGGGCTCCTTCTGGAAGCTTCAGTGTGATCACAGGTTGGGTTCAGGTGCATTCGGGAGTAGGGACAGTCAATAGGGGATGCATGGATCCTTCTACAAGCAAGGTTCCTAAGTCTCTCAGAAGCATCGTGCCAAGGCCTATGTTTTGGAGTAAAGGTAACTTGTCTTTGAAAGATAGAAGTGAACTGAAGAAGTACAAGTATTTCTTTTAAAAGGGAGAGAGCTTGGAGTTCAACAATGAATGCACCACTGATAACAGATGTCCACCCAATGAGACTCAGTCCATGCGGCATGTTGAATGCCATTCCATTCAACCGGGAGCTCCCAAGTCAGGAGAGCTTTCGTCCCCCACAGGGGACACCTGGTAACATTTGAAGACTTTGGGGGCTGACATTCTTCAGGAAGGAATCTGTAACCTTGATAACAAAGACTCTGGGGACCTGAAGTCTTTCCTTGGAGGGACAGTGATGAGAAAGAAGAGTGGATTTGGTAACTTGGCTGCTTCTATCCCCACAACACACAGGGAATATAAACTTTCATACACTGAGACCTCACAGCTCCACATGGGGGCGGGGCATGTCACATACTTTGAACTCCTAGATGGTGGTGATGTAGGAAGAATGCAGAAGACCTTCTCTTTTGGGAAATTCATCACCACATGGAAGCTACTGGAATCAGCAAACATTCCTCCAGTGATCTGTCCTGGTTATCAATCACTAGCCTCTGATCAGAGGCTGAGGGCGAGCCAGAGCACAGGTCAAAGATTATGGCAAAGGTCTAAGGATATCCATGCCATGGCCTCTCACTGGACACTGAGGACGGGGCACCATCTTGAGAGATGGTGTGACCATCTTGCCGCCTAACTTTAATCACCAATGTCATACTACCTAGAATCATCTGGAAGGAGATCCCAGTGAAGGATGGTCTATGCTGAGTTGGCCTGTGGTCATGTCAGCGGAAGGTTCTCTTGAGTTAATTAATCTTGGAAGACCCACCCCACTGTGGGCGGCACCATTATGAACTGTATTAATGGAGAATTCAAGTTAAGCACATTCAAGTATTATGCATACACGCATTCATTTCTCTCAGCCCTTGACTGGGAATGTGGTGTGACCACCTTGTAGGACCGGTAAAAGCCCAGCCAAGTGGGTGAACACATCGATGAAAAGAATCGATAAACACGGACAGCCAGGTCTCCTCAGCACCACTCATCCCTCTCTGACCTCAGCACAGACCAGGGCGAGGATCAGAATTCTCAACGTTGATCCTGCTGACCAGAGAACTCCAAGTGGAAAGGACAGAAAAGCAAATGAAACAGAAAGAAATACATGTATTCTACCATGTTCCAAATTACATATTATATATAATATGCATATTATGTACATACATATAATAAAAGTATATACATATATACATTATATATTCAATATATCATATGTGCAATAATATGTATGTATATATGTGTATCTAATTACAATACCATATTAAAACAAATACAGTATGTTTAATGGTTGCTTTGTTTTCTTAATTTCAAGTTCATCAAGGAAATAGAAGACGTTCAAATTTGTTTGTTGTAGTTGACAGGAGGCTCAGCCTCGGGCAAGAGGCTGGTATGAGTGGGTAGCTCATTCCAAAAACTGTTGGTACGGCTGCCTTGAGATAAATCTATATCTTTTCTGGCTTCCTTGAGAGACAGAGGACTTTTTTTCTTTTTATTCTTTCTTTTCTTCTAATGTTTTTAATTGGATATTTTCTTTATTTACATTTCAAATGTTATCCCCTTTCCTGGTCCCCCCCCCAGAAACCCCCATCCTGTCCCCCCTCCCCTGCTTCTATGAGGTTGTTCCTCCACCCACTCCACTCCCACCTCTCCGCCCTCGAGTCCCCTACACTGGGGCATCTATGGAGCCTTCACAGGACCAAGGACCTCTCCTCCCATTGATGCCTGACAAGGCTGTCCTCTGCTACATATGCAGCTGGAGCTACGTGTACTCCTTGGTTGGTGGCTTAGTCCCTGGGAGCCTCTGACGGGTCTGGTTAGTTGACATTGTTCTTCCTATGAGGTTGCAAACCCCTTCAGCTACTTCAGTCCTTTCCACAGAGGACTTTTTAAAACTGTTATTCTAGACTCAAGCCTGCATCCCCACCACTGCTCTTCCCAGAACTACTATTTATCTGAATTGGTTTATATCAATTGTACAAAATGAAGGGTTTCGGTGAGACACTGCACACAGATTTAACACATGTAGATCACCCTCAATCTGCACGATCTTCTCTGGCCCCTCATCCTCCCTTTTTTCTCCATAATCGCCTATCTATTTTTATATAGATCCCTCATATGGGGAAAAAGCATGTAACAGAAAAATGCCCTTTAGAGAAAGCATTTACATTAAGAAGGAAGAAGGCACCTAAAGCTGAATTGTAAAGTGTGTCCTTAACATTTGAAGGTGCTTTGTTTTGTTTTGTTTTGTTTTTCAAAACAGGGTTTCTCTGTGTAGCAGAGAACACACACACAGGGTTGGGGGAGAATCTGACTGTTTTGGTACTCACTCTGTAGACCAGGCTGGCCTCGAACTCAGAACTCTGCCTCCCAAATGCCGGGATTAAAGGTGTGAGTCACTGCCGCCCAGCGAGGCTTTTTGCTTTTTTGTTTTTTGTTTTTGAGACAGGGTCTCACTGTGCTGCCCAGCATGGACTTGAACTGTGTGTCCTTAGACCTCAGATCCTCAAGAGCTGAGCCTAAGCCTTTCTCCACGATCTTTCTCTAGGTAAGAAGGTCCCACATCATTGCTGCCATCAGCTATGTTCAGTGCCGTCCTATGACGAAATCGTACTGTTTACTAATCTGTCACGGCCAGGTTCAGGGGACACTAATGTGCTTCCATTCAGGTCTTACCACATGTCACGGCTGTCACAGCCGTCAGGGCAGCCTCTGTGCTGTCAGTTCCTTGTGTGTTTCCCCATCATAGACCTTTATTATAAAAAGTAATTATGTTTCCGAGTCAGCCACACCTACTGGGCCGAGAGATAACTTGCCTGTATCTTATTAAATCTGTGGTTTCTAAGCCTATGAGCCCAATCTCCCAAGACAGACAGGACAGAAGACAAAGGAGGAAGGGAAAGCAGTGGACAAAAGATGGCCCGTCCTGGGGGTGGGGTGTCTTCAGGCAGCCTGCAGGAAAATATGCTCATTCTCCTTCTAGTGAGGTAGGCAGGCTCTGAGGTCTGCAGGACCTGCCTTCCAACCCATCTGCCCCTCGTCAGCTGGCCTCTCTGGGGGAGCGTGGAGCAAGAGAAGCAGCTAAATCTTTCTAAATCCCAATTTCTCAAAGTCAGAAAAGGCTGGTCTGGCAGTGTGTGTGCATGTGTGTGTGTGTGTCCATGTGTGTGTATATGGTATAAAAGTATGTGTGCATACGTGCATATGTGGTGTGAGAATATGTGTGTGTGGTGAGTGTCTGTCTGTGTGTGTGCTGTGAGGTATGAGTATGTGTGTGAGTGTGTGCATGTGGTGTGTCTGTTTGATGTGTGTGAATGTGTGTGTGCATGGGTGCATGAGTGTGTGGTGTGTCTGCTTGATATATGTGAACACATGTGTGTGCATGTGTGTATGTGTGATTTGTGTGTGTGCATATGTGTATGTGTGTGGTATATTTGTGGGTGCATATGGGCACGTGTGCTATGAGAATATGTGTCTGTGGTGAGTGTCTGTGTGTGTGTGTGTGCTGTGAGGTATGACTATGTGTGTGAGTGAGTGTGTGTATATGGTGTGTCTGCTTGATGTGTATGCATGTGTGTGGTGTGTCTGGTGTGTGTGAGTGAGTATGTGTGTGGTGTGTCTGCTTAATGTGTGTGTGTGTGCGTGCACACGCGCGCGCGCGTGTGTAAATGTGTGTGTGTGTGCATGTGTTGTGTGTGCGTGTGTGCGTGTATGTGTGTGTGTGTGTGTGTGTGCCTGAGTATGTGTGTGCAGGTAGAGTCCAGAGGTCCTGTTAGGTGTCTTCTTCAATTGCCTGCCACTTCACCTCACTGGTTTTGTTTGTTGCTGAGACAGGGTCTCTTACTGGATTAGAAGCTCATCGATTCCTCTAGGCTTGTCCAGCAGCCCCAGGGAGCCTCCTGTCTCCGCCTCATTCACTGCTGACTGTCAGGTGTTGGCTACTTAGCCTACTTTTCTGCATGCTTTGTAGGGAACAAACTGAGGTTCTTGTGCACACACAGCAAGTGCGTTGCTGACTGAGTCATCTCCACAGTCCTTCACACGGTGCTTTGAAAGATGAATGGAGACTTACAAGTAAAGGGCTCAGAGTGGCACTTACGACGTGATATATAAGCACCCAGGTAAAAAGAACCCGCCATTAACCAACGAGCCTCAGGAGGTTTATGTAACAAGTAGGATAATCCTACACATCTGCAGGTCAGTACTGTCTGTCCATCTGTCCATACACTCATTCACCCATTCACCTAACCATGCCATCTACCCACCCACCCAGCCATCAGCACACCAATCCATTAATCCATCCATTAGTCCATTCACCCACCCACCCATCCATCCATCCATCCATCTGCGTATCCATCCATCCATCTTCCTACCCATCATCCCTCCCTCCACCCACCCATTCATTCAACATATATTTACTGAGCTCTTCTGTATCAGGAAGAGTTCTAGGAACCGGGAGGAAGCAGACAAAGTGGCTGTCCTCCTAGACACTGTCAATCTGAGCTGACCCTCACCTGAGGTCACATCTGGGGATAATTTTGGCCCAAAGAGACAGCAATTTCTGGGGACATTTTTGGTAATTACAGCTGGGGTGTGGAGAGGATAGAGCTAACTCTACAATGCACAAAAAAAGGCCCAATGACAAGGTGCTGTCATGACCAGATGACAGCTCTGTGGACCCCCTGGGGGGACAATGGTCTGTGAGAACTTGATTGGTCCAGTGCTGAACATGTTTGGAGGCTGTGGGAAATTCCCGAGGCGTGGAGGAAGGCGGTCTAAGGATGCTTCCTGCTGAGGTGGCATCCAAGGAGGACACGGAGGCCCGAGTAGCAAGGGGGCCTGTTGGCTTAGCGTTGTGGTAGCAGACTGACCCTAGGCACCCAAGTATTGTCTGACTGAGGACAGGGACACTGGAGCCAGATCTTGGCCATGTAATAGCTACATGTTCTTTGGCAAGTACCATACGATCTCTGTGTCTCAGTTTTCCCTGTATGTGAAATGGATACTACTGAGGCCCTTGCTTGTTAAGTCTTTACAAGGACCCATGGTGGCCATAAGATGCATTAACACATAGTACCTAATATTGTCACCATCTTGGTCATTATCATGTCACTAGAGACAAGGGACTTTACCTCTTTGAGACATGGTTTTCTTTACTCAAAACTAGGCAGACATGCTGCCCTCATGCTGGGCCTGAGATTCATGTAGTATACATGCTATTACTGTTTACTGAAAACTTTGGCAAAGGCATTGGGCTAAGTTCTCATGCGCAACTACAGTAAACTATTCCAGAAGGAAAGAGGACATGCTTTAAGGAGGTCCTGGAACACCAGGGGCTTTGTCACATGCCTCAGAGGTGTGCTCAGAAAACCATAATGACATGTTGGAAGGTGAATGAGCCCTGGGTAGGCTTTCTTCCAAAGGCCACATGGCTCAGAACAAACGACTCATGCACTTCAAACATTTGGTACAGCTGAGGCAATACTGAGAGAGGAAGGTCTTGTCCTCTCTACATGGGTCTCTAAGCATGTACTTGGATAGAAGGGGACAGGGGCTGGAGGGTGAGTGAGACATCCCCTTTACAACTAATCTCTGTCCTTCGGCCTGACGGTATCATCTATAAGGGTATCAGAAGCCTTTTATAAACTCCGGGGTGAGGGTCCCCATTGATCAGAGGGGAAAGGGGTCAAGGGCTTTTTAGGAGCCCAACCCGGCGGCCTAGCACCACCTCAACGAAGCCACCAGAATCAATTTAGAACCAATGATTTCCTCTGACACAGAAGCCACCTGCTTGAACAGTTGCTGCTGCCAAACTCAACCCAGACTCCATTGAGCGTCTTTCATGTCTGTGGAGGCTGAGGATTCTGAGGGGGAAGCAGGAAGACCTGCAGAGCTCAGCCCGCATACCGCTGCTCGGATCTGAGCTTCATCAAATGGGCAAGACCGTTCATGTCTCGTGCAGCCTGGCAGGGTAGAAGCATCCTGAGCCTGGGTCTTCTGGCAGCTTCTAGGTTAGAGAGGTGCTCCCAGCTAGGGAGCACAGGGATGGTAGTTTGGATCTTTGGGAATGTATTCTGCTGCTGTGGATGGCCACCCTGTAGCTTCAGGGATGCTGTCTCTTCTTAAGGGGTTCTACCTAAACCTGTTTCCCTGAACCTTGGGGCATCAACATGCTGAGATGTCCTGGTGGCACCTGTGTCATATCCCAGATGTCAGATGCCCTGATATCCCCAAACAAGATGGGCTAATTTGTACTTGAAAGAGCACTTAACACCCAGCTCCCTGGACCTGCCAGACAACATGAGTTCCCACCTTGTCTGATCTATGTGGCCTGTGCATATGCATGCAAGCATGTGTGTGCATGTACATGCAGGATGTATGTGCATGTACATACAAGCATGTGTGTGCATGTGCACGCCAGCATGTGTGTGCATGTGGAGCCAAGGACCAGAGTTCAAGTAGACCAGTCCAGAGCACACAAGGCTCGCCATGAGATTAGGCTTTTGCAGCCTCAAGAATGGAAAGAGGTGATGGATTTGTGCCCTTTGAACTCTGACCATGGCCGATGTATGTGTCCTTCTAATCCATGTGGGTTGTTGGAGCTTCCCATCAAGTATAATCAATGCTGAATCATATTTGGCATAGCTTAATTTTTGAGTCTTTTATGTTTAAAGATCTTTAAAGTTGAAAATATGGTGCTACATACATATGCACATGCATGCAAATACGTATTCACACACACACACACACACACACACACACACACGCGCACACGCACACGCACACGCAGGGTTGGGGGAGAATCTACTGCTAGGAACCTTTCAATGGCTTGGTCTTAAAGATAAGGAATTAAAGTAAACGCCTTCACTCCCTTCTCTGTTGCTCTGGTAAGACACTGCCAAAAGGAACTTGGAGAGGGAAGGGTTTATTAGTCTTATGGATTACAGTTTATATCAAGGGAAGCCAGAGCAGGAGAGCAAGGGCTAGAGGCAGGAACTGATGTGGACATCAGGGAGTAATGCTGCTAACTGGCTTGCTTCCGGGCTCATGCTCAACTATCTTTATAATGCAGCCTAGGATTGGTACCGCCTATGGTAGGCTGGCCTCTCGTGGGTCAATTCTCAATCAAGCAAATGCCCCCAGCCCCCAGACATGCCCACAGACCAATTCCATGGAGGTAATTCCCCAAATGAGGTTCCTTTACCCCAGACATGCCAAATTGACAATAGAAATCAGCCACACAGTAAGTACATCCCCTGACTTGGGCTGCTAACCAGACTTAGCATTAGAAGCCATCTCTTAAGGTCAGCCACACAATGGGTGCTGAGAGATGAAAGGGACAATGGACTGGGACATCCCTATTGCCCTGTATGACATGGGAGTGACTACCAGATGAATACATAGACTACCCAGTGAATGTGCCCAAGACCCTGAGTTTGACCTTCTGGGTTCCACATGGCTTACAGGGAGGGCAGGCAGACTTCCAGGGAGCGATTCCCACCTGCCAAGCCCATCGGCTAAATACTCCCGGGCAGCTAAGAAGTCACAAATTAGGACTTATGGGATCCCTAAAAGGTGCCATTGGGATTGAGGAGTTAGGGGGAGGGTGTGGAGACACAGGTCACCTCACACCAAGATGACATGCAGTTACTTCTCTTAGTGTGAAAATCAGTCCAACTAAGAGTTCTGGTTGACATCAAACTAGTTTTGGAAAGCAAGCAATCAGGAAACAAACATAGTAATATGAAATGAAGCAGAATCTCGACTCCAGGGACCCTTCCGTGTCATCGTTAAAGACAGTGGAATGATAGTAAATGATAGGCAATCAATAACTAATTTCAACCATGCCGTCCTCATGTGTAAGCAATCTCTTGGTGACGCCACGCAGTAATTTCTAGGAGGAGCCGTAAAGCCCCACTTTCCGGGTTAGGCAAAGACAAGGTCCTTCATCCCAAGTGAGGGAAGGTCTTGGAGATGTTGCCGTATGCTTAGGTTCCCCCCACCCCCACCCCCACCCCCGCCTGCCATTTGGAAATCCCCTCTTTTGAAGCAGATAAAACAGGAACAGAATCAGAAAGAGCGGGTGCGGGAAAGGCGGTGCCAAAGACGGAAGTTATTTTGAAGAGCGACCAGTGTCTAGCATCTCCGTGGAGTCCCTGCACGCACCACTCCTAAGGGAATGCAAACTTTACCAAAGAGTTTTCAGCAGTTTGTAAAGAGGAGATGCCAGGACCCAGACAGCTGTCTATTGCAGTGCCCGGAGAAGGCAATACAATTTGTGTGTCGTTATGAAAATTTATCAACATGGAGACTGATCCTTCCCATCTCTCCCCCCCCCCCTTTTTAACAACTGCAGCAGACAGGGACTGGTTGGGTATTCCTGGCACCAAAGGAAGATACTTTGTATACTTTGCCAGTGGGGTAGGAGATAGGTTGCAGTCAATAAAATGCTCTCCCTTTACAAACCTGAGCACCGGAGTTAAGATCCCCACCATCCTTGGTAGAAAAGCTGAGCTGAGCAAAATAAGCTCTAAGCTCGTAATCTCAGCACTGGGAGGGTGGAGACCGGAAGGCAGGCAGGGAATAACTGAGGAAAACACCTGATCTAAAGGCACGCAGGTACACCCCCCCAAATAAACAATAAACAATAAAGGCAGTGAACATCCATTCTACTGGGTATAAGCATTTTGTGTTCTATACAGTTAACACCTATTTAAATTGGGTGTAATGGCTCTTAATTGTTTTATTCTATGCACTGCAAAGCAGCCGATTGAATCTAATATTAGTCATTCATCAGATAAAACATTTTCAGAGAGGCAAACCGCTATATTTTGCCTTCAAAGAACAGCAAGCATTTTTTAAAGACACTTTCCCAGAGCTGGGTACCGCTAGGAAAACGCTTAGAAATGCTACTTTAAACGAACCCCCTTTCCACAACAAGATGAACTGAAACAAATGCTTAGCTCTGTATTTTTTTGTTTGTTTGTTTGTTTTTTTAAACTAAGCCTCCTTCTGTTTACCTGTCAAAACCTGTTGTGACCCCATCAACCCAAGAGGTGGCCCCCGGGGCTGTGAAATGCGCCACCCAGCACAGATGCCCTTGGTGAGGCCGGCCTACAGTTCTCCTTAGGATTATCCAACTCACTTGCAACAGGAGAGAGGCGATGGGCTGACTGCCAAGAGCTCTTTCAACAGAAATTCCGAAAGAAGATCCTGCGAAGTGCCGAGAGCCCAGATTTCCAGCAGTTCACTTTCTAGATTCTGTTACATAGCAACCATGCCTGCTCACACGGGGTACTCAGCGAGTTAATATTTTGTTTAAACGACGCTCTGCCTTAACCCTCTAGGAAAACCCAAGCTTGCCTTGTCACGTGGCACCGACCCCGTAGTCTTGTCTGCAACAAAATACATAGCGAAGACGTGATGCACTTGCTTCCTTTATTCATTTCCAAAAAAAAAGAGAGAGAAAAAAAATAGAAATTCAAAAAATTGAAAATGGATCTAACAGCCTCTTGGGGGGTGGGGGCCAGGACATAAAAGGTGACATTTCCCTGAAATCACTTGTGGTGATATTGTTAAAGGTGTACTAGCATGCTCTTAATGTGTCCATAATGCACTTTAGCTAAAAGTGACTTATATGGTTGTATTTTGAAAGAGAGATACTCATTGCATTCAAAACCCTCAGTTTGGAAAGGGACAACTTAACTGCACCAGGTAGTCCTAAGGTCTGGTCCCACTGAGTGGTACCAGTGCAGGCAAATTAAAATCACAGGAGCAACCTTAGCCAGGGAGAACAGAAAGCCCCAAGACTCCCAGCATCCCAGCACCCCAGCACCCCAGCACCCCAGCACCCCAGCACCCCAGCATCTCAGCACCCCACATCCCAGCACCCCAGCATCCCAGCACCCCAGCACCACAGCACCCCAGCATCCCAGCACCACAGCACCCCAGCATCCCAGCACCCCAGCACCCCAGCACTCCAGCACCCCAGCACCCCAGCATCCCAGCACCCCAGTATCCCAGCATCCCAGCACCCCAGCATCCCAGCATCCCAGCATCCCAGCACCCCAGCACCCCAGCACCCCAGCACCCCAGCATCCCAGCATCCCAGCATCCCAGCACCCCAGCACCCCAGCATCCCAGCACCCCAGCACCCCAGCATCCCAGCATCCCAGCACCCCAGCATCCCAGCATCCCAGCACCCCAGCATCCCAGCACCCCAGCATCCCAGCATCCCAGCATCCCAGCACCTCAGCATCCCAGCATCCCAGCATCCCAGCATCTCTCTGGTGCCATGTCAGGAGGGACTGGAGGAAGGCATACCTGAGAGTTAGCTGGCAGCAACTCAAGGCTCCCTTTAGGTACATAACAGAAGCCACAACAAAAGAAGTAACCAGACCAGCTCTGCTGAGGGCTTCTAGAAAAACAGTGTTTAGAGACCCCAAAGGAACAGAGACAAATGATAGCAAAACCTCACAAAGACTTAATTACTCTCTCTCTCTCTCTCTCTCTCTCTCTCTCTCTCTCTCTCTCTCTCTCCCTCCCTCCCTCCCTCCCTCTCTCTCTCTGTCTCTCTCTGTCTCTCTCTGTCTCTCTGTTTCTCTGTCTCTCTCTCTCTCTCCAGGCAGGCTTATTTGGGAGTCCCTTCCCCCCACTTGCTTCATCAGAATAAAGTCAAACTAACTTAGCTTGGACATGTGACCCACAGGTGAGCCCAGTTAAAAATCATTAACACGTTTTCTGATTATGCAGTCACCAAGGGCCCATTGTAAAGGTTTGGAAAACCAGCAGTGTACTGACAGGAACAACCAAGACCCTCCTCCTCTATCCTCGGGACATGGGCACACAGCAGGTGCAAAGGTTCCCATGGGCACAGGGAGTTGCTGGTGTTGTGTGTTTTTTAGAGATACTGGGTGATGGCAAAGCCAAATCTGCAGGCATGTGCCTCTTATGAGGAAGAAAGGAAAAGAAACACCCCCTGTTGCGCCTCTACAACCACTCAGTCATTAAGGATGCCAGCCTTTCGATTTTCAAGTGAAATGCACCAGCAGGGCACTCTGGCTTCCATAGCATGGCCAGTCCACAACGCAACCAGCACTCGGATGAAAAGCCACATAACTTTTCCCTGTCTGAGGACCGGCTGGATGGTGGGAATATCCATCCGGTGTCCCTATACAGGGCTCTCGCTTCTCAGCAAATGCCAGCTCTTAGCTAGTTCTGGAACGTCAGAATACTCTCTGCTTACAAAAACCATTCTCCTGCAGCCGGCCTGCTTTTCCCTTCTCTCACCTCTGGTTCTTTCTCACATGACGACCTAACCAGGGATGGCTGAGGAGAACGACCAGATGCCAACCTTGAAACCTTGTAGCAAACACCAAAGCCACTCCGCTGTCTCACCATTACATCATGGCCAAATTGCATCCCCGCTTCCTAAAGACTTCCAACAGGCTTCGGAAGTACCAACTTAGGGTCTGACTTAGAATTCACAAAACTGCAGATCTTGAAGCTGTGAGTCTCACAGAGCAAAGGCATACCTTCCCAAGAAGGTAAGGCCAAAACAGATGGATGCAGCCAGTGAAGGCATCTCTGCTGTAAAATCAGACTCTCTCAACACTCGGGAGGAGCTGTTGAGATAGCACAAGCAGAAAATTCATTCCGAACCACTGAACATTGCTGCCTTACACTCCAAGTGACATATTTATACAAGTGGTCCTCTTGGACTGGGTTCTCTCTCTCTCTCTCTCTCTCTCTCTCTCTCTCTCTCCTATCTTTAGGATTTTAGCAGTTTAGTCTACAATGCAAATGGTTTGAATAAGCAGCGGTATTGATTCTTAAAAGCGATTGGGGCAGGGAGGGGGTGTCCTGAAAAGCTTGCTTTGGCATTTGCTTACCAACTCTCAGAGAATACCACGCATGCCAGGGCCACCTTACTCCGCACCTTTAACCCTTGCTGGGGATTCAGAAGTGTCATCTCTGAATGTCAGCACTGGCCAGCTGTCTTTTCTTTCCCGCTTCCTCTAAACTGCGGGGGGGGGGGGGGGTCCTTCAAACAGGGGCTCCTAGGAACCTACCCTTCAAGCCTTCACTTCTCCAGACAGCCATCAATCAACCTTTGAGGTCTGTGATTTCCCCCTGGGAAGCGCTCTTCCCCTGTAGAGCTACTGGAAACGTAAAACGCCCTGCAGACCTAGGCATCCACACCACAGCCTGCACCATCTCAAGCCTGGAGAAAATAAACTCCAGATGCAACCTAGCCAAGGGGCTTGGCGTCCGCGGAGAAAAGTGCATACAAGTCTACTTCCCTTGGACAGCAGAGCCCAGAGATCCCCCATGGGGAATCATTTCAGAGGCCTTTGGAACTAGAGAGTTGGGGCGGAGGTGGGGGTGGGGTGGGGTGCAGACTGTGGAGGAGAGGGCACAAAAAGTTTGCCGCGGCGCTGGGGTCTGTGTGCCATCCAAAGGACACTTTCCACTGCCTGAAAAGCACCGGCCCAGCGGCGCCTAGCTTTAGCGGGCGGGGGCCAGTGTGACCGTGTGACCCACTGTGCACGCTGCACCCGGGTTGGCGTTAATGACAGCCGCTATGGAACTCCCAAACCGGGAAGCAGCGGGTTGACACCGTCAAGCGAAAAGGGTTACTAACCACAATGCAAAGCCATCTCGCAGCGAGCGTGGGGGACACCGCGGGCCCGGCCACCACCGGGACCGGTGAGCGCGCTCTGGGTCCCCGCCCCGGGCGCCCGGATCTCCCTACCTTGAGCTCCGTGCTGATGGTTCTCCATGGTCGCCACTGCCGAGTCAGCCACCGTCACCGCTGCTGCCGAGGCGCTGGTCGCAGCTCCCGGGCCCGAGCCGGGGCCGCCGCCTCCACCGCTCAATTCCGCCAGTCTCCGGTTGGTGGCCGTGAGTTCGGCTCGCAGGTTGGTCACCTCCTGGCTGGCCGACTGGACCGCCCCATCGATGCGGAGCGCGAGCTGCTTATTGTCTTCCATCATGCTCAGGATTTTGGCCTGGGGGCGAGAGAGGTGACAAAGAGCTGCATGATGCACGCGGGGGGCGCGTGGCCGGCCGTGGCCCGGGCTCTACCTGTTGGGTCACCCCAGCGGCCCGGGTATCCCTGCGCCCCGACCCCCAGGCACCGGCAAGCGCCGGCTCCTCCGGCGCAGGAATGACAGCGGCGCCTCCAGCCCGAGCCGCGGCGGTGGCGAGGCGGCGCGGGGAGGAGGAGGAAAAAGAGGAGGAGGACGGGAGGAGGAGGAGCAGCCGAGATCGGCAAGACCCCGGCGGGCGGGCGAGCAGCGCGCAGAGGACACCGTGCGCTTCCCGGGCCAGGCACTCTCCGAGTGGAGCCTACCATTCGCGGCTCGCTCGGGAGGGGGCCCTGCAGGGGACCTCGGCGACCTCTCCGGCCTCGCGAGTCCCCCCACCCCGGGGACACACCCCCGGGGAGTGGAGGAGGAGGGCGGCGCCCTCATGAGGCCGGAGGTGGCACCCCCAAGCGAAAGGTTAGGGGTGCATCCCGGACCCTGGCTGTCCCACTGTCCCCTCCCTGCGGCGGTGGGCAGCCCCGCCCCAGCCAACTACTGCCCTGCTTTGGGCTGGGGTCGCAGAGGAGGAGGTGGTGGATGCTTAGCAGAGAGGGGAGCTTGCAAAGGGGGCCCCTGGGAGGGGAGCGTGGGATGGAAGGCCGAGGGAGGGGGCTGCTGGAGTGAGCTCGGGAGTGGAGTTCTTGTTTTGCTAGTTGCAGGGGTGAAATGCCCAGCGGGGAGGAGGGGAGAGGGTGGACAGTGAACCTGCCACCTTCCACCACCACCTCAGAGCCTGACCTGCGCTCTTCTTCCCCAGCCTGGCCAGTGCTGCCTGAGGCTTGCCTGCAGCTCAGAGAGCAAGTGTTTTCAACCAGGAATGAGGGCCAGCTTCAACCTGGTCTTAAGCTCTTCGGCTGGCTGGCCTGAACATTAGTGGGCGTAGAGAGCTGGGGCCAGAGGAGGGTTGGGAGGTGTGGTGGGCTTCTTTTTTCTTCTCCTTCTGAGGTAGGAATGTTGAACCTGCCTTTCTTGGTGTACCTACTCCCCCTTCTGAGAAGAATCGAGCTAACCTTAACTTGAATAAGTCGTGGTCCCTCCCCCGCCCAAGCTCAGTTCTCTCCCAGAGCACACACACGGGCTTTGCATTTTTCAGTGGGGCCCTGGATTCCAGCCACTAGACCTTGTTACCATAGCAAGCTTCATTCCAGGCAAATAGGAGGCTTTCAAAGAGCCAAGTGTAACCTCAGCCAACAGTGTGCCACCATTCCAACCCAGGCAACCTGGGGACAGGGGCTCATTGCAGAAGCGAAAGGGGTGCTCTGGGTGATACCCTTCATGTTCAAGAGCATTTATTGGAAGTTCACAAGAACTAAGGAGAACAGGCACGCATGAGGTGTTTGTGTGTTTGGTTGAGTCTGTAGGGTAAAGAGTACTCAGCCTGTTTTAGGAGGGAAACAGGCCTTGGATGGGGGTTAAGCAATCCATCAAGTCCACAGAAATCAGATGGTGCAGGGGTTGGGCATAAGAAATCCCATGATGCCAGTTAGTCCCACGTGCTATCAGTAAAACTTTTTGTTGTTGTTGTTGTTGTTACAAGGTGTCTTAGTCAGGGTTTCTATTGCTGCATTGAAACACCATGACCTAGAAGCAAATTGGCAGGTAAAGGGTTTATTCAGCTTACACTTCCACATTGCTGTTCATCACCAAAGGAAGTCAGGACTAGCAGGTCAGGAAGCAGGAGCTGATGCAGAGGCCATGGAGGGATGTTCCTTACTGGCTTGCTTCCCCTGGCTTGCTCAGCTTGCTTTCTTATAGAACCCAAGACTACCAGCCCAGGGATGGCACCACCCACAATGGGCCCTCCCACCCTTGATCACTAATTGAGAAAATGCCCCACAGCTGGATCTCACAATGGCATTTGCCCAATGGAGGCTCCTTTCTCTGTGATAACTACAGCTTGAGACAAGCTTGACACACAAAACCAGCCAGCACACAGGGTCTCTCCAGCTCCTGATAAGGTGGAAAATGACCTTGAACTCGTGGTCCTCCTGCCTTGCTGACTTTATAGGACAGTGCTAGGCTTAACAGGCATGCCACATCATAATACTTAGCTTATGCGGCATTGGGATCAAGCCATGGGCTTGAACCACACTAGACAAGCACTACCAACTGAGTTACAACCCCACTGACTTCTCTTTTATGCAGAACCATAAAAGTATACTGTTGCCCTGACCCCTCTCCCCGTGGGCAAGCTTTTGGAAGAGGAGCAGACACTCTAAGATGGCAGAGCACAGGGCACAGGGCGTAGTTTTTCTCTAATTTGCTCGGTGCAGGGATTGCATCTTTGACCTTAGCCTTTTTAAGCTCAGCTTTGTCTAAGCAGATGGACAGAGGCCTTTAGAGATGATGCTGGGTGAGCTTAAAGCCCAGGTTCAGTTCAGACCTTTAGGAAGTACCTAGGAAGCATCTAACAGCAAGGCTTTGTGGAGCTCCTAAAAGGCTAATTAATACAAAAATAAATAAATTAGTTAAGTTGAAGAAAGAGAAAGGTTTTAAATGTGGGAGATTCTTATGTAACCCAGCAAATCCGTTATAAACAACCTGAAGCAAGACTTCAGGGATGGCGGAAATGGTGTCAGTGTTCTTCGTGACACTGTCTTCCATAGGAAGGTGGAGGGAACTCAGATGCCCACCAACAGACGAAGAAATAAGGTGAGCTATCTGGATGGAGTGATACTTTTTAGCCATGGTCAGGAGTGAAGGACTGTCCTTTCCTATCACCATGAAACTCCAAAACACTGTGTCGGACACAAAAGCTCAATGTATGACTCCATTTATGTCAGGATCCAGGGAATGTAAGCCTAGAGAGACAGAAGGCAGACGGGTGGCTATGAGAGCAGAACCTGAGGAGGAGCTGCTCTCTGGGTTACTTTCCGAGTTTCCTCGGGTGTGCTGGGTGATGAAGTTGTCACAGACGGTGGCTGTGTTTACACAAAGTTGCAAGCAGGCTAAATGTTCTCAAGTTGCTTGTGTTGGAATAGTGGATATCATGCTATATAAATTTTGAAGGCATAAAATATAAAGCCTGTATGGGGGGGGGCGGTAGGGGACAAACTCAACCAGAAGAGAAGAGCAGCTGTACTCAGAAGATGGAGGTGATGGTGGTGGTGATGGTGGTCATGGTGATGGTGGTGATGGTGGTTGTGGTGGTGATGGTGGTGGTGGTGGTCGTGGTGATGCTGGTGATGGTGGTCATGATGATGGTGGTGATGGTGGTTGTGGTGATGATGGTGGTGGTGGTTGTGGTGATGGTGGTGGTGATGGTGGTGGTGGTGGTGGTGGTGACGGTGGTAGTAGTGGTGTCAGCAGTGTGTATTCACACCTTCTATGACACTCACCAGAAGGGCGGTGGTTCCTCAAGCTTCACTGTGAACTTGCGGGCAGGAGGGGAGGAAGGCGGCTAAGGTTCCTATTGCTTCTCTTCCCACTTTTGACACCTAGCCCGTGGCAAGCGCTTCCTCTTCCGCTAGGCGTGAGTGTGTTCATGCAGTAAACAAGCTGAGGGAGGGAGTGTTACTCATCCTCCCTCACTGGCCCACGCACTGGCATCCTCACATCAAATCAGAACAAAACAAACACATAGGGAGGGAGAGAAGAGAGGCACAGGTTTTGGACTTCTCTCTCTCTTTTCCCTGTGTTACTTGTGTGTTTGTGTGCATGGAAATATCTGTGCACATGTACATGGAGGTCAGAGGTCAGCATCCATGGTTTCCTCTCACTTTCTATCTCATTTTCTAAGAAAGGCTGTCTCATTGACAGGTCACAGGTCTGGTAAGAGAGACTGGCAAGTGAACCCCAGAAAACTACCCGTCTCTGCCCCCAGTGCTGGGGTTGGAAGCATATCTCAATGTTTATGGGAGCATTGGGGTTCAGAACCCAGGTTCTCCTCTGGCTCGCACGGTCAGCACATTACTGACAGAACAATCTCCTCAGCCCTCTTGAGTCTCTCTTCTCCCCACCTCCCGAGGTTTCCTAGCCCTTGCTTTAGAAGCTCCTGGGATCTAAAAGAATCTCAGGGTTTTGTTTGCCTTATTTTTCTGAACGAGAAAGGGTGCCTGCATTCACTTGCACACAAAGTCCCAGATCGCAGGCAGAGAGCTTGAGGGTGCGCCTGATCCCCACCCCAAGGCCTACATTTATGTCCCGACATCCAGCCCTGCACTCTGCTCCTCCTGGGATGACCCTGCAGAACCCGTGTTTTCTCATGGCAGCTCAGAGAGAGGAACTCCCTAGCAAGCAAGCATCCAGTGCTCAGAGGGCTGGGGAGGTGGCCAAGTTGTTGAAGCTCTTCTGTGCCAGCAAGAGGGCCAGAGTTCAAGTCCCCAGAATCCTTGTAAATGCCATGTTTGAGTGAATCAGCCTCCCTGTAATTCCGGCCTCAGGAATCAGAAGAAAGGGCAGACCCAGAGCAAACAGGGTGGTGAGACTAGCCTTATCGATGAGCTCTGGGTTTGATTGAGAGGCCTGTCTCAATGAATAACACAGAAGAGGGATGGAGGCTGAGTCCTGACATCAACCTTGGGCCCCTATACACATGTAGATGAAGGCTTGCACGTGCACATGCAAACATGTATGTACACAGGCATGTGTGCCATACATATAAAGATGAAGAGAAGAAAGAGGGGGATGGAAGGGAGAGAGAGAGAGAGAGAGAGAGAGAGAGAGAGAGAGAGAGAGAGAGAGACCCTCCACAGCATAGTGATGCTGCTTGGTAGCAGAAGGCCACAGGCCTTGCGTCCTCTACCTCCATCTTTGTCTGCAGACAAATGAAAACTAGATGCAGAACTGAGGCTCTGCAGATGCTGAGGAAAAGAGCTTCGAGCAGTTAATGCCCAGTTTTAGAGAGTGGCCCATCTTCCCATTGTACCCTGGCCGCCGGCTAACCGTCAGGCCTTGAGGACAGCTCTCAATTCTCCCCATCTTGGAGCCTTCCTCTCCATTCGCCTTTCTCTAGCCTAGAATCTTCTCCCCAGACTCTCTGCCCTTGATTCCTTGTCATCTCTCAGAGTTAACATTCCACTCTGGCATCTCGCAGCACAGATCACCATAGATGGCTGCGCTGTCTCTTTACTTGATACTTTGAGCTGCCGTGGAGGTCGGATTGAGAGGTAGGTCACCATCAATGTGACTCGCCTGAGTAGAGGTCCCTGGGCATTTTCTATTTTATGTTGACATTCCCAGAATTAAATATCTCTTTAGTGACCTAACTTGATTATTTAAGTTGGAACGGAATTCCTCGTCTAAAACTCTCCCCTCCCCCACCACATGTAACTAGTTACCCAGCTGGAGCGTAGGCTCGGAATGGTTGGACAGGGGAGGGGGCCGTCTTCTCGGGTCCAATTTTGTTGCCCGGATCACCACTGATGTTTCTTCAAAGAATGTGTGGAGAGTGAAGTAAATTCATGCCCCTTGTCCTCACACCTCCATCTCCACAAATAGTCTCACTCCCCTCATTAAAACCCTCCGAAAATTCATTTGTCCCTAGGAAACCTCGATACAAGCTCTCCCCCTCTTGCTGCAATCCTGCTGGGTGAGGAGGGGGCTGGATTGTGGGTCTGATACTCAACCCTCAGAGGGTCTCCTGGAAGGTTTCCCCCATGTCCCTGACCCTGTCCACATGCCCTTCCACGCATGCGTATTGAGTGGGTGAGCTGGGGTCCAGCATTTTTGTCACTCCCACATGTGGCCCAGATTCCTCTCTGACTCAATCTGGGATTCATTTTCTGTCTGGCTGGGAAGCTGGAGGTGGCATTCCTGTACATTTCCTGCAAGCTGAGAGACAGCCAAGGGTTTGTGGGGATCCCTGCGCAGGGCAGGTGGGAGGGAGAGTCTGAAGGAGGAGTCGGCATATGGTAGAACTACTTGGCTCTGGAGTCAGTGACCATGGAACCTTGGTACTTATTAGACTTGGCACGCAGCTACTACAGGATGTGGGGACATCTGAGAAGGTGACTCAGTCACTGTCTTAAGAGGTTAAAGGTCACTCCCCCAAAGCAACATCCCTTGCCTCTGTGAGGCAGCTCTCCAAACTTCAGGCTGCTCCCAGTCTTCTTTCTCAATATGAGGATGAAGTCCTCCCTAATATGGAATCTTCAGAAGATGTTTGTTAAAATCAAGGAGCCTAGGTACTGGGAGGTGGCTCAGTTGGTAAGGGGCTTGCTTTGCAAGCATAAGGACCTGAGTTTGAATCCCCAGATGAAGCCACATTCCAAACCAAGACCAAACATAGAAACTCAGCCATGCATCGTGGTGTGCATCCATCCAGAATCTGTTGATCAGGAAAAGACAGCCCTCAGGGATTGACATTCTAGCCTACTTGGCTATTTTTTAGCCAGTGAAAGACTCTGCCTCAAAAAAATCAAGCTAGAGAGCACTTGAGGAATGATAATCAAGGTTGACCTCTGTCATGTACGTGCCCATGAGCGCGCGCGCGCACACACACACACACACACACACACATGCATGCATACACACACAATAAAATAAAAAGAGACTTAGGTCATACTCATGATCTTCCAGAATCCCTGGGCAGGGCACATCTGCACATCCATATCTGTAGCATGCTGCATAGAAGAATCCAATGCATGATAAAGTTAGAGTCCGCCATTTTGGATACCCTAGGGCAGGCACTCACAAAGCTCCAGGAACAATGTGGACTGTGTGAATGCTAGAAGTCTGTCAGCCTCAGGGGTGACTGTTCCCTGTCCATTCTCTCCCTGTCATCTGACCAGTCTCTCCCACCTCCTCTGCCAGAGTCCTTGGAGAATTCCCCTCCCTTCTACAGATGGATGCTGTATTTATTCAAATTGTCACATGTGAATCCCGGCCAATCTAGGAGATGTATCTCTTATGCATTTACATGGTTTACTTTGGCTGAGTGGGTTTTAACATGCACTCTGGGGAAAAGGACAACAACTTTCGAAGACAGGAACAGCCTGCGGATCAGCTGTGGGTAAGAAGACTCACAGTGACAGAGACAGAGCAGTGAGTTCAGACAACAGGGCCCCGCCAGTTGCCCTCACAACCACTGAAACAAAGAATCTAGAGAGACAAAATGGGAAAGACTGTTGTCGGGCTTTAGGGCACATCCTGTGGCCACGTAATGGCAAGACCATTTCTCGAGGACTGACCATATATACTGATGTCCATATGGTTAAATCTGTGTGGACATAATGAAGTCATTAGTGTGACATGTGGTGTGGCCTCCCAAGCAATGACTCATATGGAGTTTGGGAGGGTGACAAGGTGTGTAATCGACGCAGTCCCTTTTGCAGATTCATTAGAGACAAACAGACCTTCAAAAAGCGTGTGATGCCAACTTATTCTCAAAGTGTGGGGAATAAGTATCTGTACAGTGTTAAATCACAAGTGTGACAGCAACCCCAACGCTCATGGATCATCTGAGGAGAGGGGACAGAAAGACTGTAAGAGCCGGAAGTCAAAGAAGAGTGAGTAAAACAGTGTCTCTGGACATGACAGGAAGACTACACTCATAAACTCACAAATCCCTGGCAGCTGTGGCTTCCCGTGCAAGATTTGCATAGAATCACCCAATCAACACAAGGAGAGTCTCACAAGGTCCCCTGCTCCTAGCTGCGGAGCTATTAACAGACGATGGCTCTATCACGGCATCTGTGGGTGACCATGAACAAAACCAGCCACCAAGCAAAATATAAGACTCTGAGATGAACATTTTTACCCACAGAGAAGCATCAAAGAACTGGCTTGATTCATGGGCATTGCTTCTCCTCCTCCTGGACTATTTCAATGCAACAGGCGCCATTTTGTTTTCCAGAACAATCTCCAAGAAGCTTTCCTGACAAAAACACAAAGATCAGGGCCAGGTCTTCTATTGCTTTGTCTATATATATATATATATATATATATATATATATATATATATATATATATATATATATATATATATATATATATTACTCTTGTGTATCAGGTTGGCCTTTAAACTCTATATGTAGTTGAGGGTGATCTTGAACTTCCATCTCTCAAGTGCTAGTATGACAGACTTTCACTATCATGTGATGCTGGCAATGGAACCCAGGCTCTTGTGCCTGCTAGATGAGCACTCTGTAAACTGAGCTATATCCCCAACCCCTACTTTACTCTGTAGCAGCTGTAGTTTCCCTGCTTAGTGAAGATCTTACTTGACAGACAGCTTCCAGACAGGATGGTGCTCACTCATCAGTGTTCCCCCTCCTCCTCCAGGGAGAACACTGTTTCTGTTCCTAGGCTATGCAGTTAGTGAGTCAGACCCGAGTCTCTGTGTGCTCGAGGCCAACCTATTCTATATAGCAAGTTCCAGGTCAGCCAGGGCTACACAGTGAGACCTTTTCTCAAAAGAGGGGGGAAAGGGAGGTGGAGATTGGATTTGGTAAGGGGTAGATTCCCAGATGCGCCAGTCTTGTGTTTTGTAGCTCTGTGGCACTTTGTGGATTATCCAATCCCTGAGAGTCTCGGATTTCTCATAGGAAAAACAGGATGTGATTTCTTCACTATTATAAGGATGCTAAGGAATTCACTAACCCAGAACACAAACCGATCTGGGTACGCCTAATTTTGGGGCACCACCCCTTCTCTCTTTGCCTATTTCCCTTTGAACATGTGGATACACTAAGACCATCTGTGTCCCTTCTAACCTAATGCCCTTCACCTCTGCCCAAGGTCCTGAGTTATTACAGAGGCAAGGGACAGAGGGGGCTGTTCCGGGTGAACAGGATATTAATTCTTCTACCCCTAGGGACCCATTTAGTAAATTGGTTCTTTAACTTAAAAAAAAAGGCACTTTAGGGGTCAGTGACACTGCTATGCATGTCCACATTCAGCACACACACACACACACACACACACACACACATTCAGCACACACACACACACACACACACACACATTCAGCACACACACACACACACACACACACACACACACTTAAAAACGAGACCTCACTAGCTTGAAATTCTTAACAAACTCATCTGAAATAAGTAAAATTTCCTCTCACAGTGTCCGTCCGTGGTCCTGTGATCTCTTACCTATGAAAAGTTGCTTTCTGTGCTGTAAAGGGGTTGCACACATTTCAAAACCATAAGTGATTGGGCTGGGTTGAATTGACCTTTTAATCCCAGCACTCAGGAGGCAGAGGTAAGCTGATCTCTGTGAGTTCAAGGCCAACCTGGTCTAGATAGCAAGTTCCAGGCCAGCCAGGACTACATAGTGAGACCTTGCCTCAAAAACAGAAGCAAGTGTTAGATTTGGTTAAGGGGCGTGTTTCCACAAGTGGGAGGGGTTTGCGATGCCTCTGCTGCTCTGCTCTGTCCCTTTCCTCTTGTCCTCTTAGCGGGCAGCATCTGTGTTAGCAGAAGCTCACTGCTTACTTTAGCTGATGTCTCCCTCACTTGCACGCGCTCCTGTAGCTTCCATTTCCCTCTGAGCTCATTGTATACACACACAAAACAAATGATAACTTGTGTGTACATCTGTGTTCACGCATGTGGTGGTAAGCATGTAGAAGTCAGAAGACAGCCAGCGGGACCCGCTTCCCTCGTCCCACCCTGTGGGCTCTGGGGTCCATCTCAGGTCATCAGGCTGGTCAGCAAGCCATCTTGCCAGCCCAGTCCACTGTCCTGTCCCCATTCCCTGCCGCCGATACTTTATGCTTCCAGACCGCCTTTCCCAGAAGAAATACATCTTCTAACACACAGACCATGTAGTGAGACTGTGATGTCATTGAAGGCTACAGCCAAGACAATGCAAGAGGCACCAGCCAATGAGAAGAATTCAGATTTTAACATTTCTCAAGGACCAACTGATGAGAGTCTGGGACCTATCGGTGACATAGGAAATCTTTTGAGGAATCTAAAGTGGCAAACTGTAGGAGATTTGCCTGGATCTTTCTTTTTTGAAATTTATCATTATGCTTTCTGTATGCACGGATTTATTGTGTGGTGCATGAGCTTGTGTCTGCAGAGGCCATGGAGTGTCCCTCTCCGTCACTCTGCCTTATTCCCCAGGGCTAGGGTCTCTTCCTCAACCTGAACCTTGTTGTTTCTCAGTGAATCTTGCAGACAACAAGTCCCAGCCATCCTCCTGCCTCCACACCCCTCTCCTCAGTGCTAGGATTGCAGTCATGTTTAGCCACGTCCAACTTTTTATGTGGTTGCTTGGGATTTGAACTCAGGTCCCCATGATCGCACATTGAGCTTTCTGACCCACTGAGCCATCTCTCCATCCCCAACTTCTCTTTTAAACCAATACTCAAAACTTTTCTACCTGCAGAAAAGGTGACCGGAGGAAAGCATTTATTAGCCAAATAGTATGGATTTATTCAAACCAGCATCCATAAAGGAATTCCGCCGCAGCCATCACCCTGGGTGCTCAGAGCCAGCTGTCTAGTTAAGACACACAATTAACAGGAAGCTATTTTATGTAGAAGTCTATTTGATGGGAAAGTTGTATCAACAAGCAATTGTCTATTCATCTGCCTTATTTTATGCCAGGGACGTGTAAAACAATTTATAAGGCACTCCTTGGCATCCCGAGCCCACGTCACTAAGTGTGTCACTAAGTGTGTGTGCTGTCAGGAGGAGCTTCTGCTTGCTCAGATCGTGTGAGTTACGCTGCACTCTCCCATCCTGGGATCTGGAAGGCACCGTGACCCCCTCTGCCCAGTGGAGCTAACTACTACTATTTTTATTTTGAGAAACAAACACATAGGAGCTTTGCTTTTAATGGGGACAAGTGGTGCTGAGCAATGCACGTCGTGAAGTAAAGGATTCTGTCTCTTCACCACAAAGCCCCTGCGTTCCGATGATGGACCACAAAGCCCCTGCGTTCCGATGAGGAGCTCGAGCCCTGCTCCATGCCTAGTGCCTGAGATTGTTGAGGTGACAGATTCAAGAATGCTTCTGTCCTGGTTCAGGAACATCTATCCTACATACGAGAGATGGAACTGGGCGGCCCAGGGAAATGGCCGCATGGGTTTGAAAAGCTTGATATGGAAGCTTGGTGACCCGTCTCCACATCATCTCCACAACCCAGAGTGGAAGGCAGACCTGGCTCCTGAAAGCTGTCCTCTGACCTCCACATACCTCCAAAACCATTAATGATAGTAGTAATTAATAATTATAAGCATTGGCTGGGCAGTGGTGGCACATGCCTGCAACCCCAGCACTCTGGGAGGCAGAGGCAGGCGGATTTCTGAGTTCAAGGCCAGCCTGGTCTACAGAGTAAGTTCCAGGACAGCCAGGGCTGCACAGAGAAATCCTGTCTTGAAAAAAAAAAAAAACCAAATCCAAAAAACCAAAAAAAAAAAAAGCAAAACAAAACAAAAACCCCCTTATTATCTTGTATTATTACTATTATCTTGTTATTGTTATTATTTACTATTATTATTTAAAAACAAAGAAACTGTATGGAGAGCAGCTGCATCCCTGCTGCCCCAGAAGAGACCCGCAAGATCACGTCACAACCCTAGGGAGTCTAATAGCGTTGGAGGCAGCGTAGAGAGCCTGAACCCTCTAGTAGCTTTGAGGAAGAAAACAAAGACGGATGTGCGCTCTCATCCAGTCATTTGTTAGGAGATATCAACCTGTAGGGTGAGCATCAATGTCTCCCCAAAGATGGCTCAGTCGTGGGGTTCAGCCAGTCCTCGGGCATCTTACTAAGAAGAAGAAAGCAATGCAGAACTCACAGGGGGGTCCAGCAGGAGAGGGGAGGACACAGCGAGGGTGATGGAGACGGTGAACTTGATCACAGTACATGTGCACATGTGTGAAATTGTTTTAGAGATTAAATACATGTGTTAAATTGCTGCACCTCCACGACATAAAGCAATGAGGTGGTTATCCCTGTGAATAATGAGTATAGAATGTCCCCGTCTGAGGGCAGAAAGAAGGATGTGATGTCACCTGCCAGCTAGATTGTCACCTTCCCAGCTCAGAGGGCTCCATGGTAAGTAAAGTGTGTGTGTGTGTGTGGGGGGGGGGGTGTGGATAGGATCTCTGTGTGTAGTTCATGTTGACTGCATGCTCACAGTCCAGTCCTCTCCATATTGGGATTGCAGGTTTGCAGACAGACAGACAGACAGAGAGAGAAAGAAAGAAAGAAAGAAAGAAAGAAAGAAAGAAAGAAAGAAAGAAAGAAAGAAAGCTCTAGATTGGAAAGAGACCTCAAAGTTGTCTTACTTGTGCCAAACAGCCTTACTTTAGATGACGTGACTGGCCCCCGGGGGAGGATCTGTCTCTGTGACCCGCGCATGGAAAGGCAGTACTTTACTTATTATGTATTTGTGTTTATATGGCCTCGGGGGATGTTTGGTAAACATTTGTTGAGTGCATTAAGCTGCGCCATTTGATCTGTCTATCGTCGTGGAGGGCACATCAAACTCCCCAGCCGGCTCTGGTTCTGATCCTTGCCTCCGAGTGAAAAACTTCCAAACTCATACGAGGTGCTACCTCCGCTCGGAAGCTTCCCCTTGATCTCACACTTATTTTCCACCAAAATGATTGCCAAGTTGGCAAACCCCTAAAAGAAAAAAAAATCTTCTTTGGTCATCTCAGCAATTTAGAAAACAAAGAAAACGAAGCCCCCACCTCCTCCGTCAGCCCCTCCAGGGAACAGCTGGGCCTATTCTAACTCAATTCCTCTCCCCCAGGAAAGACCTGGTTTCCCTGCACACACAGCCATCAGCTTGAGGTGGTGTGGGAAGCTCTGAGAAGGTGCGTGGTTCAGCTGAGCCTGTGGTAACTAAGTACCAGCCTGGTTTTCCCTGGGTCCATGGTGACCGGACACCTTGGTTAATATGGCGTGTGTGTGTGTGTGTGTGTGTGTGTGTGTGTGTGTGTTTGTATGTGTGTGTGTGTGTGTGTGTGTGTGTAGGGGGGCACTGGAATGTGCACTGTCCTGCCTCAGGAATCCTTTGGGGCCTCCCTCCCCCATTCTCTTTGCCTCTTTGTAAGTACTTGGATTATTGCCCCTGGCTCTAGCAAGCCTTCAGGCTAATTATTCCCCTTGCCCTGTAATTTCAACACCTCATCCGGGAGGCAGTCCGGTACAAGTCCCTAACCTGCTGACATTCTTTACCATGGCTTTATAACTTGCCTTGACCAGGTAAGTCGATTTTTCAATAATGATAGGGCCTTGAACATATTCACGCTTTTCCACTGGCCTCTGGGTTCTGTGATTTTTCCAATCACTAAGCATGCACCAGGGAGACGCTTTGGTTCAGAAAGAAGACTTAGTGATGAGCCATGAAGCAGGCCTTGGAACGAACCCCAGTCGAGCTGACACCACACCTTCCAAGCAGTCGGAGCCACAAACCAGAGATAAATGCTGTTGTCAGCTGTTGAGCATCTAAGGCTGCTACGTCACAGAAACCAACTAAGATATTACGAAATGCCGCGTGGACGAAGGAAAGCCTGTGGCCCCGACTGAAGAGTCAGCCTTTTGCATCTGACACATCTAATTCCGAAGCTTCTGCATCTGCAGATTCAACCGGCCACAGTCTGGAAATGTCCGAGAAAAACAATTTAGAGCTCTCCAGACGGTACATGTATTTATTTACATCCCATTTAGGCTCTACTAGGCATCGTGGATGGTTTAGAGAAGACTTAAAATGCAGAAAGATAGTTTTATTTATATGCAAATATCACTGTGTTTTATAGATAGGACTTGGCTTTGGGTATCTGTGGGGGTCCTGGGGGTCCTGGAACGCATCCCTGTAGACACTATAGACATGGAGGGAGGAGGGTTAAATTAGTGCTCCAGAGTTGTCATACCCAACTACCACAGACTAGGGGAATAATAGAAACTATTTTCCTCATTGTTCTGGAAGTCTTAAGGGATGGGGAAAGCTGGCTTCTCTTGGCCCAAGGATGATGTCTTCTCATCCCTTCACCTCCAGCCCTCTTTGCCTTAACTTCTTGGAAAGACGCAGGTCAAGCCTCCTGGGAGCCATGACTTGAGGAGCTCCCAGGGTCCCAGCATTGACATCAGATCCCTCTTGGTGGCCTCTGGGTCCTAGCTTGTTCTCTCTCATCTGCATTGCTCAAGCAGAACAGGGTGTGGTCACACATCACACCAAGCAGACGCACGCCATTGGTTAGTTAACACTGACCAGCAACTCAACAGAGCTAGACCACCTAGGAGACAGACCTCTCTGGACGTCTGTCTGCGAGGGATTTCCTAGAGTAGGTTAGCAGAAATGGGAGGAGTTACTCTAAACCGAGAGGCACCAGCTCATGGCCGGGTGCGGTCCTGGCCGGATCAAAAAGAAGAGAGGAAGTTGTGCAGCTGCATCCATCTCCGAGGATGCAAAGTGGCTTCTGCCTCAAGCGGTGACTTTCCTACCATGAGGGACCAGACCCTTGATGAGCCAAAAGGAAACCCTTCCTTCCTTCTTTCCTTCCCTCCTCCCCTCCTTCCCTCCCTCCCTTCTTTCCTTCCTCCCTCCCTCCCTTCCTTCTCCCTTCCTTCCTCCCCCTTCCCTTCCTCCCTTCTTCCTCCCTTCCCCCTCCCTTCCTCCCCCTTCCTCCCTCCCTCCCTTCCCCCTACCTCTCTCCCCCTTCCTCCCTTCCTCCCTTCCTTCTCCCTCCCTCCTTCCCCCTTCTTCCCTCCCTCTCTTCCTTCTCCCTCCCTCCCTCCTTCCTTCCTCCTTCTCCCTCCCTCTTCCTTCCTTCTTTTCTTCCTTCCTTCCTTTCTTCCTTCCTTTCTTCCTTCCTTCCTTCCTTCCTTCCTTCCTTCCTTCCTTCCTTCCTCTGTCCCTTTCAAGGTATTTTGTCAGTAAGCATAACTGATACAGTTAATTGTACTTCAGCTGGCTCAGGGGCAGGCCAGAGCATCTCCCTCTTGTGTTCCTAGAAAGACAAGTCTGAGACCTGGGACAGCCTCTGAGACCGGAGCATTGTTGCCACTCGAACTGGCCAGGCTCCATGAATGTGTGCCCATCAATAAGGCTTCAGGGAACTGGGCTGCTGGGCTGTGCAGAGGGATTGGGGAATAGCTCCTGCCCAAGGGCAGAGAGGGGACACAGCACAGGGAAAGGGGACTCTTGGCCAGGCCCAAGCAAGGGACAGTCTGTGTCTGCAACACCACTGTTTCAGCACGGGGTGATGAGCCTGGCCTATGTGCTCTTCATCTAGGCCTTCAGTAGACATATTGGGAGTCCTCTCCTTCCTGGACATCTGGGTGGCTGGACTCCTACAGCTTTGGTCCCTCTGGCATGTGTAAGTCATGATGGCATAGTAAGGAGAGGTAAAGAACTTGGTGTCTCAGGGCCTCGGTTTCCTCACCTGTGAAATGGGAATCTTGATTGTTCTTCCCTCATAGGGCTGTAAAGATTAGTTGGGAAATGTAAAGGGTTTGAAGCTCCGTTAGGTGAGTGATTAGGACCTTGCCACTCTGCCTTCTGCTGGGCAGTGGAGGGGAGGAGAGTGTGGAGGTGGTCTCAGCTCTGGGCTAGGAGGCTTGCAGTCTAGTGGCAGAGAGACTGTATATACATTTGGTTGGTGGGTGGTGGGTGGGACAGGGCTTCCACCTGTGCATTTAAAAAGTGTGTGTGTGTGTGTGTGTGTGTGTGCGCGCGCGCTAAGGACTATCTCTTTCATCGAGAACTACCACGGGGGAGGATGGAGCAGGCCTTTGCCTACAGGGCTGCCTGTCTCCCATGGAAGGCCTCTCTGTGCTGCCAGCCACAACCGCAGCCAAGCTAAGGCCCTTCATCAATGAGCAAAGCCAGAGCTTCCCTCCACTTCCCCCGGGGCCGGACTACTGCACTAGTCGCCATCCTCAGTCTACAGACCCCCAGCTCTGCTCTCTCCTTGAGACTCAGCAGTGCCTGAAAGTCCAGGAGTTTGGGAGCATCTGGTCCCAGCCTTATCAAGGGCCTGTGGACCCCCAACGCTTAGTCCCCAACTTCTCTCTGTCATTCTCTAGCAGTGACTTTCCCACATCTCAGACTGAGTGCCCACCCCAACCCTGTCCCGCCACGCCCACCCTGCCCGGCCCCACCCAGCCCTGCCCCATCCCACCAGGTCCCGCCCCATCCTGCCAGGCCCCGCCCCCCAGAGTGGCATTGTCTTGGTGCGTCCCTAAAGCCCAAAAGCTGCCCAGTTGTGGTGTGAGATAAGAGCAGTCAAACTCCCCACGTTTGCCTCTCCTGTGGCCGTATCTCTCACTGATCCCAGACAGCACCAATCAAACTAGGCTGGTTGGCCAACCTGTACCAGGGAATCCTCTTGTCCAGGCTGCGCCAGGTCTGAGATGACAAGAGGACAAGAGCGCTCAGCCAAATCTGGATTTTCTTTGATATGCCAATGACCCATTCTCTCAACTTCATACAATACACACCCACTAACAACGAGACTCATTTTTTCTCTTCTTTATCAATGAAATTCTTATCATGTATAAGAAGATATATTAAGATAAAATACAAAAGTCCTAATATCGTCTGTAAATCTAGCTTCCGGTACCTCTCATTTCAGGAGCTGTTTGGAACCATCACCAACGGGCGCCACCTCATCCGAGGTACTGTGGGCCCCGTTTCTCCAGAGATGTTGAGGACAGCTGGAGGTTGTGGGAGAGAAAGAGGAACCAGGAGGGCTTTGGACTTTAGAGACCTGAAGGATGAAAACCGAGGTCATGGGTCAGGGACAGCAGCAGGGGGAGCGGCAGGGCTGGGCCTGGGTATTACTAACTTCTAGACACAAGTTAAACATGTATGGTGCAGGTGATATCACACAGAATGGTGACGTCGGATACGTGGACACGAGGAGATGAGCTTGGCCGGGAACGGGGATTTGAAAGTTGAGAGCTTCTAAGTGTGTTATTTCATTTTCCCTTGCTGTCACCATTACGACCAAAAGCAGTATGGAGGAGAAGGGCTTTATTTTGATTTACAGTTCCAGAAGGAGGGTCCACGATGGTGGGGGAGGTGCTGTATGACACAGCAGGATGGCAGGAAGCTAGCTGATCACATTTCCATCTATACACAGGAAGGGGGGAGGGGAAGAAGGAGGGGGAGGGGAGATGAAGAGGGAGGGGGGGGGAAAGGAGGGGGAGAGGGAAGGGAGGGGAGGGAGGGGGAGGAGGAAGGGAGGGGGAGGGGGAAGGGAGGGAGAGGGGGAGAGGGAGAGGGAGAGAGAATGAATATAGGAAGTCGAGCCAGGCTCTAAACCCTCAAAGCCCGCCCCCAGTGACCGGGCAGCAAGGCTGCCCCTCCTAAAGCTTCATAACCACGCCCCCAACTGCACCACAGCTGAGGAGGAGTATTCCAATCCATGGACATGGGGGAACGAACGTTCCTCATTCAGACCACTACAGTTAGTGCTCTGTCTTTCCTACCCTCCCTCAAGCAGAGCTACAAGTGAGCCTGTCCAGCCAAGCCTACCTCTGACCAAGCCAGGCAGTGGGAGAGGGAGAGGGTAGTCTGTGTGATTCTAATCAGTGTAGCCTCGCACCACGCAACTACACTGGGCCCTTTCTTAAGGAGGTCTCTCTGACTCCCTGTGGAGGAAAAGATACCGAGATACCGGGCTGTAGAGCAAGACTGAATGGGCTCCCCAACAGATGCGTATTGACGGAATGGGAGGGGTCCTGCTGCATTTACACATCTGGGGTGAGAAACAGAGTAGGAAGGTATGATCTGGTCTGGCATCCTGAAAGCCACAGAGGGTAAAGGGTGCCTCGCACCTCTGGATGTGTTGTGAGGACGACAGGTCCAGAAGGGTTTAATCCAAGTCCCTACCTGAGTTCAGCACCATCAAGGGGGCTGAATAAAGGGAGAGTAAGATGAGAGTCAGGATTCAGCTTTCTCCTCCTCCTGAGAGACTGTGTCACCGGACTCAAGCTCCGGACACCACAGCTCGAGTTGCCATGTTTTCGCAACCATGGTGAACTGCACCTCTAAACCAAGAGCCGTCATAAACCCTTCCTTCCTTACGGCGCTTTGGTCAGGCATTTTGGCTACAGCACTGAGAACTTATATAGAAGATGAATGGAAGGAACTCGGCTACACTCTGGGGGAGGGGGTCAGTAGAACAGAGGGATCTGAGGACTGACTGGGGGTCTAGGACACAGAGGCTACCGGTGCCTGACTATCAGCTTCAAAACATCGTTAGGGGGAGTAGGCAACCATCCCATGTCAATGGCTTTTCTCTGAACCCTTCCCCTACCAAGATTCTTGTTCAGCTCATGCTACTGGCCACCGTGCTTTATTATCCCCACACTCAGTAATATGAGTCACACAATTCATCCTCATACAAGACTTTGATACCTCCATGTTTTAATGACACCTTCCCCAGTGATGGCGAAAGCAGAGCAGAGACATGATTACCCTGCACATCTCAGAGCCCATCAGGGAATTTGCAGGAACTCTAAGTAATACGCCATGAAAAAGGTGTCTCATTCCTGGAGCTGTGAGAGGCCGATTGGTACTAATTATCCTTATTCTGAAATCAAAAGAGCGGATCTCCCCCACCCCAGCCCCCCACCACCCAGCAGAAGGTCTCTAGAAAATACTAAAGTGGTTGGGCCCTTCTGAACTGTGGCAGTGGCAGCAGCGGGCAGCCTCCCAGCAGGCCTTCAGTGGTGCTGATTAATACCAGAGCACAGTATTAAATTAAAGGAGCAGCTCTGCTCGGGAGCTGAAGGAGTCCTGCCTGGCGCTACCTGTGGCCCTGGCTGTGGCATCCTGCAGTAAGCCAGGTGCCCAGTTGGTTCTCTTTCATTCAGAGTGGGGACGTTTGAGGCAGGCTTCAGAACAAAGCCTGTGATGGTCGGACACGTGTGCTTGTGTGCACCTCGCTGAGTGTTCTCCCCAGCCAGTGAGGAAGATGGCTTCTGAATGACTAAGATGCTGGGCATCTTCCAAACCCTTATTCCAGCCTCGAGAAATGTAATTATGATAAAGAATTATGATAAGGATGGAGGGAAGGAGGGGGAGGGGAAAGGGATGGAGGGAGGGAGAGAGGGAGGTAAGCTGAAGGGGTAATTAACACTGATTCAGGTTTAGGTCTTAGGAGCAACAAGAGGCAGCGCTGGGATTTGAACTCAAGAGAACTGATGATAGAACTTGTTAGGCCACTGTGCTGTAGAGCATCTGGGAGAATGTTCCCAACTGAGCATGGAATCCTGGAGCCTTCACCTGCTGTAAGGTCTGCTGCGTTTGAGTTTTTATTAGGTAAGTTCTGGGGAGGAGGAGTGGGGGGGGAGGAAAGAATGAGGGAGGGAAAGGAGAAAAGAAATGAAGAGGGAAGAAGGGAGGGGGAGGAGAAGAAGGAGAGGAGGAAGGGAGGAAGAAGGAGGGAAGGAAGAAGGCAGAGAAGGTAGGAGAGGAGGAAGACAGGAAGAGAGGGAGGAGAGGAAGGGAGGGAGAGGAGAAGGAAAAAGAGAGAAAGGAAGGAGGAAGGGAGGGGGATAGACAGATGGAGGGAAGGATAGAGGGAGGGATGGATGGATGGATGTAGGGAAGGATGGATGGATGCAGGGAGGGAAGGAGTGGGGGAGGGAGAAAGGGAGGGAGAGAAGGGGAAGGAAAAAGAGAAAGGAAGGAGGAAGAAAGATAGATAGACAGATGGAGGGTGGGAGGGATAGAGGGAAGGATAGATGGATGGATGGATGCAAGGAGGGAGGGAGCGGAGAGGGAGAGGGAAGGAGGGAGGGGCAGATGGATGGATAGATGGATGCAAGGAGGGAGAAATGGATGGATGGGTGGATGGATGGATGGATGAATGTAGGGAGGGAGGGATGGATGAATGGATGGGTGCAGGGAGGGAGGGAGGGAGGAAGGAAGAGAGGGAAAGAAGCTAAAGTTTTGTCCCTGGCCCCAGGAAGCAATACCGCCCTATTCAGACTGGGAATGGTATTGCTTACCTGCCCATCTGAGGTGCTATCAAAGTAAACGAGCAGTTAGGAAACCGTCTTCTTCCCTCATAGGACCAGAGCTGTAACCAGAAGTTGACGTGATACTTTCTGGAGGCACGCTTCTATCCACAGACTCTGAACAAGTGGCCAGACTCACCACTCCACCCTGCTCTTTGTCTCCATCAAGAATGGACAACTTCTCCCTAAAGAAGCATGCACGCTTACTCACCATTGACGTAAATCTGGTCTGCACCTATAGCTTGACTCATTGAGATCCTTTCCTGTCCAACTGCCGTGATCACCCCGGATGTAAAAAGATACTTTTTTTTCCCATTCCCAGACCCCTAAATAGATGACCCGCAGATCACAAGTCTTCATGTAATTTTTCTTGATTGCTTTTTTTTCTCCTTGCTTATCACTTTCCCTAAAAATCCTGTCAGTTAGTGTATTTAAATTCCTTTCTCATCTCCTCATTGCGCCGCTATTTAAAATAATGAGTCACAGCTGAAAGGAACGGAAATATCCCGGCTGCTTTTAATATACACCATCAAGGACACTTCTTGGGGAAAGTTGGGAAGGAGTTCTTCTCGACGAGGCCAAGGCCGAAGGCAAGGACAGGGATGTCTTCCGCCATTGCCCCGTAGGAGGAAAGGATTTGAACTTCTCGCTGGTTGCTTTCCTGAGCTGTCTAGATTGGTCCTGGTCCTGATGATGCTTCATGTGTCTCACAGCCAACACCTGAGTTGCTATGTGTGTGGCCTCAGTCAGGTGCTCGTTAGGATGGGGAACGGATACTTTATAATCCTCACTATTCAGCTGAGAAGACAGGGCAACTGAGAATACCTAACCTTCCCAAGGACACAGAGCTAGGTCGCAAGAGGCAGAATGTGAACCTTGAGTTTTGACATTCAACTGTTACTCCAGTTCTATTAGCTGTGGGGACTGTGTGTGTGTGTGTGTGTGTGATGTGCATGTGTATGTCAGCAGAAGGGTATGCATTTGTATATACAATCCTATGGAAGCCAGAGTTCAGTGTTGGTGTCCTTTTCTATTGCTTCCCACGTTATTTATGAGACAGAACTTTCACTGAACCTGCAGCTTGCTGATTAGGTAGACTGTATGACCAGAAAACCCCTGTATCTTCTCCACATCCCCGCACTGGGATTACCCATGATGCTTTGCCTGGGATGTTACCTGGATGCCGGAGAGCCAAGCTCAGGTCCTAAGTGCAACAAGCACTTTACTGACTAAGCAGTCTCCCTAAGACCCACCAATGTGCTTTTAGAGTTCAGTTTCTTACTTCTATAAAATGGGTGTCATAACAATAACCTGGGCCCTGTTCCTTCCGGTACAGCTATGGGAGTAAAAGAGAAACCGGATGTAAACTTGCTTTGTAAAGCTGCCTCAAGAATCCAGAGGCCATTGTCACCACTCGGGGATAAACTTCCTAGTTTGCTTTTTGTTAACTTTATAAACACCGTGGCCCAAAGCAAATTGGAAAATTGAAAGTGTTTATTTGACTTACAAGTTGTACCACTAGAGGAAAACAGGGGTTTGGGGGGTGGGGTTTGGGGGGTGGGTAGGAACCTGGAGGCAGGAACTGAAGCAGAGGCCATAGCTCGCTCCCATGATTCAGTTAACTGTGCCTGGTTTTATATATATATATATATATATATACACATACATATATATAAAACACAAGCCAGGACCACCTGCCTAGGGATGTATCATACTTCCTACAATGGATTAAGGCCTATCCCACATCAATAAATCAAGAAACTGTCCCACAGACTTGCCTATAAACCAATCTGATGAAGATATTTTCCAGTTGAGATTCCCTTTCTCTCTGCCCTGCCACCCCAGATGATCAATCCTGGCTTGTATCAAGTTGACAAAACAAACAAACAAGCAAACAAGCCTAAACCAGCAGAGGACGTCACTGCAGTGGGGGCACCTTCGATCTCTCACCAGCGGGCTCACAGCCAAGATGCAGACCAGCTCCTGGTGTGGCACATGCTGCTGGACAGCTGCCAGAGACTTGGCTCCACACACAGGGGACTCTTCTCTCCCTCCAATCTAATCCTGTCTGTGGAATACAGTCCCACCCTCAGAAGCAAGCCCTTTGCTACCCTCCAAAGCCACTTTATGCCAACAAGATGAGTTTTGCCACCCTCTCTGATTAGTGGCATGCTTCTGAGCTGACGGTGTCTGCGGAGGCGATCTCCACACTCAGATTTATTAACGCCGCCATTGGCTTAATGAATTACTGCAATCCAAGGAACCCATAGATAGCTTGTATTTAACTTTTATGTGGCTGCCCCAGAAACTGGCTTGAAAGGCAGAAATCAATGCTGGTGACAAAAAAATCTCGATACAATTTATTTTGAATGCTCAGTTTGGGATTTGATGTATGCCAGTGTCAGCTTTGGTTTATGCTCTTGGATGAATTTTATACTTACTGATTAAAGGGGGTTAGCGATACCAGTAGGATACCAGTCGGTAAGCCTTACGACAAATGCTGCCCAAGTGTTCCCAGCCATCCAGCCAGATTGGCTCCACATTTTAATCAGCAGCCCTGGTAGCTGCACCTCCAAACTACCAAAGGGAGGCCCTATTTACCAGTTCGTAAATTAATTAGTCAAAATGCACTTAATTAATGATACCCACTGTGACTATCCGGTTCGCCAGTAATTGGGTAGCATCTAGGCAGGAACCAGGTGGTAAGGGAGGGACAGACACACTGGTAAGGCTTTTCCCATGACAGACCTCGCTCCCAGATCACTGTTATGTCCTTTTGGCTCTTTTCTTTTGTAGTGTTTGGAAATAACCGTTCAGAAACAACACCTGCAGATTAACATGGCATTCCTATTTAGAGCGATGTCTAGACAAAACCTAAAATAAGAACCTCAAGTCTTCAGCACCCAGGGGCAGTCAGCTGTAGACATCTGTAGAAACCAGGGCCAGGTGGCCGCTCAATGTTTGGCACTAATCAATTAATAATTTAGATGCTCTTAAAATGGATCAAGTTTGGTCTGAAAAAGAGCACTTGGTTCAGGTACCATTTTCAGAATGTTTGTTTTATTCAATGTGTCCATCATCCAACAACTATCCATTACCCACCTATCTACATATCTACCCATCCATTCATCCATCCATCTCTCCATCTGCATATCTATAACCCACCATCTTCATACTCATCGATCCACATAACCAACAATCCACATATCCCTCCAATTATCCAATCATCCATATGTCCATCCCTTTGACCATCCATCTACTCATCCATCTGTCCATCCATCCATCCATCCATCCACATATCTTTCACCCACCATCTTCATTAGTATGAAGTAACCACATAAAGAATCATCCATATACCTATCCAATCATCCAGTCATCCATATATCTGTTCCTTTGGCCATCCATCTACTAATTCATTTGTCCATCTATCTATCTATCCATCTGTACATCTATACATCCATCCTTAATTATATATCTATTATTTATCCACCAATAACCAACTGGCCTTTCTTCCTCTTTCCATTTTTCCATTTTTCTGTTTTTAGTTATCTTGTAGCATACACTGTAAAATATCTACCTTGCACAACCCCCTTTAGTCCTTATCACAATCTATAAAGTGCAGCACCAATATCATCTTCATTTTGAATGTGAGGAAAGTAAGGCTGTGAGAGGTCAGGTGACTTGTTCGGGGCACACACCCTGTATGGGAAAGTCAGGGACTTGTGGTCATCTCATAGCTTCAAATCAAAGACTCTTTTTCTTGCCACAAACCATCGGGCTGCCAAAGTCAATAGTCCGCATTGTTAAAGATGGACAGAGAGTCTTAGCTTCTGGAAAGAGGAATGGCTTGCTACCTGTCTCATGCTTGCCTATGGGATGATGAGTCTGTTCTGATTCCTGTGCCAGACACTGTACTGAAGGATGGATGAGAGAAGCAACAGAATAGTGTCCCATTTAGCTCCCAACCTTTCAGGCCAGGAGAACCAGGTAGCAACGACACAGAGGCAATGCTTGGTGACTTGATAGGCGTCATCCATAGGCTAGAATAACCAGGTCTCCAACATATCGAGTATAAGGTGTTTTTGTTTTGTTTTTAATATTCTATTTCCTGGTGAAAAGAGAGAACCAGTCCGCATGAGTTGTCTTCTGATGTCTACATGCATGATATCATGGTGTATGTAGACCCACACACACACACATATATGTATATATATATATATATATATATATATATATATATATATATATACACACATATTCACATATACTCATACATACACACATATATACACTCATGCACACATGTGCATGCATACTTTATTAAAAAAAAGTCCCTAGATTCTTGGCTATCTTTCAGCCCCTCCCTTTCTGCATTTGATCTCTCCCGGGGACTGTCATTTACCTCAGAGACTCCTGCAACAGCCCTCCTGGTGCCTGACCAACTGCTTCCTCCATTTTGTTCTCTTTCTCTATCCAGTTGAAATCCCACCCTACTGTTTTCCATAACCTGCTATTCGAATCCAGCCTTTCTGGGCGTTCCTTGGAGCTTATTTATCCTCAGCATTACTGTGACCCTGACCTTGTCTCTCAGAGCCCCGCCCCCCAGGGTACCCCAGTTGGCCTCCCTCACTGCTGGTTCCATCTTCCTCCTGCTTTTCCTTCCCTGGTCCCTTTCTGGAAGTCTTGGTTTGACAGAGGCAGTTCCTCCCCTGTAAACTCCGACCATTCCTGAAGCCCTGCAGCCTGCCGTTCCCTGGTACCCTATACTTGTTGTTTGTCTGCAGTGGGCAGAGAGCTCCCCAGTGAGGGGATGGGCGATATGTTCCGCCTGCATCTTTAGCACTTAGGAATCTAGCATCATCAACAGTGGGCGCTTGCTAAGGAATAGGAGAATGACTAAATGACCGAAGACCAGAGAGTCTGAATTGGTAAGAAACAGAATTCTACTTCATGGTTAATGATGCGGGTTAGGGAATGGTTATGTCATACAGCTTCCGTGAGCACTAAATGAGACATCTCAGGCTAGAGGGTCAAGTGAGTGGGGCTTATACCAAGGGGCTGGCTCGGTTTTGTCAACTCAACACAAACCCATAAACTGGGCAGAACTATAGCTGGGCAGAAAAAAACAAAACAAAACAAAAAACTGAACTGAGAAATGCCTCCTTCAGGTTGGCTCGTAGGCAGGTCTGTATGGGTATTTTCTTGATTGACAGTTGAGGCTGGACGGTCTGACCCACTGAGAACGGTGGTGGGCAGATCATGCTGGAAGGTATAGGAAAGGTAACTGAGCATGCGCCGGGAGATGAAGCCGGTAAGCAGTGTTCCTCTGTGGCTTCTGCTTCTGTGTCAGCATCCAGGCGCCAGCCCTGAGTTCCTGCCCTGACATCCCGTGATGATAGACTGTATTTGGTAGGCCAAATAAAGCCTTTCTTCCTCAAGTTGCTTTTGGTCACGGTCTTTATCACAGCTATAGGAAGTGTACTAGGACGTCCACCATCTACCATGTGGCTGTTCCTGTGTTGGCTTTTATTTTTCCCAAGTCCTTACAAGGATTCCTTTGAGTCCCTATGAGAACTTTGGATATGCATGCCTAAACTCAGTATCTAGACGTTCCTGTTCCTATTGCTTGGTATAGAGCATTTATTTTTAGAGAAGTCATCTAGACCGAGAGGAATGGCTGAGTGGAGAAATAGACGCTGATGCCCAAGTGCCCCCCCCCCCTGCTCAGGCTGACAGCTTATTTGGCTTCATGAAGGTGTTTCCTCTTAACGAGGATGTTTCCGGTTTCAAAAACTAGTGCCAAGTTTTCTCCTCCTTTCTTCATTTCCCCAAAGTGACAATCTTCAGAAAAAGAAGCTCTCAGCTGCATAAAGAACAGTCTTTACCCAAGGACCAGAGAGTTCCAGGAGCCACCATTAGTGGCTTCTACCGCGAACCACTCCCACCACGAGCCACTCCCACCACGGGGCCACGCCCACCACGAGCCATTTCCCCCCCCCCCACACACACACCGTGAGCCCCTCCCACCATGAGCTGCTTCCACCATTCCACCATTAGCGGCTCCCACCTTCTACTTGAGGATTAGACCCGTGCTCATTCCCTTTGGGATGACATGCCTCTCTCATGCTTCCGTTGTTCAGGGAAAAGGTTTATGCTAAGCTTCGAGTTGATGCCTGAAAAACCGTGCTTGCTCTCTCTCTCTGCAAAGCAGTTTAATTTATTTTTGCTCAGCCCATCCTGCGTGATTCGGAATGGTTGAGCTACATTTTCCTCCAGACGCAAGGGAGCGCCAGGGAAGCGGGTGGGAGGCTCTGCTCCGTTTAGGAGAAATGGGTTGACCCCTAGGAGAAAGGGACTTAATGAATCAGAAGTGGGTTGCTTCTCATACATGAAATAGGACTTCAAACCTCTACCCCATCCATCAATGCTGACGAGCACTTGAGCAGTCGGCTACATTTTCTGGTCTGTTACATCATGGCCTTTGAAGGGGTTGCTACAGGTGGCATATCTGCTTTCTGAACTGCAGGGAACAATCTCTCTCCTTCTTGCCTTGGCTCAGTGATATCCAGGAGAGTGCTCAGTATACAGCAAGTACTTAACGCTTGCATAAATGCTTAATCCAGCAGGTGTCTATGGTTTCATAAATGGATCGTCCAGACTGGGAAGAGACACTGAGAAACCCTGGTGTGGTCTTTCTCCATCTGGAAATGTGAAAGTGCATATTGAGGAGACGGGACAGGTCACCTGGTGGATAGTGTGCGCGCGCTCACTCCCCTCACAGTGCCCACAATGACGTGGCCTTTCACGACTGCTCTGAGAACGAGAACTGAGCGGTTGCCCTTTCATAGTCGGAGCTCTTTGGTTTCACCAAGAAAGTCACACATAAGGCTAAGGAGATGCCTCAGCTGTTAAAGGGGTCGCCGTGTTACCAAGCTCAGTACCACAACACTAGAACCAGAGAGGAGGCAGAGGCGGGGAGAGTCCTGGGGGTTTGCTGGGCAGCCAGTCTAGCTTGATCAGTGAGTCGGGAAAACACAAGGTGGGAAGTGACAGAGGAAGACAGCGGATCGTGCTTCTGGTACACACACACACACACACACACACACACACACAGCCTCCACAGATACATGCATATGAATAAGAAAACACACGCATCCAAACACACACAGGATCTGTCTGCTCCACTCAGTCGTCCCGTGGACCGTGTCACCTGCCTATAGAAAAACCCCAGGAAAGGACCACGGAGGGCCTGGGCTGAATGCAGAGGAAAGCAGGTGGCAAAACACGCTGGAAATCTTTAAGCTCCCGTTTCCCAGGCCTAGCCTCAGACCTTCAAGTCACTTCAGATGTCTATGGTGAGGGAGGCCTTACAAAAGTTCTCTTCAGAAAGATTCCATTGTAGAGAAGCCCTTTTGAATTCTGGGGGACCATTTTCACCCAGCAAGGCTCAGGGATCGGGGAGTGTCCAGCTCTCTTCCTCTGCTCCCGCCCCCCCAGGTGCTGAATCCAGGCCAGCACCTCCCGAGGCCCTTCCTGTGACTCCCAACAACCTGGCTGGCCACTTGAATGCGCAGCTTTGGTACTGGCTGTGACAGTGGTCCCCGTTGCTAATCTGTATCAAGAAATGGGAAGCCTCCAACCGGTCCATTGGCCACCGTTGAAATAACCTCTAAAGCTGCTGCATTTAAATGTAAAGTGTCACCTACTGAGTTATTCTCACATGTCCCACCTACCCATTAAATGATGGAAATGACTTGGCCCTCCTCAGAAGGGTTGAGAGAACCGAGGTGGCTGTGGGAATGGCCTTGGAGTGGCAGGGGGCAGCCTGCTGAAAGCGCTAGAAACCAACACCACACCCCTCTGGTGTGCTCTCAGTGTATTTCCAAATGAAGGAGGGCTACATCAAATATCAATAGAGTGCGAGCTCCACCCTCCTTCCCTGTGTGGCTAGCTCAGGTAGAGGGGTGGGGGTGGGGAATGGGGACAGCTGGATCCTAAGATGAAGACTAAACCGCCTTGGTGGTGGTGTTTGGGGTCCCACTGTTCACCCCGCCTTCAGTCCTCACGGCCAATAGCGTTCAGTATTCCAGCAGGACAAGTAAATTCAAAATGATGGTGACCTTTACCCAAGGGGTCTTTGCTCTCGCTGTCACCGATTTGCCTCAAGACTTTCAAGCAAAGCTAGCTGCCGAGCCTCCCAGGGGCATTTAGAGGAGGTCTGCCCAGAGACCTTACCCTCCAAAGAGTCCATGTTACCGAATTAGGCTGTAGCAAACTCAGGGGCTTAAGGGCACTCTGGTAATTCTTGCAGAGGGAGTTGGAGGAGCCGAGGACAGACATTCCGAAATGAAAGGTGAGTGATTATGGGCAATGATGGCTAGTTTATTTGTCTCTGCAGTAATTATCACATGAAGGCAGTATTCTACTAAGCCTTTTAACCCCAATTTTCGTCCTCAATAGTAATTAAAAAAAACAGAGCTTTTCCGAGAGACTGACTGTACTTACAATTCTGCGCCTTCACTTCTATGTACAGACCTGCAAGTTTATGTTTGCTCTTTTAGGTTTTTAACGAACCCAAGCTCCTCCCCCGAATCTGAGAGAAGTGCATTGCGTAAGTGAATTTGTCCGTGCACACTGGAGAGTAAATGTTAGCTGTCTTCCTCAGTCGCCCCCTCTGCCTTAAATTTTGAGACAGTTTCTCAACTGAACCCTGAGTTTACTAATTAACCTGGGCTGGCTGAGAAGGCCCAGGTGGCTGTCTCTGTCCTCCTGCATCCAGTACTGGGGTTCTACACCTGCACGTGGGTTCTGGGGATCAGAACTCCTCCAGTCCTCATGCTTGCATAGAAAACACTCCATGTGGATGGAGTCATCTCTGCCCCTACCCCTCAGGGCTGTTGTCAGGCATAGACCACAACAATAAGATTGGGGTAGGGGTGAGGGTGTCCCTTGAGGTGAGGTTTACTGTATCAGAAGTTGTGAGGCTAACATCATAAGACCTTAGAGGATCCAAGTAGGTAGGAGAAATTTTAGAAGGCAGATGCTAGAACTAGGAAATCCAGGGGAGCCAGGAGCGTAGATGAGACAGAGTGGAAATCCCACCCATAGGATGTGTTGCTGGTGGGATAGTAGATGCTGCAGCCATGGAATCCCACCCACAGGAAGTGTTGCTGGTGGGATAGTAGATGCTGCACACATTTGGGGAAAATGCAGGCAGCTCGTTTAACTAAGAATTGTCGCCTGACTCAGCCAGCTTGTCACAGCCTATCTGAGGCTCAGAAGGAGGAAAACTTTATTTTGTCTGTTGTTTTTGGTCCATGGTTGTTTGGGTCTGTAGCCTTTGGGCCTGTGGTGACTCAGAACATCATGGCTGGGAATGAGAGGCAGAGGGTGAACGCTTACCCCATGATGACTTGGAAGCAAGCGAAAGAGGCAGAGGGTGCCAATGGCCTTCCTGAGGGTAGGACTGCTACACCCTAACTTCCTTCCACTACGCCCCTCCTTGCCACCTCCCAGCAGTGCTACCAGCTGGTGTCTAAGCTATGAGGCTTGGGGGAAGACGTGTCAGAGGCAAAAGATAGCATAAATACGATATAAAACACAACCACAAGACCACAAGAAGGTACGTGAACGTTCATGGTGGCACCATTCACGAGATTTAAAACGTATCAAAAACCCAAGCGCACACCCTCTTGGCAAATCAATAAGTAAAACAGATATTCCTACCTAGGAAAATCTTTCATAGCAAACTGAAGTCACAAAGAGCAGATATAGGCTCTGGCAGGTAGAAATTCTCAGTAAACAAACCAGATGCAAAGGAACACCCATTTTATAATCCCACTTTCACCCAAAGACCAGTGTGAGCCAGGTTACCACAGAAAGTAGACTGCGGCTGTCCGGGGCAAGGGTAGGAAATTGGGCCGGGGACTGTAATTAGGGGCCTGGTTTCTGTCTGATGGGATGTTCTGAGATCAGATGGTAACTATATCCGGCTCTGCAGCTATACAGCAAACATAATCAAATTGTGTGCTTAGGATGGGTAAATTCTATGCTATGTAAATTATATCTCAATAAAGCTATTTAAAAAAACCAGAAGAGAAGCAGGGGGTTAGGGGGAGGGGGTGAAGGAATCCAATCAACAAAGGCTAGGATGCAGGCAGGGAATCAGGCCTCTTTGATTTAATCGGATGACGGAACGGAGGGTCAAGTCCAAATCGATGCCAGCTCTCTAGCTTCAGCAGATGTCTGCCTGGCAGACCATGCAGGAAGGTTGCACCACACAAAGGAAATGTAAGGTGTGGAAAACCAAGCCCAGATGCTGTCACCGGGAAGGGGAGCCGTGGGAGGTGAGAGTGGACTGGAAGGTGAGAGGTAGATATCAAAGGTCCTCACACCCTGCCTTAGGGAGTTTGAGTCCTGTTCTGACAGCAACTGGGCAGCAAGGCACAGAGGAGGTTGATAGCCACATGGACATGTGCAAAGCCAAAGGCAGGCAGGTTCCCTGTGCACCTGGGACGAGGGTGAGAAGCTGAACCCGGGCTCCAGCTGAACCAGCTAGAGCAGCATCCGAGGCATGGAGAGGAAGGGGTGATGGACTGGTCTGATTGCTCCTTAGAAGATGGAGCCGAGGTGAGTTGAGGAGAAGGAAGAATGAGTAGTGGGGGAGGAAGGGTATGTGAGGCAGGCTCCCAAACTCCAGCATGGGCATGAGTGAGGTTGTCCCTACCCATAGGACAACCTTAGGGAGGGGAAGGCTTCAGGGAGATAGGCTGGGGCAGTTTGGTACACATCCTGACTATTCCACCCAGGAGTTCTGAAGAGAGGCCAAGAGAAAAAAGTAGTTTTGTGAACCATTCCCAAAGAATAGCCAGGGGAACAACTGGACACTCTTAAGGTAAGATGTCTTACTGGGTCCAGCTGTGCATCATGGGAAGAGAATTTCTGAGCACGGATTTTAGACATGTCCCAACTGCAGTGTGTGTGTGTGTGTGTGTGTGTGTGTGTGTGTGTGTACTTGAGCCCAGAGGTCAATGCCTCGTATTTTCCTCATTTTCTTGCTTCCTTACTTTTTTGGAGACAGAATCCTTCACTGAACCAGCAGCTTGCTAATTCAGTTACTACTGACTGATCTGCAAGTCCCAGGCATCTTCCTGTCTCCACTTCCCAATGCCGGATTACAGGTGTGCACAGAGATGCCTGGCTTTTTATGGAAATTATAGGGGACTCTGTTGGGATAATCTTCTTGTGCACTGTGTAAAGCTGTCTTTGTATTATTCAAACGTTGGTTTCTATACCAGCAGAGTGCTGAGCACTGCCCAGACTTTGGCATTTGTTATTTGAATTGTTCGGCACCTACGTCATATTTTGTAAACCTTCTTCTCCATCACCTTCTGATTGATTTTAAAAAAGAGCTGGCGGCCTACAGCTGTCAGGAGAGGAAAGGTGGGACATCTGGGCAGAGAGGAGAACTATGGGAAGAACTGAGAGACATGGGGATTTGCCAGCCAGACAGTGGAGGAAGATAGAAGTCAGAGTACCAGGGAAGAGTTAGAGGTGAAGGGCCACATGGCAAAGGTGGATTAGTATGAACGGGTTACTAAGTTAGACAGGCTAGTTAGGATCAAACCTTAGTTATAAGGCATTCATAAATATAAGTCTGAGTCACGATTTGGGTGCTGGCAGGTCTAGCCAGTCTGGAGATAGGGGTCGAAGCCAGGGTCCTATGCGTACACAGCAAACATTTTTACGGACTGAGCCATTATTCCGGGTGACTCTTGTGGATTATTGCTGGGGTATGTACCCTGCTCCCAGGAGTCACATGTGATTAGATGCCTTTGGGCTTAAGTGTCTCCATTCTAACTCAGGCCAGTTCCTACGAGGTTGGGAGACCCCTATGGCTGATATTATGGCCCCCGTTGCAGCTTGATACACTCCACGCTTGCACAGGGACCAACCACCACAGGGTTCTTCCCATGGCTCTCAAAATGCTGTCTTCCCATTTAACAGCTCACCCTGCCCATCTGTGCCAGCTCTTTAACAAACGTGTCCAAGTGCTGCTTGGTGTAAGGCCTCTTAAATGATCCACAACACTGGTTCCCACAAATCCCCTCAGAGATGAGCTGTCTTAACTAAAGATACTTCAGAGCCCTATTTGAACAAGGACTTGGCCCTCTGATCATTAAGGAAGCCATCTCTGGCTTCCCACATCTTTGGAAGGCACTTCCATATGAACATGGGGTCCAGGGAAGCTTTCTCCCTAATCAATATTTACTGTAAATGGTTGGAAAATAAACACGGGGGTGCCTTGCACCTAGTAGGTTCTCAGCCAAGCCATGAAGAGGTGGATGGACTGTATGTGTGATTCCACAGTCCATAGGACTGGGTAGAAAGATAGCTCTGTGAACATCTGCAATGTATCTAGAGACTAAAAACCTAACAGAAGAAAAGTTGGCTGAAGACATTAGAGACCAGAAACCTGCTAAGAATGTGCATGGAATGTACCAATGCAAGGCTCAGAGATTGAGTCTCTCTCTCTCTCTCTCTCTCTCTCTCTCTCTCTCTCTCTCTCTCTCTGTGTGTGTGTGTGTGTGTGTGTGCATGCTTATATATGAGATATGCATACAGTATGGGTGTGGAGAAGTCAGATTTTGCTATTGGGTCTCTCTCTACAGCCATATTTTATTTTGAGGCAGGCTCTCTCTCTGAATCTGGAGGTTGACACTTCGGGTGTCTAATCCACCAGCACTGGGATTATAAAAACACATGCCACCACCCCAAGCTTTTAAAATGGGTGTGGGGGTTCCCAGATCAGCTCCCGATGCTTTATGCAGTAGTCCATTTTACCCACAGAGCCAGCCATCTTCCCAGCCCACTCTGGAACAATTTCTACTTGGAAGAGACCACATGGGTCTTTTGGAGTCAACCCTGTAGTTTGTGAAGGTCTAGCGGTTTAGCTGAATTTACCCAGGTGTGCTAAGCTTCAAAATGTCTGTGATTTTAGAATTACTATCAATTGCCCAGAAAAAGCAAAATCAGTATATATATATGTTTCTGCACTCCAAACATTTCATATGGGTTTCCCTCCACTTGTCTTCTGGTTAAGATTTGGTCTTATATGCTTTGAGACCCGGGCAATTGCTCAAGACTAATTCAGCCTTTTCCACATTAGATGTTAGAAGCATGAATAGCTCTAAATTAGCTGGAAGATTTCAATATTCCGCCGAACAAACAGAACGGCAGCCCCGGGTCTCAGCATGTCTCCAGAGGAGCTGGCTCCCACCTAAGAAAAATGTGAGATGTTACCACCTATCTTATATATAACTGTGTCTCTCTCTCTCTGGTGGGGCGAATCCCTTCGCCTTGGGCTTTCTCTGAGAACTCCAGTTGGCACTGACTGTACACCCCTCCTCACTGTTGACTGGTTTAGGGATAAGAACCTGACCCCTTATCCCTACAGCAACCAATCAAATTGGTGTTCTAAAACAAGCATCACTCCCAATATTATTATTTTCATTTTCCTCCCTCATTGGAGGTTGTCTCAAGTCGCTAACTTTCCTCAATTATCTTTTCAAAGTTCTTCCGTCTTTTGTAAGCCATTGGCGAGAAGTTACTGGTTTCTGTCCTGGTAAGAAGGCTCAAGGGGTTAGCCATGCCCCTCTCAGCCAATTGGACCAGGGAAGGTCATCTGACCGCAAAGCAGCCAATCCGGAGACTGAACATACATTATCTGGAAACCTGAGTTGAATTTTCTCCCAGAAAGTGAGCCAGCACCACTGGACTCTAGCTGGTGTCACATTCCCCCCTTCCCCCCCCCCCCCAAGCGTGCAGAGAGGCCAAAGTAGCCTGGTGTATGCTCATGATGGGACCTTGATTTTAAGAACCACAGACTTAATTTCCTCACTGGGCAATGTAATTTCCACTCGGAAACAAGATCAGTGCCAGTATTATCCAGCCTTCTGGTTCCCATCGTTTCTTCTGAGGGACCTGGCTGTGTGTATCCCTCCTGGTCACCTAAGATGACCAAGAGAAGAGGGACTACCACTACCAAACCTCCTTCCCTCCCCTTCCCTTCTCTTCTCCTTTCTCTCCCTGCACTGCTTCTCAGTCTCCTCTATATCACCCAGGTCCTCCTCGTCAACTATTTAACGGACATTTTCTCCACGCTGGCCACCAGCCAAAACAGGTTAGACCTTGAAGATGATAACAGTGCCACCACCTGTCCTTTCTTGAGTTCATCCTAGACTCTGATCCTGTCAGGACACCAGAAGGCTTCAGAGTTCATCTGCTGCATTAGTTCCTTTGCTCAGTACTGTAACAAAGCCACTCAAGGCAGGATGGACTAGTTCGTTTTGTCTCACAGTTTGAGGGTGCACAGTCCCATCACAGTTGGTTTGCCTTAGACCTTTCAGAAGTGCTTCCTGTGAGTGCCTCACATTTTCAGAAGTACTTCCTGTGAGAGCCTCACACCTTCAGAGCTGCTTCCTGTGTGTCCCTCACATTCCTTTACAGTCACTTCCTGTGTGTACCTCATGCTGCAGGCTGGAGCTCCAAGACTTTCCTCTAAGAAACAGGCCATGGCCCCAGGTTTGTGGAGAGTAAGAACAGAATGAAGTCTATCAATACTGCTGGGTGGTATTTCTCCCAGTAGCTGGCTTACCTAGGCAGTCTTCACAATCTGGCTGGATTCTTGGGGGGCAGATAAGTGGAAAATGGGAAAAAATAAGGATACGACTTACCTACCTCTCTGGGCAGGGGATCAGGTAGAGAGGACTGGGCATGCCTGACACCAACAGGTTAAGTGGTTAAGACCCCTGGTCTATTTGCTTTCTGCATTTTGCATCCGGTACCTCATTGGAGTCCTTAGCATAACAGGGTGGCAAAGTGACCCTTGTCCTCTTGGGGATTGGTACTGAAAAGAACGGGGGATAAAATTTGAACCGTCCATGAGAAGTCAGTTGGGATGGTCCACCATCAGACACCTCCAGGCTAGGGGGAGGCTATTAATGCTCTGATAATGTCGGCTCACACTGTTGAACCTGAAACTCAGCTCTTCCCTTCTGATATCAGTGTGTCCTGGCAAGACTGGCCTTGGTGCCTGGGGGAATGCTTTTCCTCTGGGACATCAGGTTTGGCAGCTTTCCCCATGGAACCAGCTAAATTCGTAATGTTGTTTGTATGCTTCTAATGCAGGGGGCTTCTGAAGGTCAAGTCCTATTATTAGAGTTCTTGCTGGTTTCCCATTCTTGGCCCAACCAGTCACGGGCTCTCAGCTGAATGTCAGGCCCCGGGAGCAGGATATGGGAATGCAATTAATAATTCACCACACGGTGTGCTACTGTTTGGAAGTACAATAAAATGGTCCCCACAGCCTCAGATATGTGAACACTTGGTCCCCAGGTGGGGGCGCTGTTCTGTGGTAGAACCTTCCGGAAGCAAAACTTAGCGTTAGACGTGGGTTGCTAGGAGGCAGGCTCTGGCTCTGATTTGGGGCCCACTATGGATCCAACACAGGTAGCTCCAGACTCAGCAAAAGACGGTCCTAGTTTGCTTTCTGTTCTTGTGATAAAATACGGTGACAACAATAACCTACTTAGAAAGGGTTTCTTCTAGCTCACAATCCCAGGTACAACCCGTTATTTTAGGGAAGTCACAATGACAAGAGCGTGGGACCGCACTGATCTTATCGTGTGCACAGTCAGCAGCAGAGAGAAATGAAGGCAAACTCGGCTGCTCATCGGGTTGCTCCCACTCATACCACGTGGTCCCGGCCTAGGGAGTGGCACCGCTCATGGCGGACTGGGTCTTCCCACATCATCTGCTCATAGAAACGTGAATTCCAATGTACAGATCCTTCTGGAAACCTCAAGCCCTAAATTAAGACATCTAAGATGCTTTCCTCTGAACGGCCTCTGCATCCTTCGGATCGTATTACGAGACTGGAGGAACGGTGGTGTTGGGAAGACATGTTGAATATTCCAGGGGGACCTCTGTCCATATTCTTTTTGACCTTATTGCAGGAGCAAGATTTTTGAGATATGTTCTGGAGGAAGGTGGGTTCCTCCCATGTGAGGAGCTGCTATGTAACCCTGGGTGTGCACCCCAGCACCACTTGTAACTGAACTGTGAGCTGACATGAGGGCACAGTTCAAGTCCTCAATGGAGTTAGCACTCTACTTCCTCTACTTCTACATGGAATGTGTCAGGCCAGCAGAGCTTGTGTGTGTGTGTGTATGTGTGTGTGTGTGAACTAGAAGTTGACATTACGTGTCTTCAACACTTGCTTCTACTTTAGCATTTGGGACAAGGTCTCTTACCAGTACCTGGGGAAGGATGACTGCCAAGCCCAGTGAACCATCTGTTTCTATCTTCCTGGTGCTATACAACTGTGCCCAGATGTTTTGACATAGGAATTAGGAAGTTTTTGTTTTTGCATTTTCATTCCAGCGAGCCTCAGTTTCCCCACAGGCCTCATTGCCGTAGGGCAGTACCATTTGGTCACTTTCGATCCTGGACCCGCCTTGAAGCCCTGTGGCTGGTGCCCTTGACAGAACATTAAATTAGATAATAAATATTAAGAGGATCAGACCATTGCCTGAGTCATAAGCAGCTTGCAGAGGGCCTCTCCTCTCGCTTGGGTCTCATTACTACTATTGGTTTTGTCTTGTTCAGTCATTCTGAGTCTGGTTCCAACCCCCAGGATGCTCATGCCCAACCTTGCGTGAAAACCCTCTCAGGGCTCAACTGCAGCCTTCCTGCTAGAAGCAGATCTCCCGGCGAGAATGTAGACGGCTCTGGTTCCCCAGACCCACCTGCTACACACCAGAGACAAGTTTCCACCAGCGAGCCCAGGAAGCTGTTTCCCTGGCAACCCCCAAGTCACCGATTTAAGCAGGCACCCTTTGTGGTTGGGAAACAGACCAGGCACCTGAGCAGAAAGGAGGGGAAGACAGCATGTATAGAGAGAGATTGGGCCTACGTAGCGATGTAGCGACGTAGCGGTGTAGCGACCATTCTATCCTTCTCTGGTAGCCCGCTCCTGCCTGGACACAGCCCTCTTGGGGTCTGGCATGTGTTGGAAGGGACTTGCTGGACTGAGTTTTCTCTCGTAGGACAAACTGTTCTGGACGAGCTCCCATAAGGCTCATAAGGCTGGGAGACGTGCTTCTTCCTTAAAGAAGCCCTGCGTGTGGGCAGGGGAGATGGCTCAGGCACAAAGTGATCGCCGTGCAAGCATTGTAGCCTGAGTTTGGATCCCCAGGACCCACAGGACAAAGCTAGGACCAGAGCTGAATGCATACCATTCTGCTACTGAGGAGGTAGAGGCGGGAGGCCCCCTGTGGCTTGCTGGTAAGCCAGCATAGCTGAAGTGAGGTGTTTCAGGTTCAGTGAGACCCTGTCTCAAACAGATAAAATGGAGAGTGCCTGAGGAAGGCACCTGAGATTGCCCTCTGACCTCCTTCACACACACACACACACACACACACACACACACACACACACACACACCATACCCCCCCCTGCTTAGATTTCTTGGACTGGAAGTAATCAGCCAAGTCTATCCTCGTCTAAAAATTAAATTAACTTGAAGGGGCTCCAAAGGAATAATCCAGGTTCTTAGCTTTGAACCGAGTCCTAGAAATCTTAGTCAAGGGCACTCAAACATATTGGTGACATTTAATAAAAAGCAAAGAAACGACTTAACTTTCCCTAACTGTAATGAGCAGAGACACAGGCTGCTTGCCATGCCCCAGGGCAGGGGTGGGGGGTGATGAGCAGGGCTCCAGGCAGCCTTAATTCTTTCCCTCTGCTCTAGGTGAGCACACCCATGCCTCCCTCCCTGGTTCAGCACTGGCAGTGAAGAACTGTGCTGTCTCCACTAGGTTGTGAGCCTGAGGGCCAGGCTGGGAGGTTTATATGCCTGTTTCCTTCAGCCGAGCCCCTCAGGTATCAATCCCGGGCGTTATCAACATATGGAGGGCCTTGACCTAGAAAGGAACAGACACTCCGAGCAGATGACACTACACGGTTGCCAGAGCGCCGCTGTTGTTATTTGTAACCAGGCAGCAGCAGATATTTATGAGCGCCTTTGCACGGAGGCGCGAGGCACACGCCAATTGCGCAGAGCTTAGCATCTTTACAGAATATTAGATTTGTGCCGAGCCTAGCTACATAAATAGAGGCAGCCCAAATCCTCTCAGGGGTTTAATTTGATTCCTCCCATGCAAGAGAGCCGCAAGAGGTTTTACAAGGGGAAACTGTACCTCAGTAATGGCTCCTAGGGGCAAGGAAGAGAGAGGAAGGTGAACCCTTCTCAGTGTCAACAGCGACCGCCCACCCCAATTAGAAGCCTGGACGGGATCTGCGGTTGCTGTGGGTCCCTGCAGATGTAGGATTGCTGGATACTGACTGAGCAATGAGTCTCAAGTTCTCAGCCAAAGGGTAGTGGGGCTTATAAGCTGGGACCTCCCGGGGCCTCTGGCTTGTCTGGTCATGATGTAACTGATGCAAATGTGTGTTGAGATTTATGCTGATCTACTGGCAATTCAATTTACAACCGGTACGATTGCCGGGTAAAGTGATATTTCTGGGGAGCAGAGAAGTGTGAACAAAGGAGAAATGATGGGAAAGGGGGGTGGAGAGGGGAGGGGGCCGATGGCTGAAGACGAGGAGTGGTAGGAGGTGCTGAGGAACCTAAGGCGGGACCTGGGAGGGACAGGGAAGGAACCGGCACCCCTAGGGCTGAGGAATTCCCATTTGATCCTGAGGATGGGGTCCTGACAAGGAGGGGTAGGAGTGGGTAGAGAGAGTAAGTAAGTAATAGGGAAGATGGGGGTGGAGAAAAAGGGAGGGAAGGAGGGTGGAGGGAGGAGGGAGGTGGGGAGGGAGGAAGGAGAGAGTGGAGGAGGGAGGGAGGAAAAAGGATGGAGGGAGGAGAAATGAGGGAAAAGGGAGGGAGGGGGAGAGAAAGAAGAGGAGGGAGGGAGAGGGTCGGAGGGAGACCACTGGCCACCTCTCTGCAAACACTTTACACATCACTGATAAACCACAATAATAACGCGGGCTCAAGCCTATTTAGAACTTGGATACTGTTAACCACCTTCTGGCAATTACCGTAGTCCTCATGTATCCACATCTGCAGAGTCAACCAACCACTGCTGGAAAACAAAACAAACAAAAAAAACCCCAAACCTTCCTCCCCACCCCCAATGAACCTGTATTAAACATGGTGATATTTTTCTTGTCATCAGACCCTGAACTGTAGAGCAGAGCAGTCACGTTCCTAGCACCAGGGCCGTAGGTACAGGAAGTCACCTGAGAAGGTGTGGAGATTCCACACAAGCCCTGTACCAGGCTGTTAAAGAATTGGAGCATCTTGCATTTTCGTACTGGAGTAGTCCTAGAATCAACAGATGCCAGGAGATCACTCGGTCCCTTCCTCCTGGCAGTAAAGGTGCCTCGAAGGAAGGCCCTCATGGTCCCCTCCCGGAGGAAACCATCTGGCCCGAGGATGGACTGGCAGTTGATTGCCAAGGTCAGAGGAGAGCCAGAGCAGAGATCTGCTCCCATGGATGAAGATGCTAGAGTCTGGGCTGAGAGGTCCAGGAACTTCCCAGTGCTCCTGTGACAGGAGATTAGATATGGGAGAGGGTTATATCAGGACTCACCCCTGAAAGAACCCAGCTGGCAGAGAAACAGCCATCCTCACCTGGCCCTCAGGAACAGAGCATGCTCAGTGTAAACATCCGCGGGAGAGATGAGTGCTTTGTGAGTGTAGTATAAAGGTTCATGTGCTAACAATTTTGGGGCTCACTAGCCCATGCCTCACTAGCCCGCTGACATTGATAATTCTTTTCCTTTTGTAATAAGCCATCTATATTTCTAAGTCTAACCATGTGTCCCTAGTCTAATGCATTGCCCTAAGATGCAAGAACATGGAGCAACATGTGCTCCTAGGACATTCTGGAAGGTGCCCTAGGACTCAGGCCCACATTTGTCTGTCTGTCTGTCTGCCTGCCTGTCCATCCATCCATCCATCCATCCATCCACCCATCCGTGTATGTATGTACATATGTATGCATGCATGCATGTATCTATCTAATTACATACTTTTTAGAAGATTTATTTATTATTTATTTATTGATTGATTTAATGTATATGAGTACACTGTAGCTGTATAGATAGTTGTGAGCCATCATGTGGCTGCTGGGGATTGAACTCAGGATCTCAGGACCTCTGCTTATTCTGGCCCAAAGATTTATTTATTATTATATGTAAGTATACTGTTGCTGTCTTGAGACACACCAGAAGAGGGCATCAAATCTCATTACGGATTTTTGCTCAAACTATTCCAGCACCTGGGACTTCATCTCTTTTCTACATGACGTTTCCTCTGCTTTCATGGTGCATGACTCAAGTCTCCTCTCCCTGATGTCCTCTCCAGGATAGATCACCAGTTTGGGCCTCTCTGAGCTCAGTCACCGTACCTGCCCCTTGTGTCATTATCAGGAGATGGTGAAGGAATTCAGACTGGAGGGTGGAGAGGAAACACTGTAGCCCATAGTGCTGTTCCAGAGCCCAGCTCCGGAGAGAACAGCTCTGTCTTTAGCTTTAGTCCTGGGATAGAGTTAAGACTACATTCTTGGTGATGCATCAGGGTATGTGTGTGTATGTGTGCGTATATGTTTGTGAGTGCACAGGTGTGTGTGTGTGTGTGTGTGAGTGTACATGCATTTGTGCATGGGCATGTATGTGTATGTGTGTGTGTGCATGAATGTGTATGTGCACATGTTTGGACACCATGTGTGTGTGTGCACATGTGTGAGCACTTTGTGTGTGCATATGTTGTATGTCTATGTGTATAGGGGGAATAGACTATTTAGGCTTTATCTGAAACTAATTAACTTGTTCTAAAGATAATTAGCACAATTCAAAAGTTTCTTGTGTCTCAGCCAACCGCCCTTCAGTAGGGACAGGTGTGATGAACCCATGGCTGGCTTTCACACCCTGGGAAGAAGCGAAATAGAAAGATTAAAAACCCTCTGTTCCAAGTCCACCGTCCTCCCCATAGATGGATTCCTGGAGCATTTGTGTTGGCTGAGCCCTCTTCCTGGAACGCTACTGCCTGGTTTTCTTTCTGACTGGATTTTGGTTTGGCAAGCCTCAGCCAAATGTCTTACCTGCTCTTGGGGAATGGTCTTTTTTTTTGTACAAGTCAAATGTCCTAGACACTCTTGGGGAACAGTCTTTATTGTTCCATTGTCTTTGGTATTACAGTAGTCTCCTCCACCCCGCACACAGATGACACATTCTAAGTCCGGTAGTGGATTACTGGAACCACAGACAGTGCTGAGTCCCGTGTATGCACAGACAGGACACACCCCTGTGATAAGGTTTCACCTTATCACATGAAAATGTTCTTCATGGCTTCTCTTTGGCCCAGAAGAGAGGCCAGTATCGCTGCTGTTGTGCCATGAGGGACATTCATCAATGAACTAAACTTTCCTTGGACATAAGCCCTGTGATATGACCACAGTTCATCTGACAACTGGGATATGACAGAGGGGGATATTACCAGGTAGGTAGTGCATACAGTATGGATACACCAGACAAAGGGGTGATGTCCAGGGCAGGATGCAATGCTGGGAGCTGTTCTCATGCTACTCAGAACAGTGTGCAATTTAGAACTAGTGAACTATTCTGGAACTTTCCATTTAATGTGTGTAAGTTTCAAAAGTAACACTAAAGTGACCCGTACTTTAGATTTATATTTTTTAACTTTATTACATTTTATCTCATGGGTGTGTGTGTGGGATTTCACGCATGCACATGCCTGTGTAACACAGAGCACATGTGGAGTCAAGAGAGCAACTTCCTCTCCTACTGTGTGGATCCGACTCAGGTTGTTAGCTTTGATGGCGGGCGCCTTCACTCACTGAACTATTTTGCTGGGCTCCAGGGTTGTACTTTGGGGTAAGAAATTTGTGAGAGCTGGGTTACTGACATCAGAAATAGAGAAGATACATGCTGGGAGTCTTGAAGAAAAGTTGAGCCAATGAGACAGTGTGGGGGTTCCCTCTTTTAGGTTTTAGAAGTTGGGGTCGGTCCCATGCCATGGACTCAATGAGTAGATCATAGCATGTGCCAGCAAACATGCTATCTCTAAATTCTAGGTACCGGGGTGGGGGAAGGGTTAACACCTGGAGATGTTAGACAAGATATAACAAGTGTCTTCTGAGCCTGGAAAGAGAGTGAATTCCTGAAAGGAGAAAAAGGCAGGAGAACTGGCAAGGGGGCGGAGAGCATGCTTGCAGAGGATGGGAGCGATCTTAGTACCAAAATGTGTGATTGATGTTGGCAAGTTCAGTACGAAGATGCTTAGGTTTGACTGTAGAGCAGGGACAGCCTCGAGCCTGCCCCAAACAGGGAGAGAAAAGCAACTCGACGTCCCAACGTCAGCTCCTCACCTGCTTTCTCTTATTTTAACTATCACACAAACATTTTCTTCTGGGCATCATGTGGCCATCTCGTTGCCATGTTGGAAGCGAGATTAGCTTGGCCCTGTAGCCATGGCAACCAATTGAGCAGAACAATATGATAACTAGTCATTAAGATGTGGCTGTTGACACTAGAGGGATGAGGGAGGAGAGGGTCACAAGGACTGTCACGCGAGACTCCTGCTGTTACTTGTTTCTTTTTCCCCACTTGCAAATGATCTTGGGGATTTTCAGAGTGCACAGGAAGTGGAAGATGAGCTGAAATGGTGGGGGATCTCTGTGAGGCAGCCTCCATTGGGGTCAGCATCCATGACTGGGTTGTGACCTTGTGGTTATGCAGTTGTTGTGTGGTCACCACACTCCTTTAAGCCCTCCCTTACGATCTATATGTAAGGCAGCTAAAGTCGTTGGCTTTCCAGGTTGGACTTTGGTGGGGTTGTTTTCACTGCTCTATGCAGGTGAGTAGGATTTGTTCATGAGCTCCCCCCCCCCCAGAACAGCTAACACAACCCTAAGTGAATTCCAACGTCTGGTCCTTCATAGAGAACACAGAAAGTACATCCATGACCCAGTAAGGACAGAATTTCCAAAATGACACATTCAAGCCATCATGGATGAGGTCCCAAAGAGTTATGGACCATGGAAGAAGTTACCTTCTGTTTAAGGAAGTGGCCAGGACCTTGTCCTTTCTATATTGGACAAACCAAAGCAACTATACAAACAAAACTCTCAGGGTTTTCTGGAGGTAATGTTTGTGTGTTCTTGAGTGTGGGGACCACTGTTGTGTAGCTGTGATTTAATGTCCCTCAAGAGGTGTGTTGGAGGCTTGGTCCCCAGAGGCATGTTATTGAGAGAGGCATGGTGGGAGGGAGGTTGTAAGAATGCAGTGTGAGAGTCCAGTTGCAACGCAGGCCACAGAACCTGGGCACTTCTCCTCTTGCAGACACTGTCTATAAATCTCCAGCTAACAGACTCCCAAGTGCCAAGGTATCTCACTTGGGAAGTGAGTTTACATCAAAAGGGTACTGGTGGTCATGCTCCTGTCCTTCACCCTTCCTTGCCTCCTGTGTGGAAAGCAGAGAGCCTGGATGATAAACTCCCCCCATCGACTTCTGCCACATGGCCTCTCTTCAGAGCCCTGGCCAGCTGTACTGTCATCAGTCATTGGTGCTGGGCCTGGCATACCTCAGGGTCCCCACCATGCTGTTTCCTCTCTGTCTGCCCATGACATTAATACCTCTTCTAATAAACTCTTTAATTCCCAGGGATGTGTTTTAGTGCTCCTTTCAAACCTCATCCTTTCAGAGGTCCTTAGAGTGTCAGGGCATATCCTTGGAAGGGATTCAAGTATTTTCCAAGCAATCCTTTGGCTGTTCTTAAGAGAAGGTTCTTAGAAAATGGACAAGCCTGGTCCTTCCATTGTCTGCTTCCTAGGTTGAAATGAAGCTCCTGGCTCCTAAATGCTTCTGATGTAATACAATGCCATCTGTTCCCCTTAGCAGAGGCCAAGGAAATAAAGCTACAGAATTTGAACTTCAACTACCCCCAAACCGAACTGCACAAACCTACTTTCTTGATAAGTAGTCTGCCTCAGGTGTTTTGTTACAGTAGTAAAAAGCCGACCAATTACATGTTCATTAATGAGAAGTGAAAACAATTCGTCTTTGACAGTGCCATCTGTCCTACGAGTCAGCTATAGACACGAATAAGTGTTAGTCACAGAATCCCCCCACTCTCAAAGCTCGGCCTCTTATGTGGGGAAGGTCTTCATCTCTAGAGACTCAGACCTATGCCTGCCCCAGCCTATCTCCTGAACTGCTTCTCACACATTTCCCTCTCCCAGATTCAAGGAGACCAGAAGATTGAGTATTTTTAGCCAGACCCTATGTAGAGGGAACAATTCTAGATTCTGCTAGAGAGAGAGAGAGAGAGAGAGAGAGAGAGAGAGAGAGAGAGAGAGAGAGAGAGGAGGAGAGAAGAGAGAGGAGAGAGGAGAGAGGAGAGAGAGGAGAGAGGAGAGAGGAGAGAGAGGAGGGGGGAGAGATGTTGGACAAGCAGGGAACACTGCAGGATTTGAAACCAACACGATGATCCGATTATCCACAAAGAGGGAGGTAAGGATGCTTCTGGAGAGGGATGAGAGCGAACACGCGGTCAGCATGCACGCTCTTCTGTAAATTCTGTGGGTAAGCCAGGCATGATGGTGCATGCCTGTAAGCTCAGCATTAGGGAGGTAGAGGCAGGAAGATGGGGAGGGGATGTGTGTTCAGGCCAATGTTGCAATAATGTTGCTGTGGGACTGGGCTGTGTGAGTCTGTATCACAATAACAAGAAATAAGTGAATCAGTAAAGTTAATTGCATTGACGATAGCATGAGGAACAGGAAAGGATGCAGTAAGTCTACGTAAACCAGTTATGGAGAAAACTGGAAAGCTTCCCAAGACATAACGGGAGACAGATGATGGAGAAGAGGCAAGAGAAGAAAGGCAGAGGTGAGCTTCTCAGTACTCAGCTATCCCGTCCCTGTGCATCCCTGGAGACCATTGACCCCAGCTCCACACTACCTGCTGGGGACGGGGAAGGATTGCTCTGAGTACAGTGGAAAGTCAGAGTCTCCCTGGTTGCCGCCCCTTAAAGGGCACAAGTGGGCTTACTGTCGTCACTCCGTAAAGTAACGTAGATTACTCCATCCACGAGAAGGAAAGAGCTCTGCAGCCCACGTGCCAGCCACAGCGTGCTCTAGACTGGATAGAACATAGAGCTAGAAAGCAAATCCCAGAAGAAAAACCCATAGATTTACCCCACTTGCATATTCATGATATGCAAAACAGAACTGTGTACTATCCTCGGATGTAAATGTATGTTAAGATATGATCGAGGGATGTGTGGAGGTGCAAAGTACTGAATTCCAGGTAGAAGGTGCTTCCGGGGTGGTGGCCAAAGACAGGGTAGTGTGCAAAGATGGCGATGGCCTGGCTTGGTGAGGGTGAAGAAAGGTCCTCCCGAGCCTTCTCATGGTTTAGATCCTCAGTGTAGTGGGTGCCTACTACACAGTTCTTTATGCTTACTTTTCTAAATATGAATTTTCATTGGTTGGTAAGATTCCCCAGTGGGTAAAGCGCTTTCCCTTGCAAAGATGATGAACTGAGTCTAGCTGCTCAGAAGCTCGTGAAAAGCCAGGCTCAAGGGTGTGCACTTGGATCCAACAGCACCACGGGAGGCAGAGATGGGTGGAGCCACGGGAGGCAGAGATGGGTGGAGCCACGGGAGGCAGAGATGGGTGGAGCCACAGGAGGCAGAGATGGGTGGAGCT